>NC_092155.1:25227501-25582501 GCF_045791955.1 Oncorhynchus clarkii lewisi | reverse complement strand
GACTAACAGAGGCTCGACTCCTGATCGTACAGTATATAGGTTCGATGAGAGCTGCAGTGAAAGAATGACAGATTTCTTGACATACATGATTGATTGATTCACGAGCACCGTCAGGATACCAGAATTCAGATTCATTGCCGTATACATTTGCAGTGAAGTGTGATAAAGACCGAAAGAGAGAATAGCTCAGGTTTATTGTCTTCTGTTTATTTTTCCAGAAACAAAAACATAACGAGCTGAGTGAGCTTCAGTGTCTGTCCGACAGAAACGGAATTCAAATGTTCCCGAAGAGTGCCAGGATAGATTGCTAACTGAATCTGTAGAACACTTTAGTTGACAATAGGGCACTTGGCACTATATTGACCCTGACATGAAAGTTCTTGTCACCTGCAACATTTACTTACACCTCAGACCGAGAGATGTCTTGGTCATCTGAATCTCGGGGGGTAGATGAGGTATTCCGTATTCTTCTCAGCAAAGTATTGACAGTCTAAATAATCTGGTCAATAATCTAATCACCCCCCACCCCTCGTGGACAATTGAGACTTTGCATTGATTTTCTGTTGTCTGTCTAAACCTAATGCATTCACTGCTCCTTCGCACTAGCAATCTCAGAGAAAGAGGACGTATGCCATAATTTCCCTAGCGAAGGTTTGTTCATTGGATTGAGAATCTGAATGCACTGTTTTTTTAAGTGGCATTGTATTCAGATTACATGTGTTTTGTATTGTCTTGCTCTCACTTCTGCGTCTTATATAGTCCCTCACGCTAGGACCCAAAATAAAACACTCCCACACTTGCATGATGCCGTTCGGGCAGGAAATGGGTCAGCAATCTATTAAGATGCCATTAGATAATCTAATTCCGATGGCTTAATCCTTAAATGAAGCCCACTGGACACTGGAGCTCCGCTTGTGTGGAGGAGAATTAGTGTGATTTGGGGCTGTGGAGCTCTAAGATAGGGCTCAAGGAGTCCATGGGTAAAGGTAGGGGGCGACCATGAGGAAAGTTGTTTTTCTCATTAGTGATTGTGTGAAGCCACGTGCAGACCTGTGTTGGGGAAGGGAACTTGGGCTTAATGAATAACATCCCCCAACTCAAACATAGACGTCATCTTTTTAGTACACAAAGAGTCATTTGGAGAAATAGAATAGTAATATGGGTTGACTAAAGAGATCCTGTGATTCTATATGTAATTGTATGGGATTGACAGTGTGATGGACTGTATAGTACCTTTTCATGTGTCATGTGTTCATTTTTTACTCTGTCTTCACCTGAGAAGGCCTTTAGAGTTGGACACGGAGGGGGAGAGAAAGAGAGGGTGTGTGTGCTAGGGAGAGAGGAGGGAAGAAGAGAATGCTGCAGGGAACTAGCCTGCTCTGAGCTTTCTTTGTTCAGCAAGGTAGGAAAAAACGTAATCTCTCATTTCCTGTCAGATGATTTTTTTGGCAGGAGAGAAAGAGAGTGAGGGGGAGAAAGAGAGAATTAGAGGCAGAGAGAAAGAGAAAGAGTGAGTTAGAGACAGAGAGAGAGAGAGTGAGTTAGAGACAGAGAGAGAGAGTTAGAGACAGAGAGAGTGAGTTAGAGGCAGAGAGAGAGAGTTAGTTAGAGACAGAGAGAGTGAGTTAGAGGCAGAGAGTGAGTTAGAGGCAGAGAGTGAGTTAGAGGCAGAGAGTGAGTCAGAGGCAGAGGGTGAGTCAGAGGCAGAGAGTGAGTCAGAGGCAGAGAGTGAGTCAGAGGGAGAGAGAGGGTGAGTTAGAGACAGAGAGAGTGAGTCAGAGGCAGAGAGTGAGTCAGAGGCAGAGAGTGAGTCAGAGGCAGAGAGTGAGACAGAGGCAGAAAGTGAGTCAGAGGCAGAGAGTGAGTCAGAGGCAGAGAGTGAGTCAGAGGCAAAGAGAGAGAGAGTTAGAGGCAAAAAGAGAGCGAGAATGAGAGAGTTAGCGGCAAAGAGCGAGAGAGAGAGAGAGAGTTAGAGGCAAAGAGCGAGAGAGAGTGAGAGAGTTAGAGGCAAAGAGAGTTAGAGGCTAAGAGAGAGAGAGAGTTATATGCAAAGAGCGAGAGTTAGAGTTAGAGAGGGAGAGTTAGAGGCAAAGAGAGGGAGAGAGTGAGAGTTAGCGGCAAAAGAGGGAGAGAGTGAGAGAGTTAGAGGTGAAGAGAGAGAGAGTTGGAGGCGAAGAGAGAGAGAGAGAGAGAGAGAGAGAGAGAGAGAGAGGCAGAGAGAGAGAGGGAGTTAGAGGCAGAGAGTGAGGCAGAGGCAAAGAGAGAGAGTGGCAGAGAGAGACAGTGGCTGAGAGAGTGAGAGGCAGAGAGAGTGTTAGAGGCAAAGAGCGAGAGTTAGAGTTAGAGGCAAAGATCCAGAGAGAGTGAGAGAGTTAGAGGAGACGAGAGTTCGAGGCAAAGAGAGAGAGTTAGAGACAAAGAGAGAGAGAGTTAAAAGCGAAGAGAGAGAGAGGTGAGAGAGTTAGCGGCAAAGAGGGAGAGAGTTAGCTGCAAAGAGAGACAGTGAGAGAGTTAGAGGCGACCAGAGTTAGAGGCAAAGAGAGAGAGAGAGAGAGAGAGAGAGAGAGAGGCAAAGAGAGGGAGAGAGTGAGAGTTAGCGGCAAAGAGAGAGAGAGAATGAGAGAGTTAGAGGCAAAGATAGAGAGAGAGAGTTGGAGGCAAAGAGAGTGAGAGAGAGTTGGAGGCAAAGAGAGTGAGAGAGTTTGAGGCAGAGAGAGCGAGTTAGAGGCAAAGAGAGAGAGAGCGAGTTAGAGGCAAAGAGTGGGAGTTAGAGGCAAAGAGTGGGAGTTAGAGGCAAAGAGTGGGAGTTAGAGGCAAAGAGTGGGAGTTAGAGGCAAAGAGTGGGAGTTAGAGGCAAAGAGTGGGAGTTAGAGGCAAAGAGAGAGAGAGAGTTGGAGGCAAAGAGAGAGAGAGAGTTGGAGGCAAAGAGAGAGAGAGTTGGAGGCAAAGAGAGAGAGAGACAGTTGGAGGCAAAGAAAGAGAGAGTGAGTTAGAGGCAAAGAGAGAGAGAGTTAGAGGCAAAGAGAGAGAGAGAGAGTTAGAGGCAAAGAGAGAGAGAGCGAGTTAGAGGCAAAGAGAGAGAATTAGAGGCAAAGCGATAGAGAGTTAGAGGCAAAGAGATGGAGAGAGAGTTTGAGGCAAAGAGAGGGAGTTAGAGGCAAAGAGATGGAGAGACAGAGAGAGGGAGTTAGAGGCAAAGAGATGGAGAGAGAGTTGGAGGCAAAGAGAGGGAGAGAGAGTTGGAGGCAAAGAGAGGGAGAGACAAAGAGAGGGAGAGTTAGAGGCAAAGAGAGAGAGAGAGAGAGCGAGAGTTGGAGGCAAAGAGAGCAAGCGAGAGAGCGAGAGTTGGAGCCAAAGAGAGAGAGCGAGAGTTGGAGACAAAGACAGAGAGAGAGCGAGACTTGGAGTCAAAGAGAGAGAGAGCAAGAGTTAGAGGCAAAGAGAGCGAGGGAGAGAGCAAGAGTTAGAAGCAAAGAGAGCGAGCGAGAGAAATTAAGAGTGAGAATGATGAAGGGAATGGGTCCAAAGAGAAGGGAGTAAGGAGGAGGAGAAAAAAGTCCTGCCCAAATAGCCGCTGTCTGGTGTTTTAACCCTTTATAGGACTGGATCTGGCTTCTAACATTTTGTACTTAAAAATGTAGTCAAATTTTCTGTTTCTCTCGCGCTCTTTCTTTCTTTCATTCTTAGTCTCTTTCTCTCTCCTTCACTCTTTCCTTTCTTGTTTTATTTTCTGAGTCTGATCTCCTTAGAAACGTGTTGAATATGTGGTTCCCATTGGTTTTAGTCGAGGCTGAGCCACTCGGAGAAGTGTCTTGTATGAAATGCAGACCAGATCATTGGACACCATTCATGGACGAAGACAGACAGTCGTGTCAGATGGGACAGCCTCGGGGGGGGGGGGGGGTCCCCTCTCCTCTTCCCCCCTTAGCTCGTCTTCCTATCCCACTGACAACAATAATCAACTTTCTTTCTTCTCTCTCTTCTTTATCGAGGAAGTCTTACATCTGCATGGAAACAGTGGAGGGACTTGGTTAACCTACATTACCTTTCCAACATATCCCTCATTCTTTGCACCCCAAAAACGCTATATCCTCCTCCTGTCTAGTGTCTGTGTACTTGGCTCTGTATATAGTGTTAGCCTATAATGTAGCAATTGTGCAAGACAGGTATTGCAGATGTAGTGGGCGGTGGGGGTAATTGATTAATTATTCAACATGTACGTATCATTGAGCCCCTTGAGAACAACACACTGTTTGTTTCGCAGGCAGACCACGTTTTCAGTTTGCGCCTCCTGCGAACAATCGCTGTGTTGTGTTGCATTAGTGTGCGTTGAATGGGGATTGGGCGGATTTGTAAAGACCCCTACCCCCCCCTTCTGTAGCACTATTGATCAACACGGAGAGGGTCTGTTGATATGGAATTAGGTGTGATCCTCGCTTGACATCCTTCTCAGAGGAATCGGTGGAAAACACCGGAAGAGCTTTGTCTGACTGTGTCCCCCTCGAACCATAGACTGATTAGACTAGACATAAGGCCTTTACATCATTCCTCCTGGGTAAAGCAAACACACTGGGCACACACTGGTTGAATCAACGTCGTTTCCACGTCATTTCAAGGGATTTACTTTGAACCAACGTGGAATCGACGTTGAATTGATGTCTGTGTCCGGTGGGAAGTGATTGGGGGAGAGGGATGAGTCGATAGTGGACTTGGGACATGCCGTTGTCAAATAGTCTGCATGAGCATTTTGTTGAAATAGTTTTAGGGGATATTCATTAAACATTGCCATAGAATCTGATTCGTAGAAATGTGATTGGCGGTACATAATAATGGCGGATGTTAACAGCACATAATGCTAATTACTCAGAATTGTGTTCTGCCTAACAAAATAATTGGGTAGTTGAATATGGTTTTTAAAACTATGAATAAACCCTTTTGCCCCCCCCCCCCCCCCACTATCCCTCTAAAGTGTAACGGTTCATTTAATAGTGATGTGTTACAGTATGCAGCAAATGTAATGACTTGCTGCAGAGCACTTCATCATTGTGCGTGTAGAGCATCTGATTGGTGCTGTTGTCTTCCGATGCTCAGTGCAGGCGACTCAAAACCCTCTTCTGTTCTCTCCTTCTCTCTCTGTTGTGTTTCCACAGTCCTGGTACCTGGGCGAGCTTAGTTCCATTCCAAGTCACGAACGGGACTCCGATTCTGCCAACAAATGTCCACCAGAACTACAGCATAAACATCATTGGTGAGCCCCCCCTGCTCCACACAGAGGCAGAGAACTGAAGACTCGTCGGGGGGGTGGGGGGGTGGGGGGCGGGGGGGTGGGGGGAAGTGTCGGCAACGGGGGAAATAATCAGCAAGCAGCACTTAAAACAATTGCGTTTGTCCTTTGTCCCCCCCCCCCCCCCCTCCCATCGGGACATTGGCCAAGAAGACTTGAGTTGGTTTGGAGTGAATCTGAGCCGGTCCGCTCTAGCTTAACCCTATGCCATGCCAGGCAGTCATTGTGTGAGAAGAGCCTTTCCATTCAAAATGCTGTGACGTATTCTGTACAAAAACATTTAGATGCCTTAATATTTAGCATGACAACTCTTAGTCTGACGGTGGTGGTCTTCTTCTTCATTCTGTTGTTGGGAGTTTTTAACCTTGGTTTACAAACAGGGGAAGTGATCTGAAACACACAAAGGCTGGCTGGTAGTAGATTACCCGACTGTAAGTTATTCAACTCTGACCTTTACCCCTTCTGCAGAAGAGGCTCCCATGTCAAACTATTGACTATGTAACCATAGGAACAAATTGTGAATTCAGTGTTTTTTCTTCTTCTTTGATTTCATTTTACTGTGATACAATTTTTATTTTGTCTGAAACTCGTTATCCTGTTGATTCTGTACTGCTATCCGCTTAAAAGTTAGTTATACTCCTTAGAGTTGTGAACTCTTACTATGGTAAAAAAAAGAAGAGAAAGACACTATATTTTTAGGTTAGAGATTTGACCCGTTTTTTAAGAATTCGTATCTCCTTTAGAAAAGGATTTTTAAAAAAAAAGACAAAAAAATTATCTAAAAATCTCGAAAGAGGCAAGTGCAATTGAATTTTTGAAGGGAAGCTATGTCTGTCAGCCCTAAGACTCTAAAGGAAGGGAGGGTAAATATGAAACTTTGTTGTTTTAAATACATAAACGTAAAAAGGTTTAAAAAACAAAACAAACATTTGATTTGATTTCAGTCGCATTTCTGTGTATCTAAATATGGAAAGTAAAGAATACTAAGCCTGTAATGCAGTGATGTGTTTGAAGGTGCGCATTAAAGCTACCTGTGCAGAACTGAATATGAACAAGACAGCACTTCTATTAAGCCCTACTCAGTCTCATGGGGAGCTTTTTATTTATTGTGAGAGAAAAAAAAAAGACATTTAAAAATGTTTTTTTTATTGAAACACACGTAGTGTATAAAATGGCATCTGAAATCAAGAACATATGCATTTGGCCATCATCTTATGAAGCTTGTGTTTATAATATGACTTGACGAGGGGAAAAAAGAAGAAGAATGCAGGCTGTTAAAGTCATTCATAAAAATGTGTGTGTATGTCACAAAAAAAATCTACACTTTTGTGCAACCCTGAACCTTCAAGGTTGCAGAGGGTTGCACATTTTGCTTCTTGAACACTCACATCCCAGATACAGTGGTGTCAGTCCCTGAAATCTAGGATTGTGCACGGCAAGTCTATTGCCTTGGCCTCTCTCCAAGTCCAGATATATTTCTATGACAATTCTCTCCAATACTCTTAATTTGCACGATGACATACTAGTCCACATTACGTGCCTTGCCTTTTGAACATAGAGACATCACTACACTTGTTTTATTGCTGCATTTATTACCATTATAGAAAAGAAATTAACATTTTTATGATAAGAGAATTGTTTTGTACTCTGAATGACAATTGTGACATTGTTGATTTGTAACTTTTTCATTTACTACTTTATCTTACAGTTACGTTGCATATCAAGGCTGTGTATCGTCGCCGTTTTAAAGTTTATAATCAACCATCATTATTTTTCAGTATTTTCGGTGGTTTTTTAATAACCTTTAATTTTTGTTGTTGTTTTTGTCATTTCGTTTTTTTGTTTTTCATCTTCCAGTTACTATCGGGGAGGGAGGAATTCAGATGTATGAAAATTATGCAATACCAACTTTTGCCTATGTAGGTAGTGCTTATAGATGCGTCAACTATTAGAGGCTAGTTTGGAGACTATTGTAATGCATCTATTTTGTTGATATTGTTGATTTTGTTGTTGTTGTTGTTGTTGTTGTTGTTGTTTTCCTTTTTTAATTGACCAAAGTGGGGACTGCTTTCGATGCAGTGTATGACAAGGTCTTTGTTAGTGTACTGAGAGATGGAGAGACATGTTTCAGTGTGTTTTGAATTATTGGTGGGGGAGGGAGGGGGTATTTTTTCGAACCTTACAGTTTGTCTGTAAAGAATGCACCCGTTGGTCTCATATGGCTGCAAAGTCACTGATCTGTCTACGGTGACAAAATGTACTCTTTTTCTTTCAACTTCCCATCTGGGGTGCTAGCATGTGAGATTGACTAAGCTCATTCTCACAGGAGAGACGGCTTGACTTGAGTGTGAAAATCATTTCACCAAAAAAAAATCATAATATTCACATGAACCTTAATCAGGCCCGCAATTTCAAACTGAAATCATACCGCGTACTTGTGAAAAGCCAACACTTTGCTCATACCACTTGTACGCAGGAAGCTATATTAGCATTAACCCTTAACAATCATCTGTGCCATTCTATCAGTCGCTGTGTGCAATTCCCAAGTAGATGCTTTAAACTATATATAAAGTTACCTGTTACACATGTGCTACAATCAACAAACCGACAAATGCTTGTGAGACCGGTCAAATCAGAATACAGGAAGTATTTGGAAGTAGTCAAATTTATGCACTAGATCTGTATAAATCCCAGGGATAACTCTACCCATTTGGGGGGAGTTATTTTATTGCTATAGGGAGCCTTGTATTTTATCATGTAATAAGCTATGGACTACAGAGGAAGGATATCTACTATTTTCCTTGTACTCTGTAGTGCCAGAAGAAGAAGAACAAAAATGGAGCCCTTGCATAGCACATAGGCATTGGTTAATCGTCTTCCCCAAGTGTGTTGTGTCAAATATATAACTCGTTCATAATAAATAATATAATAAATAATAATAAAAGATATAAAGTCGTACATATAAGAAACAAAAACAAAATCTCAGGCGTTACGGGGCATTAAGAATTCCAATGATTACTCTCCCACTTTGCATTATGATAAACTACTTTTAGAATTCAAATAGACACTATCCACATTGATGTTTTGTTACCTGTTTTGTTACCTGCCAGAAAGTATGTAAAACGTATTAAACTCAAGTCAAGCTTATTCTCTCCTCCTTCACCCAAGACACTTGTTCTGATTTTGTGAAGAAAAAACAAAAACATGACAAAAACAAAAGCCCCGTTCTATGTGCACTGTTCTGCCTTTTTTTGAGTGAAAACGTAAGTGCTTTGCAGCCTCTGGCCACTGGAGACCCCACTGAAGGACATTTTCCCCTGAGTCAAGTGTGATAGAAACGTGTCAGATGCGGTGTTGAAATTTGGGTAGAAGACTGTGTGTATATAAAGGTGAATACTGTGGTGGCGTCGATAGCAGTAGTCCTTTGGGGTCCGTTTGTGGGTAATGTGTGTTTTGAGAATGTGTGAGTATGTGTGTGTGTGTGTGTGTGTGTGTGTGTGTGTGTGCTTGTAAGAGAGAATGTATGAGGGATAGAGAGGTTGAAACTACACAACGAGCGAAGATGAGGGTATTTCTATTGAGAAGCCTGCCTTATAGGCAGGAGTTTGTACACTGTAGTCTTTTTCAAGATTTTTTCTTTGACGCCCTTGTTTGTAAATGTTTTCAAACATCTTGGGGAATATGAGTCAATTCCATTTTATGAAAAAAAGAAAAAACAATAAATTGGTTGCGGAGGCAGGACTTGAGTTACAACTCTCCAGCTTTCCCCAAATAATCGAAAATAAAAGTATTTTATCAATTTTCCATATTCTTGTATTTAGGGGAAGTATCCTATACAGAACCCTAAAATGTAAAAACATATATATGTTTTTTAAAATTGTGTTTAGTGCTTATAAACTTTCCATTTTGGAAACATTTCAGTAATATTTTAAATTCTTGTTTTTGTTAGTGTGGCCATAGTACAGAGTGTGATGTGATTATGTGGTTTTGAATCCATGTCGGAGAGCGAGAGAAATAGAGGTTTGATTGGGGTTCTATGTTTAACGGTAAGGGATATCTATTCATGTCACTTTACAATAAAGTCACCTGATTTGAGCCTACCACCAGTGAATACCAGGGTAACGTCTTAAGTGACATCATAGGTTGTTCTACTGTGCTAAAGTGTGTTGTGTCAATCGTACGTAAGTCCTCCTTTAGAAATGTGCCGTATAGCGTTTCGCTCAGAAAAATCGTAATTACAGGATGATGCAACAATCCGTGAGAAGTTTGGCGCTAGCTTTTGACAATGTTTTGATATGTCTATTAGGGTTTTGGAACAGGCATGTGTATGGAACATCAAGCAAGTAGTTCCGCTGTGAGGATTGGTTGATGTAAGTCCTTTGTGGCCCCCAGGCATCACACATTTTTGCACTTTCCATAATTTAACCTACATTTGATTCAAGCCCTTCAAGTACTCGTATAGAAATTGCCCTTAGATTCTCCAGACCTTTTATATCAGTGTTTCACTCATGGTATATCTTTCATAGATGTACAGGTATTGGCAGTTTTTTTTGTTGCACACATTTTTTAAAGGTAATATTTATTTTCAAAGGGCTACTTTAATTGGATCATCTCTGAACAGTATGTACACAGGTGAAACCATTTTCACAGAATGACATGTAGGCCTACAGATAAGAAAGGCTTGGTAGAGATGAGTAATATTCAGTTATGATTGTTGAAAGCTATCCATGGTCAACCGTTCAGTTAGTACCTTATGCAAGGAGGACCAGTGGCAATCATGCAATATCTGTGTAGTTCTAGTTACTGAATGTTTAGTGCTCTAGGGTCTAAGAGGACAGATGGATGGGCGAAAACGCTTTCAGGAGGTGTGTTTTTACGCAAGCAATAGACGTGTTCCATGTATTGATTATTAACATCAGGTTGTTGTTGTAAGCAGGAAACATAAAAACCAGCATTTTATGTATTATTAATCACCAAACAAAATATATGATTAATTCAGTGCCTGTTCAAGCTCACCGTGTCAGTGGAGTGTCCATTGTTAATAAATCTGAAATCTGAAAAAGTTCAACAACTTAAAATGAAGCGGTATGTTTGGGGCGCCTTGGCGTGTTCTCCCAAATCTTTTGTTGTTTTGGTTTGAGATGTGGCTTCACCAGAGCGTTTTTTTTTTGTGCTTCATTCATTTGAAGGTCTTGGTCAACTGGGTGCACACGTCTCATGCTTGCTCTTTGAGGGGGAAAAACTATGTGTACATGTCATTTGGACAGTGTATTTATTTGGATTGTCAATTGCTACATTATGTAAACTAATGTCATTTAGAAACGAATGCTTGCAAACTTCTCCGCAGGGTTGACTTCTTATGGGTCTTGTGGCACTTTTACTCCCTCTGCGCACACATTATTACGATGGCGAATCACTTCAAGGTGAATTAAAAAACACAACAACAACAACAACAACACCAACGAAATAATGTAACAGTCTCCAGTAGTGAATTGTAGTAACACTGCAGGTGTGTGCAAAAGGTCTATGTATGTATTGAATGTATGTTTTAGAGAACTTTTGAAATCTTTTTGTTTATATCTTGTTATTTTACAGTTTAGGAACCACAGGTATCCGTTGTGAACTGTATAGCGAAGGTCTTGATATCCCTTCTTTTTTTAATTGATTTTAGAACACTAAAGCAGTAGGCAATGCCTTTTGAGATGGTTACATTTGGTGCAGGGGCTAAAATTGCCACAAGATTAAAATCAATGTAAATAAGGCTCAACATTTTTTGTGATTGTTACTGTAATATCCAGCCTATACTGCTAGCAGCTGTTTTTACTGCAGTCAATTACTGGACGTGGATATATTTCCTATGCAAAACTGTTTAAACAATAAAATGAGCTATGCTACAAAAATGTCTGTTGTATTATGTCTTCTCTGTGTCAGTTAAACATCTCAGGACTACATACTTCCATACAACTGTACCTTTTTAATTTTGGAATAGTTACTTTGTTTTAAGTCAACTATTGGAGACACTCACTTGGCTAAATGACAACACTCTAAATGTATTATCTGTTCTGTGGTTGAGACATCAATCACAATGAACAAGATAACATGCCTAGAGCATCAACTGACTTCATCACTGCATTCAAAAGGGTTGCAGGCATTTTTATTTTATCAAACCGATTGAGAGCAAGGAAAGGGGGAAGATTGGTATGGAGAAGTTGTGTGGTTATATTTCAAGCTAATTGGTTTCTTTGTGGGTGTCTACACATTGGGCCTTTTAACTTGGAATATTCTGATATATGTTGAGTTGGGAGCTGACTGCAGACAGAGGAGCTAGGGATGCATTTCCCCATGTGGGTCACTATGACACGACCAGTCGTTACTCAAAAAAAGTAATATTACTTGTTACTTCTTTCAACAATAACAAATTACTTGACTTATTACTCACTGGGAAAAATAATTAGTTACACTAAACGTTATATAACTTTTACGTTACACCCAAAATGCTGCGTATCCTCACTCAGAACAATGTCAATGTTATGTAGGCCTATACACCAACACAAGTAACCTAATAATGACAGACACAAAATCTACTATACACCCAGCTACAAGCTTGTTCAGCTTTCCCTGGGTTACAGCCTTGGTTGTTTGGATGAGGTAGGCCTACAGTTATCTTCAGCAGCAGTGATCAAGGGGTCTATCGCTAAGAGTTTTGTCTTGGCGTGTTACTTTTGCAGGTGCTTCAAGAGATTGGAAGGTGTTTCTAGCAGTGGGGAGGTGTTTCTCACCTGGGCACAGTAGACGGTTAACAGTTATATTCAATTTGTCTTTCTTAACCAATCAAAGTAATGGGAGTACTTCCAAGCGGAGAAAACGTTTCAGACACAATTTTTCATCTCCCTTGGCGAGAGGACGTCAGACGTAGGACGAAAACAATTAGAATCTGGGGCGGGGGGATTTTAAATATTGCACCAACAGGGAATAATAATCATCACAAATATGTATTTGGATCAATAACTGTAATAGGAAGGGAATGATAACAAAAGTAACAAAGTAACTACAGTACGACCTATATTTGATCAGTAACTGTAATATTATTACTCAAACTGAAACAGTACTCTTGTTATATTATTTTTTACAGCAAAAAGTAATATATTTACTGTGACGCATTACCCCCAACACTGGTCATGACTATGAAACATTGAACTCCTAAGCCCTTCACACAGACCTAATGGGATTCTGGACATTGCATAAGGCCCAAAGCAGGCAAACACTCCTATTAAAGCCAACCAAAACCCCATTGCTATGCTCTACAATATATCCGGCCATCAAAACCCCCACCGCTGTGCCCACAAGATAAGCCACTGCAAAAACAAAAATGGCTGCCGCCGCATTTGCTCTAGGACAGGACGCTGTGGAGACACACATGCCATGGTTCTGATCAAGGTGAAACTAGCACCTGGCCTTGAGCACCGAGCTGAGTTCATTTGGTCTATAAAAGAAGAACAACATTGTGCCGGACTGATAGAAAATTACCCCGATGTATAATAGTAATCATTATGCCATTTATCAAAATTGGCCAGTTAAAGTCAACATCTGGCTTCAATAGAGGAGCTACAGTCTGTAGGGTTTTGGCGGTTCTCGTATCGTACATATTTTCCATTCTTTTTTTATCAAAGCCTGCTGTCAGTGATTTGAAGAAACTAAATAGATGGCGATTCGCTCTTATTAGGTTTCTCGGGCCTCAAGTAAAGGGGATTTCATGATTGCCTTTGTTTTTGGCCTTTTTTCTTCCGGGGTGGACCTTTTGTGGAGGCTCGTGAAACATGAAGCTCTTCCCTGAGCGCTCTCAGTAAACTACTGCAGTGTAAAGAGAGAGTGAGGGAAGGAGGGGAGGACGGAGTTACTTCAGCAAGACAGGAACAACCAGTTCTCTAACACAAACATGTGAGTACCTACAGGAACTAAACCCTGGGTGCAGTCAAACAGAGAAATGTCAAATAATATGTTTACAGTTCATTTTGAAAGTTCATACTTTTATCATGATCTTCTTGAAAATGAGACACTACACATCAGGAGATTATTCTGCCTAAATATCTAAACAGAAAGGTACAGTTGATAGTGAAAGTGTACACACTGTTTCTACTGGTCTACACAACCTCAAATATGTATTTTTTTTCATTACAACTCTGAATAATTTTGAATAAGATTCTACCAAACTTGCACAACTCTTAGGGGAACATATGTCCATTGCTTTTGACAAAATTGCTCAAGCTCAGTAAATCCGTTTAGGAATCATTGATGGACAGCAATATTCAAACCTTGTCTCTGATTTTCAAGTCAGGACTAAGACTGGACCATTCAGGAACACCGCAACTTTTTCCCATGGATAGGTTTTCAGAAGACCACGGCGGGTTTTCCTTTAACTTTTTACCAGGGCTTTTCTCCTTCTATAATTATTTTGATCCTGACAAACACCCAGTCCCTGCTGTTGACAAGCATACCCATAACATGATGCTGCCACCACAATACTTGAAAATACAGAGAATCAACAACATTGCATTCATTCCACATTACTGGCCTGTGTGACAAAGTGAAAAGAAGGAAGCCAGTGTTAAACAATCCACTCCAAATCATCCATTCTGTTTACAAGGCCGTTAAGTAATACTGCAAGTCAACACAGCAAATAAAAAAAAAATTGGGCCTAAATGAAAAACTATAGGTTTTGGTCAAATCCAATACAACACAGAGTGAAACCCTCTCTATTGTCAAGAATTGAGGTGGCAGCATCATGGTATGGGTATGCTTGTCAACAGCAGGGATGGGGAGTTTGTCAGGATCAAAATACATTTGAAAAGAGCAAAGCCCAAGTAAAAAGTTGGGATAGAGTTGTATTTTTCAGCAGAGCGATTACACAAATTGTAAAGACAAAGACACACCAGAATGGCTTTCCAAGAGATGTTGAGTGTTCCTGTCCATTCTCAGTCCTGGCTTAAATCTGCTTAAAAATCAGAGACACGATTTGAAAATTGCTGTTCATCAATGATTCCCAACCGAAGTTAGCACTTGAGCAATTTTGACTAAATTAATGGATATATGCTTCACTAAGTTATAAAATGTAGGTAGAATCTTATTAAAAAGTATTCACAGCTGTAATGGCTGCCAAAGGTGCTCTCACTAAGTATTAACTCTCGGGTGTGAAGACAAACACAGTCAAGACATCTTGTATTTTATTTTCATTTGGAAAATGCTTAATAATTGTATTCACTATGAAAATGTTGAGGGGTTGTGTAGATCTGTAGGAAACAAATAATATAGCTAACATTTTACAGCAGTAAAATGTATAGACGGAGCGAGGGGTGTGTATAGTTAATTAACTAGGCACTGTAAGTATTTTTTTATATCAATAAAACCAATCATAGCTTAATTATTTGAAGAAAAAAACACTGACAATTCCCATACAAATTGTCTTCCTTTTCCTAATCAAATGTTTTTCCTTGTGGTATGACATCCACAATCAACACACTGAGGCCAATTAGTGTGGGACATATAGGTTTGGATGTTCTTCAGACCGTGGGATTTACACACATATTGAGGTGTGGAATAGAAACAGGTGTTCGGCTGTGCGTGTTTTTGTGTGCGCTTGTGTGTGTTAGGAGGGGGTTAAATGGGGGGGGGGGGTTGTATTGAAAAGTCCTCCTCTCCTAGACTCTTCAACGTGGTGGATTAGCTCCACCAGTTTCCCATGGATCCTCTTGCGCAGCCCCCTGCCTATTTGCATAAGGCACAGACAAGAGAGATATGACAAACAAACCTGGCACAGAGTACCGGCTGGCTTTTTCATTAACTCCCTCCTCTCTGAAGAACCGTGCCCAACACCACACAAACACACGGTCTCTCTCAAACTGTCACACCATCGTGCATTCAGACAACAGGGGGCGCTTTAACTCAGGAGACGACAGAAGATACTGCCAGTCTGCTATAATGGGATCGGAGCATAGCTGTACAGCATGTGCCAAATTACAAAGTCCGACCACAGTAGAGACATGTAGGCCTATTCTTCATTCGATCATAGTGATTTGCTAGTGAAGGAATGTCAACAGCAGGATCCCCAGGAGAAGGTGAGACAGGTTGGTTTTCGTTGTTCTGCCATTTCCCCCAATTCCTTCTTTGTAGGAGACTTTGTCCTTATACCCCTGTACATTACATCCTCCTTCACGGTGGTAATGTTCACCTTAAAACATTTTTACCATACAGTGTACATCACATAGCTGTGCTGCACTGCTGTCGGGCAGCCAAGTTCCTATCAAGGCCCAGATTTATGGCATGAGATGCATTCCTTGGCTGCGGTGGGGACCGTTTCGTTGAAATATGAGAGGAGATGCAGGGAACACAGTCGGAACACAAATGACAAGCTTCACTTCGACTTACCCCTTGTCCTGTTACTGTAAGCTATGTACAGTATATTTTGCTATAACTGGGGCAGGTGAAAACTAAAATGTTATAGTGAGTGGAGTCAAACATGTAATATATTATAATACAGTAGTTGAATGTGCTTGGGTGAAAAACTATAGCATTTTTCTATGTTATCGAACAATCATCTTCAGAGGAGGAACTATTCCAGCTATGTGCCGTCTGTCCACCTCATCAGCACGGCTTGTCAGATGATAACCAAAAAAAAGAGTAACTGTAACCCAGCTGTCATGAAAACCTTTCAAGCGACCACAAAACCCTCTTTTGTTACTGCTGACATGCAGCTTTCACCCTCCTAAATTACATTGGGATTAAATATGTTAACCAAGACTCCTTCCCTCTCCCTCTCTACTCATGTCCAGTCAAATTGGATGCAGGTGTAGGCTGCAGGAGGAGAAAAGGAAAACCAAACTTGTTTGTATTATTCTGGGGCATATGGCTGGCAGATATTTGATTTATTTCACCTTTATTTAACCAGGTAGGCAAGTTGAGAACAAGTTCTCATTTACAAGCGTACAGTCAATAATACAATAGAAAAAAAAGAAAGTCTATATACAGTGTGTGCAAATGGCGTGAGGAGGTAAGGCAATAAATAGGCCATAGGAGCGAGGTAATTACAATTTAGCAAATTAACACTGGAGTGATAGATGTGCAGATGATGATGATGTGCAAGTAGAAATACTGGTGTGCAAAAGAGCAGAAAAGTAAATAAAAACAATATGGGGATGAGGTAGGTAGATTGGATGGGCTATTTACAGACGGCTATGTAAATCAAATCAAATTCAATTTATATAGCCCTTCTTACATCAGCTGATATATCAAAGTGCTGTACAGAAACCCAGCCTAAAACCCCAAACAGCAAGCAATGCAGGTGTAGAAGCACGGTGGCTAGGAAAGACTCCCAAAAAAGGCCAAAACCTAGAAAGAAACCTAGAGAGGAACCAGGCTATGAGGGGTGGCCAGTCCTCTTCTGGCTGTGCCGGGTGAAGATTATAACAGAACATGGCCAAGATGTTCAAATGTCCATAAATGACCAGCATGGTCAAATAATAGTAAGCACAGTGAACAGGTCAGGGTTCCATAGCTGCAGGCAGAACAGTTGAAACTGGAGCAGCAGCACCAGGTGGACTGGGGACAACAAGGAGTGTGTACAGCTGCAGCGATCAGTTAGCTGCTCAGATATCTGATGTTTAAAGTTAGTGAGGGAAATATAAGTCTCCAGCTTCAGCAATTTTTGCAATTCGTTCCAGTCATTGGCAGCAGAGAACTGGAAGGAAAGGTGGTCAAAGGAGGTGTTGGCTTTGGGGATCACCAGTGAGCTGAGATAAGGCAGAGCTTTACCTAGCATAGATTTATAGATGACCTGGCGACAAGTATGTAGCGAGGGCCAGCCGACTAGAGCATACAGGAGGCAGTGGTGGATGGTAGATGGGGTTTTGGTGACAAAACGGATGGCACTGTGATAGACTGCATCCAGTTTGCTGAGTAGAGTGTTGGAGGCTATTTTGTAAATTACATCGTCGAAGTTCGGTAGGATAGTTTTACGAGGGTATGTTTGGCGGCGTGAGTAAAGGAGGCTTTGTTGCGAAATAAGAAGCCGATTTGAGATGTTATTTTGGATTGGAGATGTTTAATAGGAGTCTGGAAGGAGAGTTTACAGTCCAGCCAGACACCTAGGTATTTGTAGTTGTTCACATATTCTAAGTCAGAACCATCCAGAGTAGTGATGCTAGTTGGGCGGGGGCGGGCAGCAAACGGTTCAAAAGCATGCATTTAGTTTTACTAGCGTTTAGGAGCAGTTGGAGGCCACGGAAGGAGTGTTGTATGGCATTGAAGCTCGTTTGGAGGTTTGTTAACACAGTGGCCAAAGAAGGGCCAGATACAGAATGGTGTCGTCTGCATAGAGGTGGGTCAGGGAATCACCCGCAGCAAGAGCGACATCGTTGAAATATACAGAGAAAAGAGTCGGCCTGAGAATTGAACCCTGTGGTACCCCCATAGAGACTGCCAGAGGTCCGGACAACAGGCCCTCCGATTTGACACACTGAACTCTGTCTGAGAAGTAGTTGGTGAACCAAGCGAGGCAGTCATTTGAGAAACCAAGGCTGTTGAGTCTGCCGATAAGAGTACGGTGATTGACCGAGTCGAAAGCCTTGGCCAGGTCGATGAAGATGGCTGCACAGTACTGTCTTCTATCGATGGCGGTTATGATATCGTTTTGTACCTTGAGGGTGGCTGAGGTGCACCCGTGACCAGCTCGGAAACTGGATTGCACAGCGGAGAAGGTACGGTGGGATTCGAAATGGTCAGTGATCTGTTGGTCAGATATCAAGCGCATAGATTGAAAGTGGTGGTGTAGTTGGTTGTCCATTTTTGTGATAAAGTATGTCAAACTGCATGACCCATTCACTTTACACACTATCAAACAATTTCTCTAACAGGCTATATTTTGAATCAAAAAGGTAGAGTACAAAGAATGAAAGCACAACTGTAAATAAACACTTTTTCCTCTAATCGTTTTGAAGCAGGCATAATCAACCAGACATGTCTTGAAAAGACAATTAAAGACAAAAGGAGTACTCCAAGATTAAATTATTTAAAAAGGTATACAGGTCCATTAATACTTTCTATCCACTTTTAATTGGTCAAGTTCTCTGAAGATGTTCTCATCCTCCAAAAATGTAACCCAAAGATTTAAAAAACAATCAACTAAAGCACCTGTGGGCTGCCTTTCATAATAGCCTCCATATGAGTATGACTACTGTTTCTTATTGTATAGTGGACTCTCCGAAACACAAATAAATAGGGTCATGACCTAACAACCACAACCCCAAGCTCTTTAAGATCATCTCAATTCTGACGCAGCCATAGAACTTGAGGCCAACCGTTAACAGAACAACCATAAGGATCCATATCAGAGAGGTAGAGAATGCAAACAGGTATAGAGTTTTGTTGCAGTACTCTGGGTTGGTGATGGACTGGTTGTTGCTCCCACTGCAGAAGGTATGGTTGTAGCTCTCGTTGGCAATGGTCTGGTTGGAGCTCCCGTCGCTGAGGGTCGGGTTGTAGCTTGTTGTTTGAAATACAGAGAAAACAACCCCACTACCTATAGTAGATAAAGTGGTAGGGAAATAAAAGTATAAATATAATATATTTGTATTTATAATATTATAATTGACAGAGTCCAAGCCGGTGCCATACTACCACCATCAGTTGAAATTGGACTCACAGCTATTGGATCATGGTGGATCCCTGAAACAAATTTCTTCCTTGTAAGGAGAGGAACCTATGTATCAAATTTGGAGACTAGGAGTCTAGTGGGGTGTTTACATGCTGTTGAAGTTATCGGAAGTTTGAATGACCCTCCAAGTTGTAATTACAAATGGGAAACTGAGAAAACTGACCTTTCACCACAGACCTTTCACCTTTTCAACCATATGGATAATGTAGCTAGCTGTACCCGATTTTCAATGTTAAGCAAGATAGCTAACTTTATTATTAGCAATGTAAGCTAGCTAAAATATACTGAACAAAAATATAAAGGCAACATGTCGGATGTGGAGGTCCTGGACTGGTGTGGTTACACGTGGTCTTGTGAAGCCGGTTGGACGTACAGCCAAATTCTTTAAAACAATGTTGGAGGCGGCTTATGATAGAGAAATTAACATTAAATTCTCTGGCATTTAATGTTAACAGCTCTGGTGGAAATGACTGGTGGAAAGTCCTGTTGTGTGACAAAATATGCCACACCTGTCAGGTGGATAGATTATCTTGACAAAGTATAAAATGCTCACTAACAGGGATGTTAAATTTGTGTACAACATTTGAGAGAAATAAGCTTTTTGTGCGTATGGAACATTTCTGGGATCTTTGATTTCAGCTCATGAAAGATGGGACCAACAATTTTTGTGTGCCATGATTGTTCCTTGAAGGGAGAAAGGATGCATTTTCAAAATAAGTTCAAACAGTGCCGCATGTGTCTGGATTGGGAATCTCGCTCACCAGCAAAGAGGCAGAACATCAGAATGAGCAGACTGATCCATATGACCCATGAGCAGAACCTTTGACAGTCTTTGATGGCCATAAACAGAGACAGTAACACCAGGACCACATAAAAACATCCCAACCCTATCAGGTAGATAGGGATGAAGAACATAACAGGGCAGTCATTGAAGCACTCAGCACCTAAAGATAGAGAGGTAAAGGAATAGGGTAGGGTAGCTTTTGCATAATGGTTATGCAATAATGTTTTTGCGAAATTGTATTTCTTCACTACTACTTACCTATGACAAAGCGGACCAATGGGATAACTGAAACAAGGATTGTAACAACGCAGCGAATGATGAGAGAGATCAACGCTGGGGGAATAAAGAACAAGGTGTATCATCATTTTTGCATTCACTATTTGTTTTTCATTGTCATTATTTGAACAAAGTGTATTTCATTTCAAAGTAACTTCTACTTACCTATAAAAATGTGGGTGTAGGGGATAATTGAACCGATACTGGTAATGATAATGACACTGATCAATTCTGGGGGAATACATGACAATACTAATTAGCATTTTCATTAGCATTATCAGCATTTTATATAACAATACAAGATAGGTTCAAAAGAAATCCCAAGTTCAAGAAATATTGGGAAATGTGATAATGCCTTCGAACCCGGTGTTGATGATATATTGGTGAACTCCAAAAAGTTACAAATAAAAATAAAATAAAAAAGGATGACACCTCATTTCACCAATATATCCTGCAAACACTGGCTTCGAAGGCATTATCACTTTCATACAGCGGGTTACCAACATATTCAAATAATGATGCATTTGTATTTGTTTAAGTGACATTTTCTTGTGACATTTATTTGGACACATCCATAACAATGAGCTATTGATGCGCGATTTTACCTGGCATAGAAAATGTGCTCTCTCGTCTGGACACTGTTGTTCAGAGGAGCTAGACAACAACACAGCTAACACAATCACTTCCAACTGAAACTGGACAGACTTCAAACTAGCTGCACTTTGTTTTGTTTTATGTTTTCTATTGATAGTTCTTTGTGTATATCCATAAAATGATGCTGATTCATGATTTCGACTGGCTAAGAAAAGCTGCCTACCTGTCTGTCTCATCCAGACACTTTCATTACTATGGGACAGCTGGAGATCGAATTTGAATATTGAAACAATGTTGCACATGCCAGAGAGACAGACAGCAAGGTTTATACGAATATCCGTGTTTGAAAACTAAATGTTACAGTCGTTTAAAAAGAAATTAGACAATGTCTAGATGCTTTTTATAGTGGAGATCAAGTTTCTAAATTGCCTGGCTGAGCTGATGAGACAGTGGATTGTGCAGTCAAATGGAACAGAGTAAATAGGCATTTTAACGCCATAGATTTAGCCTGTGGTAACTTGTGGAATAGACAACGTCTGGAATGTGGTTTTAACCAATCAGCATTCAGTATTAGACGAACCCGTTGTTTAATTAGACTGGTCGCGAAGGGCTGGGGAAACAACCCTTAGGAGGATGCTATTCACAGTAATTACCATGTTTAAGGGCTTTTATAAAACGGTTGCCAACATGTAAAAAAAAAGATTAACAACATGATTTGATTAAAAACTTTATTTTAGGGCCTCCCGGGTGGTTAAGGGCGCTGTACTGCAGCGCCAGCTGTGCCATCCTGAGTTCGCGCCCAGGCTCTGTCGTAACCGGCCGCGACCGGGAGGTCCGTGGGGCGACGCACAATTGGCCTAGCGTCAGGGGTTAGGGAGGGCTTGGTCGGTAGGGGTGTCCTTGTCTCATCGCGCACCAGCGACTCCTGTGGCGGGCTGGGCGCAGTGTACGCTAGCCAAGGTGGCCAGGTGCACGGTGTTTCCTCCGGCGCATTGGTGCGGCTGGCTTCCGGGTTGGATGTGTGCTGTGTTAAAGAAGCAGCGGCTTGGTTGGTTGTGTATCGGAGGACGCATGACTTTCAACCTTCGTCTCTCCCGAGCCCGTACGGGAGTTGTAGCGATGAGACAAGATAGTAGCTACTACAACAATTGGATACTACGAAATTGGGGAGAAAAAGGGGTAAAATTCAACAAAAAAAAAAAAACTTTATTTTAAAATCAGTAAATATATTTTTATTCATATGATAACACCATATGATATAGTCATGGAAAATGTCTGTCGTTAGTTCTGAGATTCTGAAGTTGCTCGCCAAACATGCTGCTTGCTATCCCCAAAAAATGTATATAATATGGTTAATGATTTTGATTGGCGATTTTTGCCATTTTTCTAAGTCCCATCTAATGCCGGCTCCCTCCCTCTCCCGTCACTCAGTAAATGTACACACCATAAGTTCCAAACAGTCCCACACGGTTACCAGATTCAATACGCTGGCAATTAGAGCCTGGGGACAATGTTACTAGCTAGCCAACTAAAGCTAACACACAATCACATCAAGCTGCTGAAATGACAGCAAACTGTGCCTTTTCATTTGCCATTTCCTGGATCCTGATAAATGAATTCGCCTGGCTCAGAGAAGCAGACAGTCTTGTCCAAACATATTCATTCTCTATGGCATGATGGAGATCGCAGAAAAATAAACTGCAACATTGCCGCGCAGGTCAGAGAATCTGAGCAGCAAGGTTTGGACAAACCCCAACTGTTGCTAAACAAATGCTAGCCTAGTAGCATGGGGAAATACATTTGACATTTTCCAGGGAAGATTAAGTTTATGAATTGACTGGCTGGGTTGTGAAGGCACATGATAGTTTAAATGGAACTTTTAACAGCCATTACCTGGGGATTGTGGTGAATAACTCAGCTATCAACCAATTAGCATCCAGGATCCAAACAACTCATTTTATAATATTGCATACAATTTCTTAGCAGTGGCGAACCGTAATTATATGACCTTCAGAGGGACACAAAAAAAAATCTTCCAATATGAAATATATATAAAAAAATAAATCTAGATCATAACATCACTTAATGCGCCCAACATTATATCTTCTGTAGTCTGGACCATTCTAGTTCGTGAAGGAGGAGCAATTATTTATGATTACATTATGAATGAATCAGACAGGCTTGGCGGCGCTTCGGGCTGGCACACGCAGAGAGACAGAAACAGCATGGACACATCATGACCCACAGCATAAAATAATGCACTGTTTACACAACATATGGTAGCCAACACCATAGTCAATAGCATCAACAACAGTGTCACATCAATGGTGACAGGCTCATGGTGTTGAAAGGACAGCGACCATAATACCTGTGCACTCCATGGCGCTGAAGGAGAGACCATTTTGGTCAAACACATAGACACGGCTGATAGACGACAGGAGACAGCAGTCACACACAACATCAAATAATGTTAAAGTGTAAGCAGCCAATTCACTCCAGTAGGCCCCATCTAGTCAGAACAATACAAGAGCACCACCATTCCATGTTCAAAATTAAATTGACAAACCAGCGAGTACATTTGCAAATATATTTGATCACTTTCATCACACTAACCGTTCATCTAAAGTTGAAATGCTGAAATGTTTCAGTCATTATTTTCAAAGAGATAGCGAACTGCAACAAAAAAACAGTGCAACTCACCAGATTATGATCATTTGTAAACAACATTTGAAAGAAGTGATGCTAAAAAATGTGCAACAACATCCACCTTGAAGTTGATAACAGCTGCTTCAACTGCTGTCGCCATTGTCACACTACTAATACACAAGCTAGTCAACGTTGTTAGCGTGGGAAAACTACTGCTTGAAACACAAATTATTTTATATTGTGCTCGCTTCTTCTTCTTCTTTGAGGTTTTATGGCAGACTACAACCTATTAGTGCAGTGGTTCTCAATCCTGGTCTTGGTGACCCAAAGGGGCGTACATTTTTGTTTTTGCCCTAGCACTACACACCTGATTCAAATCATCAAAGCCTTTGTGTATTACTGTATTGCCACCACCTACTCTATTGGCTGTTATTAGCCTGCTATTATGTATTATGAATTCATTACCTCTTGCGCTCTCAGTAGGGAGTTATCTAGGCCTTCGTAGACACGTCTCTTAAATTTTTTTTTTTTTTTTACTTTTCACATCCATTGCAATTTAAAATGTGATTGGTTCATTCCACTGTCACTCCAAAATTCTGCTCTAACACATAAGCTGGACAGAGGACTTCTGTCCAGCTTCTGAAGACCTAGCTAATGGCTGGCTCAGCTAGCTGTAGTTTTCTACCCAGAAAATGCCGACTGGAGAATTTCCTTTTCAGTATTAACCCTTCTCTTTCCAACACAAACTGAAGAGATGAAATCTGAAAATTATTACAATTACTGTGAAGATTAAATGGAAATTAAAACTAAATGTATGTAAAACATATACATTTTAAGAAATCCTTGGGGCCTTTTCTGAAGGCTTACCGTATAGACCCCTCAAACTCAACAAGTTCCACTGTGTTTTTTCATTGTTACCCTCTAAATCTATCAGGGACTGATTTAGACCTGAGACACCAGGTGGGTGGAATTAATGATCAGGTAGAACAGAAAACCAGCAGGCTCTGGACCTACGAGGGTAAGAGGTGAATATCCTTGGTATAGGCCCTTGCTATCTATATCTTAGCCATGCCCCCCCGGTGGGAGACCTCTGACATTAAAAAGATAGTACTGTACCTAGCTACAGTGCCTTCAGAAAGTATTCACACGAAGACCTTTGTCAAGACCTTGACCTTTATCAACAATGTTCTTTTGTTCCAGCCTGAATTTAAAATGGATTAAATCAAGATTTTTATTCACTGGCCTAAGATGATTTATGTTTTTAAAAATGTGTACAAATTAATTAAAAAAGAAAAGCTGAAATGCCTTGAGTGAATACGTATGCAACCCCTTTGTTTAGGCAAGCCTAAATAAGTCCAGGAGTAAACAGTAACATAATAATATAGTAAGTAATACGTTGCATGGATTGTGCAAAAATAGTGGTGGCAAGCATAGTGGTGGCTGCATCATGTTATGGGTATGCTTGTAATCGTTAAGGACTGGGGAGTTTTTCAGGATAAAAAAATAAACGGAATGGAGTTAAGCACAGGAAAAATCCTAGAGGAAAACCCAGTTCTGTCTGCTTCCCACCAGCCACTGGAAGATTAATTCACCTTTCAGCAGGACAATAACCTAAAACACAAGGCCCAAATATACACTGGAGTTGCTTACCAAGAAGACAGTGAATGTTCCTGAGTTGCCAAGTTACAGTTTTGACTGAAATCTACTTGAAAATCTATGGAAAGACCTGAAAATGGTTGTCTAGCAATGATCAACAACACATTTGACAGAGCTTGAAGGATTTTGAAGAGAATAATGGGCAAATGTTTGCTGTGATGACAGCTTTGCACACTCTTGGCATTCTCTAAATCAGCTTCATGAGGTAGTCTAGTCACCTGTAATGCATTTCAATTAACAGGTGTGCCTTGTTAAAAGGTAATTTGTGGAATTTCTTTCCTTCTTAATGTGTTTGAGCCAATCAGTTGTGTTGTGACATGGTAGGAGTGGTATACATAAGATAGCCCTATTTGGTAAAAGGCCAAGTCCATATGATGGCAACAACAGCTCAAACAAGCAAAGAGAACCGACAGTCCATCATTACTTGAAAACATGAAGGTCAGTCAATCCGGATTTCAAGAACTTTGAAAGCTTCTTCAAGTGCAGTTTCAAAAACCGTCAAGCCACATGGCAAGGGTCTAGAACACAGGTACGCATCTTTAAAGTCCATTGTGAGAGAAGCACACAGACCTGAAAGAAGACACAAGCAATGTAAAATACCCATCATAGCGTACTACATACTTAAACTGCATACAGTTTACTCATCGTCTATTCATTTTAACACGTACTGTTAAGTACAAAGTTAGTTGTACGCCAAAGAGGCAACGCAGAAGTACCTCTTGATTGGCTTAGGTGAGGCGGGGCCGAGTGCAGGTGGATTTTTCTTCACATTGACCCGCATTAACCACCCTGGTTGATTAATTTCTCTAAACTTTGAATAGAATAGGAATTTAGTTATAGGCCTACTCAGGCTGGTTATAGGCGGACTATCACATTTGACCTATACCGTAGTAGACCATATAGCCCATCTATCCTATTTTAAAATGACAGAAGACAGAAACAGATACAGTACTTTGGTTCCAGTTCAAAATATATATATTTGTATTATTTTACCCCAATTTCATGGTATGCAACTCCCGTACGGCCTCGGGAGAGGTGAAGGTCAAGAGCCATGCGTCCTCCGAAACACAACCCAACCAAGCCGCACTGCTTCTTGACACAATACCCATCCAACCCGGAAGCCAGCCACACCAATGTGTCGGAGGAAACACCGTACACCTGGCAACAGTGTCAGCGTGCACTGCGCTAAGCCCGCCACAGGAGTCGCTAGTGCGCGATGAGACAAGGATATCCCTGCCAGCCAAACCCTCCCGACACTGGACCAATTGTGCGCCGACGCATGGGCCTCCCGGTCGTGGCCGGCTGCAACAAATCCTGGGCTCGAACCCAGAGTCTCTAGTGGCACAGCTAGCACTGCGATGCAGTGCCTTAGACCACTGTGCCACTCGGGAGGCCGCAGTTGAACATATTTATTAGTGAAACCAAAGTGCTGTAACATACAGTACCATTCAAAAGTTTGGACCCACCTACTCATTCAAGGGTTTTTCTTTATGTTTAATATTTGCTAAACTGTAGAATAGTGAGGACATCAAAACTATGAAATAACACATATGGAATCATGTAGTAACCAAAAAAGTGTTAAACCAATTAAAATATTTTAGATTTTAGATTCTTCAAAGTAGCCACCTGTCTTGATGACAGCTTTGCACACTCTTGGCATTCTCTCAACCAGCTTCACCTGGAATGCTTTTCCAATATTCTTGAAGGAGTTCCCACATATGCTGAGCACTTGTTGGCTGCTTTTCCTTCACTCTGCAGTCCAACTCATCCCAAACCATCGCAATTGGGTTGAGGCCAGGTCATCTGATGCAGCACTCCATCACTCTCCTTCTTGGTCAAATAGCCCTTACACAGCCTGGAGGTGTTTTGGGCCATTGTCCTGTTGAAAAACAAATTATAGTCCCGCTAAACACAAACCAGATGGGATGGCGTATTGCTGCAGAATGCTGTGGTAGCCATGCTGGTTAAGTGTGCCTTGAATTCTAAATAAATAATTGACAGTGTCATCAGCAAAGCAGCCGCACATCTCCTCCATGGTTCACTGTGGGAACCACACATGCAGAGATCATCCGTTCATCTACTCTGAGTCTCAAAGACACGGCGGTTGGAACCAAAAATCTCAAATTTGGACCAAAGAACAGATTTCCACTGGTCTAATGTCCATTGCTTGTGTTTCTTGGCCCAAGCAAGTCTCTTCTTCTTATTAGTGTCCTTTAGTATTGGTTTCTTTGCAGCAATTCGACCATGAAGGCCTGATTCACGCAGTCTCCTCTGAACAGTTGATGTTGGGATGTGTCTGTTACTTGAACTCTGTGAAGCATTTATTTGGGCTGCAATTTCTGAGGCTGGTAACTCTAATGAACTTGTCCTCTGCAGCAGAGGGCCATCATAGCGCTGGATGTTTCTTGGTAGCACTGTCTATAGATCTTTCTATTTGAGAGTGGTTACATTTTTCCAGCCCTATCCCTCAGCTGTTAACCAAAACAGTGGCGGGGTTCCTGGTTTGTAATTGTTTGAACTACAGATTGCCCCTTTATTGCTCCCAGTCATAAAAGTAACACTCACAGTAATAATGAATGATAGTTAAAGTCCTCCCAGTGTTGGTGCCATCGCTTCCATGTAATAAATCTGTGCTGCTCTCCTTTGAATTTCAAAATCCCGATGTGGCCCTCGAGACAAAAAGTTTGCCCACCCTTGGATTAGATGCTTCACAAATTATTCATTATGTTAGTGCATTATAAATGCTTGAGGGTTTAATGCATTTTTATTCACTCTTTTAATTGACTGAATAGACTAAATAAGCTGTCTCAGAAAAAGGTCAGTTCTATCAATATGCCTTAAAGAGGCTTTTCTGCCCATATCAGATATGTCTATGTCCTGGGATTTTTTTTGTTTCTTACAACCTCATGCTAATCACATTAGCCTAAGTTAGCTAAACCGTTCCGTGGACGGGACACCGATCTTGAAGTAGTTTTAATTAAAGAGGCTATACATAACTTTCCCGAGATAGGCTTGCTTTTTAACCTTCCATATTTATCTTAAAATGAAATGTTATTGTTCATCGAATCATAGTATATGCCTAATGTGGGATAGGCAGTGATTTGAGACTGTATTTCATTCAAGTGTTACGGTAATTCAACATTCTAGAGCGCAGAAATTACTTGGTAGGTTCGGCGCTGCTGTAGCTTGGGACATACAATTTAAATTCTGCATAACGGCACCGCATTTCATACTTCACTGTGGGAAAGGGGAATAAATACCTGTCGTGTTGACATGCTTTTTTAGTTTGTTTCCATGACTGGTTTCACATTTCTTTCCAGCAATCATAAGGTAAAATAGATATAAAACAATTGTCATTCATATTTACAAACCCCTTATCCAAACAGATTACTAATTTACCTACTGTGCCTTTGGAACGTATTCAGACTCTGACTTTTTCCATATTATGATACGTTACAGTCTTATTCTAAAATGTATTAAATTATATGTTTTCCTCATCAATCTATACTCAATATCCTATAATAACAAAATAAAAACAGGTTTAAAGAAATCTGTGCAAATTTATAAAAAAATAAAATAAATTGAGCTCAGGCGCATCCTGTTTCCATTGATCATCCTTGAGATGTTTCTACAACTTGATTGAAGTCCACCTGTGGTACATTTCATTGATTGGACATGATTTGGAAAGGCTATATAAAGTTATATACAGTATAAGGTCTCACAGTTGACAGTAAATACCTGAGCAAAAACCAAGCCATGAGGTTGAAGGAATTGTTCGTAGAGCTCTGAGACAGGATTGTGTCGAAGTCTGGGGAAGGGTACCAAAACATTTCTACAGCTATGAAGGTCCCCAAGAACACAGTGGATTATTCTTAAATGGAATATGTTTGGAACCACCAAGGCTCTTCCTGATGCTCAATCTTGGAGCTCAAATTTATCAAATGGGGGAGTAGGGTTTTGGTCAGGGAGGTGACCGAGAACCCAATATTCATTCTAACAGAGCTCCAGATTTATCAAATGGGGGAGAAGGGCCTTGGTCAGGGAGGTGACCGAGAACCCAATGTTCACTCTAACAGAGCTCCAGATTTCCTCTGTGGAGATGGGAGAACCTTCCAGAAGGACAACCATCTCTGCAGCACTCCACCAATCAGGCTTTTATGGGAGTGGCCAGATGGAAGCCACTCCTCAGTAAAAGGCACATGACAGCCCGCTTGGAGTTTGCCAAAAGGCACCTAAAGACTCTCAGACCATGAGAAACAAGATTGTCTGGTCTGATGAAACCAAGATTGAACTCTTCGGCCTGAATTCCAAGCGTCACGTGTGGAGGAAACCTGGCCCGATCCCTACGGTGAAGCATGGTGGTGGCAGCATCATGCTGTGGTGATGTTTTTCAGCTGCAGGGACTGGGAGACTAGTCAGGATTGAGGAAAAGATTAACGGAGCAAAGTACAGAGAGATCCTTGATGAAAACCTGCTCCAGAACCCTCAGGATCTCAGCCCGGGGCAAACGTACACCTTCCAACAGTACAATGACCCTAAGCACACAGCCAAGACAATGCAGGAGTGGCTTTGGGACAAGTCTCTGAATGTCCTTGAGTGGCCCAGCCAGAGGCCGGACTTGACCCTGATCGAACATCTCTGGAGAGACCTAAAAATAGCTGTGCAGCGACGCTCCCCATCCAACCTGATAGCGCCTGAGAGGATCTGCAGAGAAGAATGGGAGAAACTCCCCAAATAAAGGTGTACCAAGCTTGTAATGTCATACCCAAGAAGACTTGAGGCTATAATCGCTGCAAAATGTGCTTCAACAACGTATTGAGTAAAAGGTCTGAATACTTATGTAAATATGATATTTATATATAAAATTGATAAAAACCTGTTTCATTATGGGGTATTTGGTGTAGATTGATGAGAGAAAAAAGGCTATAAGGTAACTAAATATGGATAAAGTCAAGGGGTCAGAATACTTTCCCAATGCTCTATAGTTCTTATCAATAGCAATTGTCAATTTATACATTTCTGTGCATGGAGAACCGTGTTATTTCGATCTGTAGAAAAATAAATGCACTTGGAACTGACAGGTTGCTTGACCTTACTCATGGCTTCCTCACCTGTAAAGTCAAATTCAGATTACGGTATATCTGTAGACACACATCCGCCACACCTTCATTGATTCGATCTCCACTGCCAACAAATAGCTAGTGAATAGTATGCTATTCTCATGCTTAAGTTCAAGGTCCAGAGAGAGAAGTGCATAAAAAGGGAATTCCATTCCATTTACTAGTTCTTAACTCAGGTCAGAATTCCCCCCATGATACATTAATCAGTTATATTCCTCAAGAATTCATGTTTATATATAATTCATTTGTAAGTCCAAAAATGGATAAAGAGGCTACACAACTTTCCTAAGATATGCTTTCTTATTTTAACTCTCTGTTTATATTTCTTGAAATCAACTTTGATTGTTGATACATCCATAAACATCATCTGTAGTCCTCTCTTACCTGATAAAGCAACAGAATCCTTTAGGTGAAGACAGACCAAAATAACTGCTACTGAGTGCCTCTGACTGGATTGTCTGTCACGCCCTAGCACTCCGATTGGCTTATTTGTCTCAAAGACTTGAACTATGACTAGCCCTATCTGATTTGATGATATTTTGCCAGAGTCTGACCAGGCAATAAAGGAACGTTAGAAAAACAACCGCACCAGAAAATGTTGATGAGCAGGCAGGGCAAAAACCCAAACATATATATAAATAAATTGGTAGTACTTGTCGCACACACGAAGCCATACACACCATCTGCCATCTGCCCAGTACAGCTGAAACCGGGTTTCATCCATGAAGAGCACAGCTTCGGCTGAGACGGTTCCTGGCAGTTTGTGCAGAAATTCTTCAGTTGTGCAAACTCACAGTTTCATCAGCTGTCCAGGTGGTTGGTCTCAGATGATCCCGCTGGTGAAGAAGCTGGATGTGGAGGTCCTGGGCTGCTGTGGTTACACGTGGTCTTCGGTTGTTAGGCCTGTTGGACGTACTGCCAAATTCTCTAAAATGACGTCGGAGGGGGCTTATGGTAGAGAAATGAACAATAGATTCTCTGGCAACAGCTCAGGTGGACATTCCTGCAGTCAGCATGCCAATTGCGCGCTCCATCAAAACTTGATACATCTGTGGCATTGTGTTGTGTGACAAAACTGCACATTTTAGAGTGGCCATTTATTGTCCCCAGCACAATGATCATGCTGTTTAATTAGTTTCTTGATATGCCACACCTGTCAGGTGGATGGATTATCTTGGGAAAGGAGAAATTCTCACTAATAGGTATGTAAACCAATGTGTACACAACATTTGAGAGAAATTAGCTTTTTGTGCATATGGAACATTCCTGAGATCTTATATTTCAGCTCATGAAACATGAGACCAACACTTCACATGTTGGGTATATATTTTTGTTCAGCATACATTGAAAATTGTACATTCATTGCTATGATCATTGATCTTCTGAAGAAGCCATCCCGTTTCCTTTCTTTCTGTGCCCTGAAATGTTTGGATATACTTGTAACTTGACAAGGTTGTTAGCTAGCTAGCCAATGATGTAACATGACTGAACAAAGTGTAAACAAATGGTTAACGACACTTGAGTAGTTTTTAGAACAGCCCACGACATGGTTTATGAATGTAAAATGCGGTCCTGGAGATTCGCTAGAGGAAGAAAAATTATCTGACCCATATTACCAGAGAAACATTGTTGACCTGGTTGGGTGAGAAGCAGGCCGTTTCTGCTGTAGTCGTGGTGCAACCATGACGCCAACAAATCTGCACACCCTTGTTTCTGTAGGGCACTTGGACACAACCTTATCATTAAAACGAAACCTTATCATTAAAACTTTTGAGCCCCGTGGGCAGGTGTCCCTTGGGTTGGTGTCTTTCCGTCAAACACTTCTCCAAAACCAAAGTGGGCACAAAAAGACTGACATCACCAATTTCACACACCTTTGAAAAAATTCCATAAATGGCTTTTTTTTTTATTGAAAAGTGAATTCCTTTATTTTTTAAAGCAAAGGTACAGTACAAAGAATAAAACCACAACCGCAATTTATTGTACAATCTTTGGAATTTGGAGAGCGCAGCCTGGACAAAAGCTACATGTTGATTTGAGGCGATCTTTCTGTCACTAGATATGCTAGTAGGATGCCATTGTCATTTAGACTCTTAATGGTGTTGAGACATACTTTTTGCTCGTAGATGTTAAAATTTTGCAGGCTCAAGTGATGAATCATGTAACCTAGTCGGACAACGCTCCACCCATGCTAGTTATTTTGTAAATTGTGCCAGAAATAATGCAATTTCTCTGCTACTTCTTCACTGGGCAGACGTGAGAGAGGATAGTGTTTATCATGTTCTTAATGATCGGAGGGTGCGGGTGGATATTGTGTGGGAGGTGGTGGGCAAGGGTCATCTCCCAGGCATCCACTAACTTGATATTCAGGCCCCTGAACATGGCCTTGATCACCCCGTCCAACTGAACCGAAAACCAGTCACTGACGATGAGGGTCTCTTCTAGGCTTTGGGCCCGGAGGTTTGCCGAGCGCACCACTACCACAGTCCCCGGAGCCCGGTTCAGAAGCCGCACAACCGCTCTTCGAATGTGGCGGAGTCGACGAATGTAAACCTGCACAGGGAAGGTACAGAAATGGGCCCAAACACTGATGACTACAACAGTGTCTGAGCCCCCGGCCAGGCCATCCAGCTCATTAGCTACATAGCGCAGCTGACTGATGCTGAGAGGGGTCCAGGTGATGGGGGGGCCATGGCTGCGGTACTTCAGCAGAATATTGTGGGGGATGTCCACCGCCATGAAGGGCCCTGCCCTCACTGGACTTCGAAGGTTGAAATCCTTCAACTCTGTGACAGAGAGAGAGGGAGATGAATGTTGCGATCGATAGATAGATAGATAGATAGATAGAGTGCCTTGAGAAAGTATTCGGCCCCCTTGAACTTTGCAACCTTTTGCCACATTTCAGGCTTCAAACATAAAGATATAAAAGTGTATTTTTTTGTGAAGAATCAACAACAAGTGGGACACAATCATGAAGTGGAACGACATGTATTGGATATTTCAAACTTTAACAAATCAAAAACTGAAAAATTGGGAGTGCAAAATTATTCAGCCCCCTTAAGTTAATACTTTGTAGCGCCACCTTTTGCTGCGATTACAGCTGTAAGTCGCTTGGGGTATGTCTCTATCAGTTTTGCACATCGAGAGACTGACATTTTTTCCCATTCCTCCTTGCAAAACAGCTCGAGCTCAGTGAGGTTGGATGGAGAGCATTTGTGAACAGCAGTTTTCAGTTCTTTCCACAGATTCTCGATTGGATTCAGGTCTGGACTTTGACTTGGCCATTCTAACACCTGGATATGTTTATTTTTGAACCATTCCATTGTAGATTTTGCTTTATGTTTTGGATCATTGTCTTGTTGGAAGACAAATCTCCGTCCCAGTCTCAGGTCTTTTGCAGACTCCATCAGGTTTTCTTCCAGAATGGTCCTGTATTTGGCTCCATCCATCTTCCCATCAATTTTAACCATCTTCCCTGTCCCTGCTGAAGAAAATCAGGCCCAAACCATGATGCTGCCACCACCATGTTTGACAGTGGGGATGGTGTGTTCAGCTGTGTTGCTTTTACGCCAAACATAACGTTTTGCATTGTTGCCAAAAAGTTCAATTTTGGTTTCATCTGACCAGAGCACCTTCTTCCACATGTTTGGTGTGTCTCCCAGGTGGCTTGTGGCAAACTTTAAAACGACACTTTTTATGGATATCTTTAAGAAATGGCTTTCTTCTTGCCACTCTTCCATAAAGGCCAGATTTGTGCAATATACGACTGATTGTTGTCCTATGGACAGAGTCTCCCACCTCAGCTGTAGATCTCTGCAGTTCATCCAGAGTGATCATGGGCCTCTTGGCTGCATCTCTGATCAGTCTTCTCCTTGTATGAGCTGAAAGTTTAGAGGGACGGCCAGGTCTTGGTAGATTTGCAGTGGTCTGATACTCCTTCCATTTCAATATTATCGCTTGCACAGTGCTCCTTGGGATGTTTAAAGCTTGGGAAATCTTTTTGTATCCAAATCCGGCTTTAAACTTCTTCACAACAGTATCTCGGACCTGCCTGGTGTGTTCCTTGTTCTTCATGATGCTCTCTGCGCTTTTGACGGACCTCTGAGACTATCACAGTGCAGGTGCATTTATACGGAGACTTGATTACACACAGGTGGATTGTATTTATCATCATTAGTCATTTAGGTCAACATTGGATCATTCAGAGATCCTCACTGAACTTCTGGAGAGAGTTTGCTGCACTGAAAGTAAAGGGGCTGAATAATTTTGCACGCCCAATTTTTCAGTTTTTGATTTGTTAAAAAAGTTTGAAATATCCAATAAATGTCGTTCCACTTCATGATTGTGTCCCACTTGTTGTTGATTCTTCACAAAAAAATACAGTTTTATATCTTTATGTTTGAAGCCTGAAATGTGGCAAAAGGTCGCAAAGTTCAAGGGGGCCGAATACTTTCGCAAGGCACTGTATATATGTGTATATGTGACAGAAGCCATGATTACACCTTGCATAAACATGGTTGTCGCCATCGCGATCAAGATTTGATCACTATCTGATCGAGATTTGTTGTCTACACCTAATTAACTATGTCTCTTCTCTGCCCACTTCGTCCGTATTTGGACCAGATTTCCTGGTCCCTACCTGTATGCAAATTAATCGAAACTGCCTTGGACCTCCCGTTATGACCCAAGCTGTGTAAATCGACAGAAAACAGCACACTTTTATAGACAATAGTTTTATACTCTCATCATTACAGCCTACTTTTGTTATCCAACGATTTAAGACTGGGCGCAATAGACTACTGTCCCGATAACCTCAACCTGTCCAAGGCCATTCAAATAAATATTCAGTGAATCTCCCCCATCCCTAAAAAGGTCACCACATCTGGATATGTGTATAAAATACAATTATTGCACAGTATAAATAAAAAGGACACTTGGGTCCTAATGTACACGGTAAAAACATAAACAGGTTAAGTTAAAGAGTAGGAAACAAATTGCATCTCTGAATGGCGCAACATATTATCCAAACATGTCTGGACAGGGTTGTTCTTTACGCGTGGATGTTTACATACGTTGTCTTTATATTATTGTAATCATGTATTCTAAATAACCTTTAGCATAGGACAAATCATTGATCATTGATCATTCGCTAATGGAACCTCAATAATTCTGATAAGCAAGACGAGTGGTCAAATTCTGAAAATGCATGGATAAAAGCAGCAATTGATGCAAAGAAGCATGCATGTCAGTCAAGTGGCTTTATAAAGGGATAAAGTATAAATAGAAAGGTATCTTAAAGAGGCCTTCATATTGAAGCCTGCAATATATTGAATAAGGGCCCTCGCTCATGCTTGCAGAAAGCTATGCGCCTTTACGCATCAGTTTGGACATCTGCTGCACTTGATTGACAGCTGGAAAATGCTCAAATATTCACAGAATATTAAAGAATAAAATCAAATCGAAAAGGATTGCAATGCTAATGTATCATTTTCATATCTGATACAACCGAAATAGACTAATCACCACCCATCCACCTTTCATTCTGGCTAGATCTAAAGGTAGCCTACAGGTGGAAAATTAGGCCATACACTTGTCATGCTTTTCTTCTGCAACTCCATTGTGACAAGAGATGAAAAGAATCAGTAACACGGAAGCAGCAATGTGGGTGTCAGTAGTGCATGACCTTAAATGGTAATAATAGGAAGCTTCCGTTTAACACACAGGCCTAAGGTTACGTAGGTCTACAGCACCAGTGGGAACTTCCCCTGTAAAAAGGTATATAAAGAGAACAGAGATCATAAGACAGTATGATCCTCACTAACATATGAAACAGACTTCATATGGAGAATCATCATAGGTAAATTTACTATTGCACTATACGCTTTTTGATAGAGTAAAACAATATTTTGAGAACCGGATAATTGTGCTTAAGTACTTATTGGGTCACAATCTGAAGAAGCTGGTTGAATCTTGTGAACCCGACTGAGTCTCCGAAAAACAGAGGTCTAACCACCTCTTGATCACATAGACAAAGCGGGCGTTCGCATTTTTGACACCAGAAACCAGAGGTGATTAGCAATTCAAGGAAAAACAGCCAAGTACCAGTTACCATATATATTGAGTCTATGCAGAGTTGGAAGTGAATAGTATTAGGATATACACTTTTTTGTTGGACTAGAACAATATTTTGAGAACTGGATATTTTTGCTTAAGTACTTATTGGGTCATTATCTGAAGAAGCTGGTTGAATCTTGTGAACCCGACTGAGTCTCCGAAAAACAGAGGTCTAACCACCTCTTGATCACATAGACAAAGCGGGCGTTCGCATTTTTGACACCAGAAACCAGAGGTGATTAGCAATTCAAGGAAAAATAGCCAAGTACCAGTTACAATATATTGAGTCCATACACAGAGTTGGAAGTGTATAGAGATATTGGAATTGGGAATCTAGCGTCATAGCTGTAAGAATACCGATTACGGGAAAGTGACCAAAGGGCTCAGCATTTAAGGTAATTTAACTATTTTGGCTATTTAGTCAATATTGTTAGAAGTGTTAACGCATTTAAAGTTTTGCAATATTATCTGGCATAGCTTAAAGCATTAAGGATTGATTGAGCATTATTGTTGTATTGAGAAACTGTGTAACCATTGAATTGTAATGATGTGTATAAGACAAAAAACAGAGTGACTTAATAAAAGCTTGAATCTTTGACAACTAGGCCAGATTAACGATCTGGAGAGCAAAGGCCTTTGACACTCTCACTGAACAGAAAGTGACCCTGGTTATAGGTTAAAGTGATTGCACTAAATAATATTTCATTGTGTGGACAATAATATATTTTTAAGAGAGTCAAAACATATACCAATACTAGTTTCCAAGTGACTACTAGCTGACGAGCATAATAACTACTAGGAGTTGTTATTAGGTATTATATACATAGGTAAAGATAACTTGAAAGTAAGGAAATATAGGAGGAATCCATAACGCTTCAAAATATTTAAATAGGAGTATATCTATCCAAGGCCTCATACTAGACCGGAAAATAAGGAAGTGACAACGTGAAAGAAGGAACAAACCCAACTTACGCGAAGGGCCATTACGAATACATAGGAAGGTTGGTAGGGCCGCACGGCAAGGCCCTTGTTACACCGAAGTAACTAAAATCCTAAAGTACTCTGCCTAGCCAGAGGACGGGGTAGAGGCTTTTGCTGCAGGTATTGGGCAAAAGTCTTCCCACAATAAGTTGGGTAAATTTTGGCCCATTCCTCCTGACAGAGCTGGTGTAACTGAGTCAGGTTTGTAGGCCTCCTTGCTCGCACATGCTTTTTCAGTTCTGCCCACAAATATTCTATAGGTTTGAGGTCAGGGCTTTGTGAGGGCCACGCCAATACCTTGACTTTGCTGTCCTTAAGCCATTTTGTCACAATATTGGAAGTATGCTTGGGGTCATTGTTCATTTGGAAAACCCATTTGCGACCAAGCTGACTGATGTCTTGAGATGTTGCTTCAATATATTCAGATAATTTTCTTTCCTCATGATGCCATCTATTTTGTGAAGTGCATCAGTCCCTCCTGCAGCAAAGCACCCCCACAACATGATGCTGCCACCCCCGTGCTTCATGGCTGGGATGTTATTCTTCGGCTTGTAAGCCTCCCCATTTTACCTCCAGACATAACGAGGGGCATTATGGCCAAACAGTTCTATTTTGTTTCATCAGACCAGAGGACATTGCTCCAAAAAGTACAAGCTTTGTCCCCATGTGCAGTTGCAAACCATAGTCTGGCTTTTTTATGGCAGTTTTGGAGCAGTGGCTTCTTCCTTGCTGAGCAGCCTTTCAGGTTATGTCGATATAGGATATAGATACTGTGTATATAGATACTTTTGTACCTGTTTCCTCTAGCATCTTCACAGGGTCCTTTGCTTTTGTTCACTTTTTGCACCAAAGTGCATTCATCTCTAGGAGACAGAAAGCGTCTCCTTCCTGAGCGGTATGACAGCTGCGTGCTCCCATTGTGTTTATACTTGCATACTATTGTCTGTACAGATGAACGTGGTACCTTCAGGCATTTGGAAATTGCTCCCAAGGATGAACCATACATCTACAATGTCAAGTAAAGAGGCACTGAGTTTGAAGGTAGGCCTTGAAATACATCCACAGGTACACCTCCAAATGACTCAGATTTTGTCAATTAGCCTATCTGAAGCTTCTAAAGCCCCCCCCCCCCCCAGTTAACTTAGTGTATGTAAACTTCTGAACCACTGGAATTGTGATACAGTGAATTATAAGTGAAATAATCTGTCTGTAAACAATTGTTGGAAAAATGACTTGTGTCATGCACAAAGTAGATGTCCTCACCGACTTGCCAAAACTATAGTTTGTTAACAAGAAATTTGTGAAGTGGTTGAAAAACGAGTTTTAATGACTCCAACCTAAGTGTATGTAAACTTCCGACTTCAACTGTATATACATGAAGGCAGGGTAAAGTGACTAGTCATCAGGATAGATAATAATATGAGTAAAATAAAGAACAGAGCAGCGGCAGCAAAGGACGATTATGGAAAGTGTGTGTGTGTGAGAGTGTGTAATGTGTTATGTCGGTCTGCGTGTGTGTGTTATGTGTGTATGTGCGCATGTAGTGCATGTGAATATGTGTTGGTTTTGTTTAGGAGTGTCAATGTAGTGTGTGTGTGTGTATATATAGTCTAGTGAGTGTGTATATGGTTTGCACATATAGTCTAGTGCGTGTGCGTAGGGTTAGTGCAAAATAGAGTCAGTGCAGATAGCTAGGGCACCATTAATTGAATATTTAGCAGTCTGGGAATTTAGCAGTCTGATGACTTGGGGGTAGAAGCTGTCTCAGAGTCTGTTGGTCCAAGAGCCGATGCTCCGGTACCGTAGCAGAGTGAACAGTCTATGGCTTGAGTGGTTGGAGTCTGATATAGAGGTCTTGGATGGCAGGAAGCTTGGCCACAGTCATGTACTGGGCTGTCCACATTTGCCATAACATGTGGTGTTGCAGCCAGTCGAGATGCTCTCGATGGTGCAGTTGTACAACTTTTTGAGGATCCGAGGGCCCATGCCAAATCTTTTCAACCTCCCGAGGGGGATGAGGTGCTGCCGTGCCCTCTTCATGACTGTGCGGGTGTGTGTGGACCATGTTAGGTAATTAGTGATGTGGTCACCAAGGAACTTGAAGCTCTCAACCTGCTCCACAACAGCCCTGTATAAACGGATCTATAGAGAGAGAATTTGAACACACCTGAAACAGCTGAGTGTGAGATGTAATAGGTTTGGCAAACAGCACTCACCTGGCAAGAAGTTGGTGAGGAACTCATAGTACTGTCTAACGGTGGAGTCTCCGTACATGTACACCACCTTGCCCTTCAAACACTGAGTAATGGCAGTTGGATCATTAAACTGGCGCATCACGACATCACCCAGGGACTGCCATGACCCTTGGAAGTAATACCCAGAGGGAGTGGTCCTGACAGGCGCTGGCTTTGCAAGGCTGCTTTCCACCTCTGGTTTGTCTGAAATAAGAGAGGAAACATGATGCACCAGCTACCATCACTTTACATACACTCTCCGATTTGTCTTCACACTGCAACAATTGTTCCTACCTTTCTTCTTAGGCAGCACAGTGACACTGTCAGACCCCTTAGCCCGAATACGTGTTTTGAGGTTTACGCCACTTAAAAAAGTAAAATAATCATTTGAAATGTTTAAAACGCAAGCAATAACAATCACCTGAACAACATTCTGTAATTGTATATTGGAGAAAAGGCTGCGTAGGTCTAAGGTAAAACATACGCTCATTGCCACACACACTATTTTTTACCCCACTCTAACCTCTGGAAGAGCAGTGCTTCTTTGTCGGTTATCAGATCTTTCTGGTAGCCTGCCTTGAAGTGGTTGATCCGTGTGTCACAGCTCAGCAGCTGCTTAGGCTTGTAGCAGTACCAGGGTTCACCCGTGTGGGGGTCTGTGTAATTGCACAGCGGCTCCTGGTTGGTCGGCAGACAAAGGTTACACATTGTGGTCTCAGACAGTAATCCACATTTGAACAGGCTCTTGTAAAGCACCCGGTTGGGCCGTTCTTCACGTAAGTTTCGTAGAACAGCAACTGCCTCACTAGGATGAACTAGTGTCACCTCCACTTGTACGGACCCCTCCCACAGTAACAGAAAAATGGCAGAGTAGGTCCCATTCTGGTGGTCCAACACCTGTCCTGCAACGCCCGCCCCCAGCTCTGGGGAGTGCAGCCTAGCCAGCAAGAAGTCCCCACCATGGCTCTTGGGATGTCCCTGGAAATCTTTCATAAGGACCAGAGACTCCAGCTGGTCCCCCACGTGCCACTCTCTCCCACCCACTGCTGGCAGCACTGCAAAATGGCTGTGCGCAGGGTCACTGGTCTGTTCCAGGGGTATAGACGTGGGCCGGGGCGGAGGCTCTGGCCAGGCAATGGACTCCAGGAGGTAATGCTCCTCCAGAGCTTCCTCAGGTGTGCGCTCCTGGCCCTGGCGGTTACAGCTTTGATTGTGGTCCAGGGGAATAGGGCCCTCTGCGTGGTTGCTGCATAGTTCCCAGATGCATAGGTCTAACTTCCACTGTGGATGAGAGTAGAGGTCACTGAGGGGAAGAAGGTCGTAGAGTAACACAGGTAGATTGTGATGGAAGTAAGCTTGGACTTGTACTGGGGGAAGATCACTTTCCTCCTCACCTCTAGAATGCTGATGTTGCGGAACAGGAAGAAGACGCCTGACAGGGTCAGCAGGAGGAAGATGCAGACATATTTGGACAGGCACTTCCACATGGCCCCAGTCTCCAGTACCCTTTATATGGACACATAGAAGCTGGTAACTGTTAACATGCTTCTCCAATGACCTTATCTGTATTTGATATCCCAAAACACGGTGTGCGTTTATCAGACCTAGACTAGACCCCATACAAATTCATGTTGATCTGGGCAAGGCACACCAGATTAAGAATTTCATCTTAATTTCATATTTTCCCACGTGACTATTGCTTTACCCATTTCGAAAGAAAGCGAGCACGAAAAAAAGTTGATCTTCTTGTAAAAAATACTATAACAACCTAGCCTCACCAGAAAAATAACATTTATTGACTAATAAACCATGAAAATAAACCATGACTGTCCATGATTACGATATTTATTTAAAGCTCCCATTAGGCTAATGTCTCCTCTATTCAACTTGATTGCAGATCTTGCAGCAATGACAGCTATGGACCAGGTGACAAAAGCATTTGTTTTGATTGACTGTTGCTTACAACTAGTTTCACAAAGTAGACGTTTTTGCAACTGGATGCCACCAAGTTGCAGAGCAATTACTTATCAGTTGCTTGGGGTGTTACATGAAGCAATCCGAATACAACATAGTTGCAAGCAACTCAATTTGCAGGAAAGCTGTGACAAATCAGATCATACACCGGTTAAACTAGCTGATTAAACCTTTTTTTTCTCCTACAATATTATCTTGTGATTTCACAAGCCTCTGGCTGCTGGTGGGGGAGGCGGGAGGTGTCCCAGGAAAATAATACTTGTGACGCCACATGGCAAGAGTCGAGAACACAGGTAAGCACCTTTTACAGTTCATTGTGAAAGAAGCACATAGACCTGGAAGATGACACAGATTACATGGACATAGCCTGTAGCCATGAAGTGCTTTGAAAGGCTGGTCATGGCTAACATCAACACCATCATCCCAGAAACCCTAGACCCACTCCAATTCACATACCGCCCCAACATATCCACAGATGACGCAATCTCTATTGCACTCCACACTGCCCTTTCCCACCTGGACAAAAGGAACACCTACGTGAGAATGCTGTTCATTGACTACAGCTCAGCGTTCAACACCATAGTGCCCTCAAAGCTCATCACTAAGCTAAAGACCCTGGGACTAAGCACCTCCCTCTGCAACTGGATCCTGGATTTCCTGACGGGCCGTCCCAGGTGGTAAGGGTAGGCAACAACACATCTGACCCGCTGATCCTCAAAACAGAGGCCCCTCAGGGTTGCATGCTTAGTCCCCTCGTGTACTCCCTGTTCACCCACGACTATGAGGCCAAGCACGACTCCAACACCTTCATTAAGATAGCAGATGACACAACGGTGGTAGGCCTGAACAACAACAACGATGAGACAGCCTATAGGGTGGAGGTCAGAGACCTGGCAGTGTGGTGCCAGAACAACAACCTCTCCCTCAACGTGATCAAAACAAAGGAGATGATCGTGGACTACAGGAAAAGGAGGGCCGAGCACACCCCTATTCACATGCATTAGTGCAGCAGCACAGGGGCTTCAAGTTCCTTGGTGTCCACATCACCAAACTATCACCAACCAAGACAGTTGTGAAGAGGGCACGACAATGCCTATTGCCCCTCAGGACACCTGAAAAGATTTGGCATGGGTCCTCAGATCCTCAAAAACCTCTACAGCTGCACCATCGAGAGCGTCCTGACTGGATGCATCACCACCTGGTATGGCAACAGCTCAACCTCCGACCGCAAGGCGCTACAGAGGGAAGTGCATATGGCCAAGTACATCACTGGGGCATCGCTTCCTGCCACCCAGGACCTCTATACAAAGCGGTGTCAGAGGAAGGACCTACAAATTGTCAAAGACTCCAGCCACCCTTGTCATAGACTGTTCTCTCTGCTACCGCACGGAAAGCAGTATCAGAGTGCCAAGTCTAGGTCCAAAAGGCTCCTTATTAATAGCTTGTACCCCCTGCTGAACAGTTAATACAATTTGGTACAAATCATGCCTTAAGTTCTAGACCTCAGCTGAATCTGGTAATGAACGGTGTGGCTGTTGAACAAGTTGAGGAGACACTTGGCGTTACCTTAGATTGAAACTGTCATGGTAAAAACATATAGATTCAATAGTTGTGACACCACACTCCAAAAAGCAAGTTCTGCAGGCTCTAGTTTTGTCTCATCTTGATTATTGTCCAGTCGTGTGGTCCAGTGCTGCAACGAATGACCTAGTTAATCTGCAGCTGGCCCAGAACAGAGCGACACATTTAGCTCTTCCTTGTAATCAGAGGGCTGATATAAATACTATACATGCCAGTCTCTCTTGGCTAAGAGTTGAGGAGAGACTGACTGCATCACTTCTTTGTTTCTTATAAAAATCTGTGTTGAAAATCCCAAATGGTTTTCGTAGTCAACTTACACACAGCTCTGACACACACTTATCCCACCAGACATGCCACCAGGGGTCTTTTCACAGTTCCAAAGTCCAGAACAAATTCAAGAAAGCGTGCAGTATTATATAGAGCCCTTATTGCATGGAACTTTCTTCCATCTCATGTTGCTCAAATAAACAGCAAACCTGGTTTCAAATGTCACCTCACGGCACAATGCCTCTCCCCTATTTGTCCTAGATAGTTTGTGTGTATGCATTGATATGTAGGCTACGTGTGCCTTTTGAAAAAATGTATGTATTTCTGTCCTTGAGCTGTTCTTGTCTATTGATGTTCTGTATTATGTCATGTTTCATGTTTTGTGTGGACCCCAGGAAGAGTAGCTGCTGCTTTTGCAACAGCTATTGGGAATCCTAATAAAATATTTGCATTGACCCCCCGTTTTTTTACACTGCTGTGACTCACTGTTCATTACCAATGCATAGTCACTTTACCCCTACCTACATGTACATATAACCTCAATTTCTTTGACTAACCTGTACCCCTTCACATTGACTCGGTGCCGGTACCCCCTGTATATAGCCTTGCTATTGCTATTTTATTGTGTTACTTTCTTACTTTAGTTTATTTACTAAATATTTTCTTAACTGCGTTCTTGGTAAAATCAAATCAAATTTTATTTGTCACGTGCGCCGAATTCAACAGGTGTAGACATTACGGGGCGGCAGGGTAGCCTAGTGGTTAGAGCGTTGGACTAGTAACCAAAAGGTTGCAAGTTCAAATCCCCGAGCTGACAAGGTACACATCTGTCGTTCTGCCCCTGAACAGGCAGTTAACCCACTGTTCCTAGGCCGTCATTGAAAATAAGAATTTGTTCTTAACTGACTTGCCTAGTAAAATAAAGGTAAAAAAAAATAAATAAATAAATAAATAAAAAAATAAAAAAATAAAAAATTACAGTGAAATGCTTACTTACAGGGCAAAGACCAATAGGGCAAAAAAGGTATTAGGTGAACAATAGGTAAGTAAAGAAATAAAACAACAGTAAAAAGACAGGCTATATACAGTAGCGAGGCTATAAAAGTAGTGAGGCTACATACAGACACCGGTTAGTCAGGCTGATTAAGGTAGTATGTACATGTAGATATGATTAAAGTGACTATGCATATATTATGAACAGAGAGTAGCAGTAGCGTAAAAGAAGGGTTGGCGGGTGGCGGGACACAATGCAGATAGCCCGGTTAGCCAATGTGCGGGAGCAGTGGTTGGTCGGCCCAATTGTGGTAGTATGTACATGAATGTATAGTTAAAGTGACTATGCATATATGATGAACAGAGAGTAGCAGTAGTGTAAAAGAGGGGTTGGCGGGTGGTGGGTGGCGGGACACAATGCAGATATGTGATATCCAGAAATCTGGCAGTGGCTTCTGATTAAATCAAATTTTCACATAACCGCTTGTTGCAATTTCGATGAGGCTCTTGTTCAGATATCGGTAAGTGGACTGGAGGCAGGGCATGAAAGAGATAACGAATCCAGTTGTTTGTGTCGTCCATTTCGGGAAAGTACCTGCGTAATTGCGCACCCAGCTCACTCAGGTGCTTCGCTATATCACATTTGACATTGTCCGTAAGCTTGAGTTCATTTGCACACACAAAAAATCCTATAATGATGGAAAGACCTGTGAGTTGTCCTTGTTAATGCAGACAGAGAAGAGCTCCAACTTCTTAATCATAGTCTCAATGTTGTCCCGCACATTGAATATAGTTGCAGAGAGTCCCAGTAAACCTAGATTTAGATCATTCAGGCGAGAAAAAACATCACCCAGATAGGCCCTCCTCCGATTGCTCAGTTTGGCCGGGCAGCCAGCTCTCTGAAGGGTGTTGGTGGTTCCAAACTTCTTCCATTTAAGAATGATGGAGGCCGCTGTGCTCTTGGGGACCTTCAATGCTGCAGAAATGTTTTGGTGCCCTTCTCCAGATCTTTGCCGGTGACAGAATCCTGTCTCGGAGCTCTACAGACAATTCCTTCGACCTGATGGCTTGGTTTTTGCTCTGACATGCACTGTCATCTCTGCGACCTTATAAGCTGTGTGCCTTTCCAAATCATGCCCAATAAATTGAATTTACCATTGGTGGACTCTAATCAAGTTGTAGAAACATCAATGATGATCAATGGAAACAGGATGCACCTGAGCTCAATTTCAAATCTCATAGCAAAGGGTCTGAATACTTTTTTATTTCTGAAACCTGTTTTTGCTTTATCATTATGGGGTATTGTGTGTAGATTGATTCGTCTTTTTTTGTATTTAATGCATTTTAGAATAAGGCTGTAATGTATGTGGAAAAAAAGTCAAGGGGTCTGAATACTTTCCAAATGCACTATACATTATCATTGGGTAGGATAGGCAGCTAGGGTAAATTTGAGCCCAACCCTTCATGTTGAAATCATCTCACAATTAACATTATTGAGCAACAGAATCCATTTTTAGAAATGTTGGTATAATTTGGACACGAAACATGCTAATTTGAGGGATACGGATTTACATTGAACACAGATAATAAGAAGTTAACATTTGGAGATAGTGGTTTGTTTGTAATTTGGGTGACATTTTCCCTTTAAAAGAGGCTATACATACAGTTACTCTATACATCATTTTTGGTTATTGAACAGATATTTCACAGCCGTTTAAATTGCACAATGATTCTCTACACTATTCTTGTTTTGTGACAAACTGAATCCACGCAAACCGTTAACAATCCATACAACCGGGAAATGGCTGAGCAACCTTCCATTTATATTTCTTGAAATCAACTTGTAATGTACCATGTGTAGTCAGTCCTCTGTTACCTGATTTAGCCAAAGAATCCTTATAGCGATGACGGACCAAAAGAACGCTACCGACTTACTGGGTTGTCTGCTGCAATCTTTTACTTGTTGAATTTAAATACTAATGCGGAAATGTAATAGTAGAACAACCGAACGGTGTTGATTGGAAGGTGGAAAGGCGCAATCATATCCAATGAGGGTACTAGTTAAAAGTGTGAGAGCAGGTCTCTAGACTTGAATGTAAAGATGAAACTACCTGTTGATTTGGCTGTCGCCAGACTGGCCAAAGCACACACTACTGTTTTATTTTACCTGCGATCAAATCAAATTTCATTGGTCACGTGCACATATTTAGCAGATGTTATTGTGGGTGTAGCGAAATGCTTGCCTTCCGATCACTTCTAGGTAATGACATCACTGTCTTGTTTTGACATCCTACACGCCTCTAAGGCCAGTGTTTACAGAACATTTGGTGCTGTGTGATTAGAATATAAGGATCTGATATAGAGAAGACGAATTAGACATTTCTCTCTGCTTCTGTGCTGAATAATATTCTCCCTGTTTGCAAAAAAACTTGTAAAGAAGATTGAATGAATTTACTTTATGAACGACTGCTCTCCTTTTTGGTTCACCTGGAAATTCCTGTTACACTCATGGATTTCAGTTAGTACTGACTGCCATATGAGTGTAATTAAAACAAACTTGTTGGCTTTTTTTGAGGTAGTGACTGTATGGGCATTTTCTGAACCAATCTGGAAGATTTTCTGCTATTAAATGTTAATTTAATCTAGTGATATACAGCTAACCCATTTATTCTTGAAGAATAACTTGTAATGCACCGTGAGCTTAACCCAAAATACGGTTCTGTCATGAGAACATCTATTCGGTTGCCATCACATTTCATTGAACATAACATGTGAATGATCATTTAGTATTGTCGTTTAGGCTCTGCTCCTGGAGGTGGTCCCAACATTAGGAAGGTGCTCAGCTAATCAAACTCAGCTTGCCAAATTCTAACAGGGTTTTTTTTCTGGATAAAAAAAATGTGTTTAGGTGGCAGGATTTTTAGTCCCCCATGTCGTCGGTGTAGATACATTTTAGAATTTTAAAGTTAATTTCCTGCAATTCTACACATTTTGACATGGAGCTGAGAGAAAATGTTGAAGTTTTAAAGCAAATTTCTTGCAGTTATGTACATTTTGCCATGGTTAATGCTGTGTTCTTTTGCTGGAACATATATACATTTCAAAACCAATACTGCTCAATTCATTGTTTTGGGGAATTTTCAATTCGCCCTGTCTGTCTTTTATTTTGGTGATTGTTAGTCCTCAAATATTATTTATTTAAACATATTGGTCCATTATAGTTTGTACTATCCTATATCTAGTTTAGGTCGTTTGAGTTTACAGTGAAAGTGTATTTCCATCTCGGCCTGAAAAAAATGCTTAGGTGGCCCACCCAAGGATTACAAGTGCAGAACTATCCCTGTACAGGTAGGGAGCAGAGCTTCCTGCTATCCCCGGATAGGCAGAGGAGTAGACACAAAAGCAGATGGAGACTACTGTGGTGGGCAGCAATGCGAAGGATAATATTTGCTGAACATCATTCCTGGTCCAACTGAATGAAGAACCATTATGTGTGTTGTTCTATGTTGTTCTGTACAGTGCCTAGTTTCTTCTTGAGGGCAACCAGTGTCAGTGCAATCCCCACAATCCACAGCACACAGGTAGTGAAAGCAAACAGGTATAGAGTTTTGTTTAAGTCGTTTGGGTTGGTGATTGTCTGGTTGTAGCTCCCGTTGGTGATGGTTTGGTTTGTAGCTTGTTTTGGGAAATTAATTGAGCTTTGTCGTGAATTTCCATGAAAAACAAAAGCTGAACAGTCCTTTTAGCCAATTATCACAGGAGTGTAGTAGTCAGTGTTTGGAATAAAAATAAATGTATAATCAGATACATGTTGTGAATGTTATGACTCAAGTAGGAGAAAGACGTGGCCCTTTTCCGTCACATTAGAAATGCTTCCTTCCTTCCTTCCTTCCTTGTTGATATTTCCAATCACATACAAATCTGTGATTATCGTAACAAAAACATACATTTAAAAAGTAGTTCAAAAAGGTCCACGTGTGTCTTAATTAGGGATCTCACACACCAGTTATGATCGAGCAGGTCAGAACGATCACACACACCCCCATGAAGCAGCAGTTTTGGTCCTCTGCAGGAAGCCAATCAGAACCAGTAATATCAGGACCAGAGGCAAACATCCGATCACTAAATCGGTAGCTACTGTAGGGATAAAGGGCTGGACGGGGCTGTCATCGAAATACAAACCACCAAGAGATAGAGAGGCGAAGGAAGTTTAGGAGAGTCGCTGTTGCATTATGGCGATGCTTATTGTTTTTTGTGTATTTAATTTGGAAGTAACTTATCTATGATAATGTGGATCAAGGGGATAATTACATACACTGATACTAATAATGATAACATGTCTAATCATTATAATGATCATTTCTGGGGGAAAACATGACAAGGCTTATGTTACAGGCTTTTCTATTTCTATTTTTTTTTTCTTATAGTTTTTCTATTTCGAGGTTGGACTTCAGCACGTTGGATGCACAGATTGGTGTCACCTCGTTAGTCAGTGTGTGTTACACCTGTGCTGGCTTGTCATCTTGTTAGTCAGAAAGTGTATCACCTGTGCTGGCACAGGTAATGTTTAAGAGCAGCTGACCCAGTGGGCTTGGGAGATGTGGAGGGCTAACACTTTTAGTTGGTGCAACCTATTTTTTTTTTTTTTTTAAGTTTTATATGGGTTTTATTTAGTTTGCCTCTTCTTGGGCAAATTTAGTGGGCAATTATGGTGGGTGTCTTAGGGCCCAGTTATTGCTAGGCATCTTTCAGTTAGTGTTTTCTTTCCCCATGAGTGTTTTACAGAACCCCACCAGTTTTGTTTTGATTTAACTGTTTGTTAGTTCCCCCTTGGCGTTCACGTGACACTTCTGGGCAAGATGATAGGCCCAGTATCTCAAATTGTCGTTCCAGTTACACTTCGACAAGAGATACTGAGGCTGACTCACGATGGTAATATGGTAGGTCAACAAGACATATGTTCGTATTTTGCTTAACTAATTTTGTCCAATTCTGAAACAGAATGTTGAAAGGAAGCTTTTGAGACGACAAAGACCCTTTTAGTCTCTGCAGGAGATGTTGAGCAACCTGTGGGGTACTTTTCAAATGAACTGTACTTGACTATCGAAGGAAACGATCGCTTTGTACTGGCTCTTCAGCACTGAGGTTCATGCATCGGCCTCTACCCCTCTGGTGGTCTATATCGATCATAACCCTCTCGTTTTCCTGCAAAAGACGAGCTCCAATAATTGCTGACTCCTTCATTGGAGTCTCATATTGCAGGAGTTTCCCTTTGAAATCAGACATGTCCTTGGTAGGGACAACTTGGTTGATGATTGTCTTTCAAGGGTGGGCTTTGTTGAGTCAGAGTGTAGCCCTGGCACACATTTTGTTTGACTGCATGTTTTGCCCTATGTGAGATTAGTTGGAACTCCCTATTTTGATTTGTAAGAAACTTTCTGATCTTGTCTTTTTTTGTTTTGGTTTGCTTCCTGTCTTAAGTTTGGTGTGGGTTTTGTTTGCCTCTTGGGCAATTTTAGTGTGTGCTCATTCTGGGTGTCTTTTAGGGCCCAGTTGTTGCTAGTCAAATTTCAGTGGACATCCCCATGAGTGTCTTCAAAACCACTCTTAGAACACCACCTGTTTTGTTTTAGTGACTCTTTTTTTAGTTCCCCCTTCTGTTTGGAGGACAATTTTGGGTTTCTTGCTGGGGAACGTAACAACTTATTAGCATTTTGGTAACACTTTTTACAGCATCCAAGTATGTTTTTATACTGTCCTCCGTATGCGTTATTGTGCATATTTTGACAAGAAATTCCTTCCCAAAAATATCCCCAAATCATGATCTCCATGTTCACAAGATTCATTGAGTTGAAATAATGTGAAACTGAAACAAAGGCAATAATGTCTGCATAAGACAATGTAATCTGTCCTAAAATACAAACTAGATATGAACGTAACCTGATATTTTACTCACTGACAACAAGCAAAAGCTAGGCTAACATACTGTAGCAATTAAGCTTGTGCTTTCCATCTAGTCCACGAAGTAAACATACACACGCAAATTCCACAAATAATGCTCTGAAACGAAAGACGCATGCAAAAGGAATGAAAATACTCACTGACAAAGCTTCCTATGGCATACAACGTAAAGGATGGATGATTATTGTTGGCAGACAACTGAAACAGAGCACTCTACATGAGGCAACAATAACAAACTTCCTCCTAACAGGTCACACGATGGGTCATTTTCTAGCTTTACATACGTATTCAGACCATTTGCTATGAGACTTGAAATTGAGCGAGTGCATCCCCAGGTGCATCCTGTTTCCATTGATCATCCTCATGTTTCTACAACTTGATTGGAGTCCACCTGTCTTAAATACAATTGATTGGACATGATCTGGAAAGGCACACACCGGTCTTTATAAGGTCCCACAGTTGGGGGTCTCCCGAGTAGTGTAGTGGTCTAAGCAGGGATATCCTTTTCCCATCGCGCACTAGCGACTCCTGTGGCGGGCCGGGCGCAGTGCACGCTGACACGGTCGCCAGGTGTACAGTGTTTCCTCCTACACATTGGCCTCCATCATTCTTAAACGTAAGAAGTTTGGGACCACCAAGACTTTTCCTAGAGCTAGCCAAACTGAGCAATCGGGGGAGAAGGGCCTTAGTCAGGGAGGTGACCAAGAACCCGATGGTCACTTTAACAGAGCTCCAGAGTTTCTCTGTGGAAATGGGAGAAACTTCTAAAATGACAGTGCCTTCAGAAAGTATTCACAGCTCAACATTTTGTTGTGTTACAGCCTGAATTTAAAACAAATGAAATGTAGATGTTTTGTCACTGGCGTATACACAGTACCCCATATTGTCAAGGGGGAATTCTTACAAATTACATATGAAAAGCTGAAATGTCTTGAGTCAATAAGTGTTCAACATATTTGTTACGGAAAGCCTAAAAATGTAAAAAAATTAAATGTGCTTAACAAGTCACATAATACATTGCATGGACTCTGTGTGCATGACTACCTCATCTCTGTACCCCACACATACAAATATCTGTAAGGTCCTTCAGTCGAGCAGTGAATTTCAAACACAGATTCAACAACAACGACAAGGGAGGTTTTCCAATGCCTCACAAAGAAGCGCACCTATTGGTAGATGGCCAAATATTTAAAAAGCAGACATTGAATATCCCTTTGAGCATGGTGAAGATATTAATTAAACTTTGGATGGTGTATCAATACACCCAGTCACGACAAAGATAGTCGCCCTTCCTAACACAGTTGCCGGAGAGGAAGGAAACCCCTCAGGGATTTCCCCATTAGGTCAATGGTGATTTTAAAACAGAGTTTAATGGCTGTGATAATAGAAAACTGAAGATGGATCAACAACATTGTGGTTACTCCACAATACTAACCTAGTTGACAGAGTGCAATAAGGCCCTAAAATAATACTGCAAAAAAAACATTTGACTAAACAAATTACTTTTTTTTCCTGAATACAAAGTGTTATTTGGGTCAAATTCAATACAACCCATTACTCAGTACCACTCTATATTTTCAAATATAGTTGTGGCTGCATCATGTTATGGGTATTCTTGTAATCATTAAGGGCTGGGGAGTTTTTCACGATAAATAATAAATTGAATGAAGCTAAGCATAGCCAAAATCCTAGGGGTGGAAATACTTATGTAAATTATATATTTCTGTATTTCATTTTCAATACATTTGTTTCCTTACCTTAAAACCTCTTACTTCTACCCCCTCCTTTTTTGAAAATTCTGTTAAAAATCGCGCAACTTTTCAGCGTCCTGCTACTCATGCCAGGAATATAGTATATGCATATGATTAGTATGTGTGGATAGAAAACACTCTGAAGTTTATAAAACTGGTTAAATCACGGCTGTGACTATAACAGATCGTGTGTTTCATTGAAAAACGCAAGAAAAACTGCTCTCTGAAAGCAAAAAATAATTTCCATAAGTCACTTCCACCAGTTGTTAAAAGAGAACAGAATTTAATGGGAATCTGCCTGCAATTCATACAAATTCCGCACGATGGCGCCATTGTCCTAATTTTCAATTGAATTAATTGTTGGAAAATCCTTCTGTCTGACCTCCATTTTCCCAGTCTTCACCCGGATGCAGTTGAGGGAGAGATCAGACGGCATTGTTTTTGAAGTGAAGACCTATTGAAGAGACATCGCCCTGTAATCATTTTGATAGATTATAAACGTTTACTAATACCTAAAGTTGGATTACAAAAGGATTTCGAAGTGTTTTGTGAAAGTTTATCGTCGACTTTTTTAATTTTAAAAAATTACGCAGCGTTTAAAAACGATGATTTTTTCTGAATGACACAACTTCCATACAAAGCTATTTTGGGTATATATGGACCGATTTAAACGAAAAAAAGACCCAATAGTGATGTTTATGGGGCATATAGGAGTGCCAAGAAAGAAGCTCGTCTAAGGTAATGAATGTTTTATATTTTATTTCTGCGTTTTGGGTAGCGCCGGCTATCGCAAAATCTGTTGTTTACGTGTCGAGCTGGCATTTTGGGGGGTGCATGCTATCAGATAATAGCTTCTGATGCTTTCGCCGAAAAGCATTTTAAAAATCTGACTTGCTGGCTAGGTTCACAACGAGTGTAGCTTTAATTCAATACCCTGCTTGTGAATTTTGATCAAAGATTGAGTTGTAACGAGTACATTTAGCATTTAGCGTAGCGCATTTGCATTTCCAGGGGCATACTTGGGACGTCTGCGTGTCAAGTATTCTCAAGAAGTTAAATACACTCTATGGACAAGGAGAAAGTGCAATCGGTACTTTGGTTTTGTTAAACTAAGCCGTGCCACCAATAGCTAACAAGATCAGTTACCCTTATCTAGTAGATTATGTTGTTTGACAAATGGGGACGAAGTCCAAATAAATATGGGTATAATTAGCAAAGACGAAGTACCTTAAACATGCATTCCAAAATGTTCTCACATGCATAATTGTCAATATGCATAAAATCTGTGGTCAGACATGTTTTAAAGGAAAGCCATGGTTTATGTTTCAGCCCGACTGCATGTGGCAAGTTTGTCCCGCAACTCTAATGTTAACCTCTCTGGGTTCTTGCTTAACCCTTAACCAAAGGCTCTATTCAATATGGAACACTAAACAGATTCTGCGATATAAATGTAAAGGTCATTTCCGATTTAGCTGACATAGGTCGCGTTTACTGTGAATGCAGTCGCTGCGAAAGCGGGAACATAGTCTTTAAATTTCAATCAGCGGTCTAAGGAACTGCATTGCAGTGCTTGAGGCGTCACTACAGACCCGGACTCCTGATTGACATGTGTACTATGGTGCATTGAGTTGGTTTAGTGGTTAATACTCTGTTTGATTTAGAAGTGTGGGGTCTTTTTATTTGGTTTTAGTGAGTATTTCACGGGTTAGAAATGATGCTGTACACCAATGAAAGTTTATATTGTCAGAGTTTTGGTGGCACATATGGCCCTCTCCGGCCTCTAGGTCACCAGGCCGTTCGTTATGGCACTGTCACCATCATTACGCGCCTCATGACACTCACCTGGACTCCATCACCTCCTTGATTACCTGCCCTATATACACGTGTCACTCCCTTTGGTTCCTTCCCTAGGCATCATTGTTTCTGTTCCAGTGTCATGTCTGTGTGTTGTTTGTGTTTCTTGTTTTGTATTTAGTTCATTTATTTATTAAAACACTCAGTCCCTGAACTTGCTTCCCGACTCTCAGCACACACATATGCACACACATATGCACACACATATGTAAATTCTGTTGATTAGAAGACATGTACTGAAAAACCCAATGTAAACCTGATACACAACATTTTGAAATATCTTTAAATTATGTCTGAGCTCCAGGAAAACAAACACTCACTTAATAGGGCTGACTAACCTCTGACCTCTGTTTTTACTTCCTAGTGAGGCCAGATCACCCTTACTAGGAAGACAAAATACATAGCCCATAAAAAAACTATCCTAAAACAACTAATTAAAAAGTTTATAATTTATCAATAATGTGTGATCCAGACCACGAAAAGGACAGAGAGAGAGACCTGTCTCTAGTCTATTTTACCATTACTTTATTGGATACAAGTATTTCCTTATGTCGTTATCAAGAGATAATTTGATTAGATTTATTCTAAATTGTTTGTTTTTGTCCTGCTTCAATAATACATCTCATTAAATTGGGTCTGCTCGATGGTTGGGATTTCTCCCTAAGGGTTAGCCCTCTGACTCCCTAACCTGTAATGCCGCAGTGAGATCGTCAAGATGTTAGGGGAGTATAAGCCAATTTGAGGGGGGTTTTCAACTGTGTGTTGTTATTCTCTAAGACATTTGCCTTAGAAGTCCGGATTTCCTGAAATTACAAGTGTCCTAACTAAACTGTCTGGTCTGTCCTCTCTCGAGGTTATTGCGAGGTGACCACAGATGGTATCTAGATGCATGGAAGATAATTCGGCAGATGAACAGTGTGAACCTCAACACCCCCTCTATCCGGCTGAAAATGGTGTTCAGTATCCTTCACCACTTCTACCGTGAGACCTGAGTCTGAGCCAGCAACCTGTACACAGCAGTCGAAGCGTTCAACTGCCTTTTCTCTCATGTTTTTTTCTCTCAGGAGTACACGTGGAGTGAGCATGGAGAGAGATCCAGTCCAAATATCTCTCATGCTGCTGGAGTACTGGTAGGAAAATGGACAAAGACATAATGACCGTAAAGGAAATGTGAGAGACATTATCAAGGGCCATCCACTTTGAACATGTGCCATTAAAAGGACAAACTGAAACACTATCTGAAGAAAAACATGAAGAAACACCAGGAAGGATGAGTGCCGGGGACCGAGGGGGGTGGTCACCCGTGCCATAATTGATTTAGGCTGGTCCAAAATGGTTTATTTGGGGTATCTGGTTGATTGTGGAGATCTGCACACTGCATAATGTATAGTAATTTAGACTAAGAATCCATTGAAATACCAATCTGTCATTACCACAAGGGATGAGAAAAGGGAGGGTCTTAAATTAAAGTGATAGAACCAACGTGAAGCACTAAGGACTGTCATTCTAAATTTGGGTTGGATAATATTTCAATAATTATGATTTGAAAAGGCACGGCTTCTAGAGTCAGAGCTGTGCCCTAAAAATGTGAGGAGAGACACTAGATTGTACCTTGGGCTAACCTTGCCCCAATCTCATTCTTAGCAAGGTTGGTGTGAAACTGTTATAACATGTATTCTCTTTCTCTTCCCTGTGAAATGTTATTAACAAGCTGTAAGGAGATCTGTGCCTCTCTGGCTGATAAGATTTCAGCAGCTATCTTGTTTTCTCCTCCTCCAGAGGATGGTGAAACAGTTAGATGCCAACAGTTAGATGCTCCCATTTCCCCTTGAAGATATGGACGATGAGTAATGATTGACGGCTGTTGTTTTTTAGTTTTTTTTACAATTTGAGATTAAGGTCATCTAAACCCTTATTAACCTGTTTACATTATGTGGAACACTGAGCTGATGAGCAAGTTAAACAACTGGGTTTTGTATTTTGACTAGGTTGATTTCCCAAAGACAGTTTGTCACGCTGGTAAAAATGATTCGGAGACAGGAGCAGGAATGCGTAATCGTTTTTCTTTATTACGTCCCAAATTACGGCGTGCCGTGAAGAGGCATGGGGACGAAGACCAAACTAACACTTAACAAAATGTTGTATTTGCTGCTTTTATCCATGCATTTTCAGAAATTGACCACTCGTCTTGCTTATCAGAATTATTGAGGTTCCATTAGCGAATGATCAATTATCAATGATTTGTCCTATGCTAAAGGTTATTTAGAATACATGATTACAATAATATAAAGACAACGTATGTAAACATCCATGCGTAAAGAACAACCCTGTCCAGACATGTTTGGATAATATGTTGCGCCATTCAGAGATGCAATTTGTTTCCTACTCTTTAACTTAACCTGTTTATGTTTTTACCGTGTACATTAGGACCCAAGTGTCCTTTTTATTTATACTGTGCAATAATTGTATTTTATACACATATCCAGATGTGGTGACCTTTTAAGGGATGGGAGAGATTCACTGAATATTTATTTGAATGGCTGTGGACAGGTTGAGGTTATCGGGACAGTAGCCTTTTGCGCCCAGTCTTAAATCGTTGGATAACAAAAGTAGGCTGTAATGATGAGAGTATAAGACTATTGTCTATAAAAGTGTGCTGTTTTCTGTCGATTTACACAGCTTGGGTCATAACGGGAGGTCCAAGGCAGTTTCGATAAATTTGCATACAGGTAGGGACCAGGAAATCTGGTCCAAATACGGACGAAGTGGGCAGAGAATATTTAATTAAGTGTAGACAACAAATCTCGATCAGATAGTGATCAAATCTTGATCGTGATGGCGACAACCACGTTTATGCAAGGTGTAATCATGGCTTCTGTAACATACGTATGTATATATCTCGCAACATTTCCTCACATGTAAAGTCAAATTCAGATTAATGTATATCTGTAGACACACATCCGCCACACCTTCACTGGTCACGATGGCAACACCCACACGTAGCACGTGCTCCAGCAGGTGTTTCTCACTGATCATCCCTAAAGCCAACACCTCATTTGGCCGCCTTTCCTTCCAGTTCTCTGCTGCCTGTGACTGGAACAAATTGCAAAAATCGCTGAAGTTGGAGACTTTTATCTCCCTCACCAACTTTAAACATCTGCTATCTGAGCAGCTAACTGATCGCTGCAGCTGTACATAGTCCATCGGTAAATAGCCCACCCAATTTCCCTACCTCATCCCCATACTGTTTTTATTTATTTACTTTTCTGCTCTTTTTCACACCAGTATCTCTACCTGCACATGACCATCTGATCATTTATCACTCCAGTGTTAATCTGCAAAATTGTAGTTAATCGCCTACCTCCTTATGCCTTTTGCACACAATGTATATAGACTCTTTTTTTATTTTTTCTACTGTGTTATTGACTTGTTTATTGTTTACTCCATGTCTAACTCTGTTGTTGTCTGTTCACACTGCTATGCTTTATCTTGGCCAGGTCGCAGTTGTAAATGAGAACTTGTTCTCAACTTTCCTACCTGGTTAAATAAAGGTGAAATAAAAAATTAAAATTCCTACTCCACTGCCAACAAATAGCTAGTGAATAGTATTATAATAGCTATTCTCATGCTTAAGTTCAAGGTCCAGAGAGAGAAAAGTGCATAAAAAGGGAATTCCATTCCATTTACTAGTTCTTAACTCAGGTCAGAATTCCCCCCATGATACATTTATCAGTTATATTCCTCAATAATTCATGTTTATATATAATTAATTTGTAAGTCCAAAAATGGAAAAATGGATAAAGAGGCTACATAACTTTCCTAAGATATGCTTTCTTGAAATCAACTTTGATTGTTGATACATGCATAAACACCATCTGTAGTCCTCTCTTACCTGATAAAGCAACAGAATCCTTTAGGTAAAGACAGACCAAAATAACTGCTACTGAATGCCTCTGACTGGATTGTCTGTCACGGTCTTGTACTTTTTTTCTTCTTTAAAAAAAAAAAAACTTTACCCCCTTTTCGTGGTATCCATTTGTTAGTAGTTACTATCTTGTCTCATCGCTACAGCTCCCGTACGGGCTCGGGAGAGACGAAGGTCGAAAGCCATGGGTACTCTGAAAATAAATTATCCGGCAACAGCTCTGGTGGACATTGCTGCAGTCAGCATGCCAATTTCACGCTCCCTCAAAACTTGATACATCTGTGGCATTGTGTTGTGTGACAAAACTGCACATTTTAGAGTGGCCATTTATTGTCCCCAGCACAATGATCATGCTGTTTAATTAGTTTCTTGATATGCCACACCTGTCAGGTGGATGGATTATCTTGGGAAAGGAGAAATTGACACTAATAGGTATTGTAAACAAATGTCTGCACAAAATTTGAGAGAAATAAGCTTTTTGTGCGTATGGAACATTCCTGGGGTCTTATGTTTCATGAGCAGATTTATGAGTCCAACACTTTACATGTTGGGTATATATTTTTGTTCAGCATACATTGAAAATTGTACACTGTCTCCTTAAAAATGTCAGGTTTGTAATGATGACATACAAGAGATCTGTCATGCATTCATTGCTATGATCATTGATCTCCTGAAGAAGCCATCCCGTTTCCTTTCTTTCTGTGCCCTGAAATGTATGGATATACACTGCTCAAAAAAATAAAGGGAACACTAAAATAACACATCCTAGATCTGAATGAATGAAATATTCTTATTAAATACTTTTTGCTTTACATAGTTGAATGTGCTGACAACAAAATCACACAAAAATTATCAATGGAAATCAAATTTATCAACCCATGGAGGTCTGGATTTGGAGTCACACTCAAAATTAAAGTGGAAAACCACACTACAGGCTGATCCAACTTTGATGTAATGTCCTTAAAACAAGTCAAAATGAGGCTCAGTAGTGTGTGTGGCCTCCACGTGCTTGTATGACCTCCCTACAATGCCTGGGCATGCTCCTAATGAGGTGGCGGATGGTCTCCTGAGGGATCTCCTCCCAGACCTGGACTAAAGCATCCGCCAACTCCTGGACAGTCTGTGGTGCAACATGGCGTTGGTGGATGGACCGAGACATGATGTCCCAGATGTGCTCAATTGGATTCAGGTCTGGGGACCGGGCGGGCCAGTCCATAGCATCAATGCCTTCCTCTTGCAGGAACTGCTGACACACTCCAGCCACATGAGGTCTACTATTGTCTTGCATTAGGAGGAACCCAGGGCCAACCGCACCAGCATATGGTCTCAAAAGGGGTCTGAGGATCTCATCTCGGCACCTAATGGCAGTCAGGCTACCTCTGGCGAGCACATGGAGGGCTGTGCGGCCCCCCAAAGAAAATGACACCACACACCATAACTGACCCACCGCCAAACCGGTCATGCTAGAGGATGTTGCAGGCAGCAGAACGTTCTCCACGGCGTCTCCAGACTGTCACGTCTGTCACATGTGCTCAGTGTGAACCTGCTTTCATCTGTGAAGAGCACAGGGCGCCAGTGGCGAATTTGCCAATCTTGGTGTTCTCTGGCAAATGCCAAACGTCCTGCACGGTGTTGGGCTGTAAGCACAACCCCCACCTGTGGACATCGGGCCCTCATACCACCCTCATGGAGTCTGTTTCTGACCGTTTGAGCAGACACATGCATATTTGTGGCCTGTTGGAGGTCATTTTGCAGGGCTCTGGCAGTGCTCCTCCTGCTCCTCCTTGGGTTGTTGCCCTCCCACGGCCTCCTCCACGTCTCCTGATGTACTGGCCTGTCTCCTGGTAGCGCCTCCATGCTCTGGACACTACGCTGATAGACACAGCAAACCTTCTTGCCACATCCCGCATTGATGTGCCATCCTGGATGAGCTGCACTACCTGAGCCACTTGTGTGGGTTGTAGACTCCGTCTCATGCTACCACTAGAGTGAAAGCACCGCCAGCATTCAAACGTGACCAAAACATCAGCCAGGAAGCATAGGAACTGAGAAGTGGTCTGTGGTTATCACCTGCAGAACCACTCCTTTATTGGGGGTGTCTTGCTAATTTCCTATAATTTCCACCTGTTGTCTATTCCATTTGTACAACAGCATGTGAAATGTATTGTCAATCAGTGTTGCTTCCTAAGTGGACAGTTTCATTTCACAGAAGTGTGATTGACTTGGAGTTACATTGTGTTGTTTAAGTGTTCCCTTTATTTTTTTGAGCAGTTACAAGGTTGTTAGCTAGCTAGCCAATGATGTAACATGACTGAACAAAGTGTAAACAAAAGGTTAACGACACTTGAGTAGTTTTTAGAACAGCCCACGACATGGTTTATGAATGTAAAATGCGGTCCTGGAGATTCGCTAGAGGAAGAAAAATGATCTGACCCATATTACCAGAGAAACATTGTTGACCTGGTTGGGTGAGAAGCAGGCCGTTTCTGCTGTAGTCGTGGTGCAACCATGACGCCAACAAATCTGCACACCCTTGTTTCTGTAGGGCACTTGGACACAACCTTATCATTAAAACGAAACCTTATCATTAAAACTTTTGAGCCCCGTGGGCAGGTGTCCCTTGGGTTGATGTCTTTCCGTCAAACACTTCTCCAAAACCAAAGTGGGCACAAAAAGACTGACATCACCAGTTTCACACACCTTTGAAAAAATTCCATAAACGTTTTTTTGTCAATTGAAAAGTGAATTCCTTTCTTTTTTAAAGCAAAGGTACAGTACAAAGAATAAAACCACAACTGTAAGAAAAAAAACGATTTCATTGTACAATAAATTGCAATCTTTGGAATTTGGAGAGCGCAGCCTGGACAAAAGCTACATGTTGATTTGAGGCGATCTTTCTGTCACTAGATATGCTAGTAGGATGCCATTGTCATTTAGACTCTTAATGGTGTTGAGACATACTTTTTGCTCGTAGATGTTAAAATTTAGCAGGCTCAAGTGATGAATCATGTAACCTAGTCGGACAATGCTCCACCCATGCTAGTTATTTTGTAAATTGTGCCAGAAATAATTTAACTTTCTCTGCTACTTCTTCACTGGGCAGACGTGAGAGAGGATAGTGTTTATCATGTTCTTAATGATCAGAGGGTGCGGGTGGATATTGTGTGGGAGGTGGTGGGCAAGGGTCATCTCCCAGGCATCCACTAACTTGATATTCAGGCCCCTGAACATGGCCTTGATCACCCCGTCCAACTGAACCGAAAACCAGTCACTGACGATGAGGCTCTCTTTTAGGCTTTGGGCCCGGAGGTTTGCCGAGCGCACCACTACCACAGTCCCCGGAGCCCGGTTCAGAAGCCGCACAACTGCCCTTCGAATGTGGCGGAGTCAACGAATGTAAACCTGCACAGGGAAGGTACAGAAATGGGCCCAAACACTGATGACTACAACAGTGTCTGAGCCCCCGGCCAGGCCATCCAGCTCATTAGCTACATAGCGCAGCTGACTGATGCTGAGAGGGGTCCAGGTGATGGGGGGGCCATGGCTGCGGTACTTCAGCAGGATATTGTGGGGGATGTCCACCGCCATGAAGGGCCCTGCCTTCACCGGATTTCGAAGGTTGAAATCCTTCAACTCTGTGACAGAGAGAGAGGGAGATTAAGGCCAGGTGTGCGCAATGAAAGTTCCAGAGGGATCTGTGACACAGTTAGTGAAAACATAGGTCAATGCAACCGGATTATGGTAAGAAATGTGGAAATAATGGTTAAGATTGAGAGATTTATTCACCTCTGAATCTACATATGGTGTATGTGTGTGCATTTTTGATGCACACTCCCATTTATAAAGTATAACCTTTATTATGATTAAAGTATTACCATACTATGTGGATTGTACAACCCAGAATGAAGGGTTTGAAATTATGAAGTGTCTGTTTTTTTTCTGTGTTGATTTCCCTTACTTTAATAGAGTATATAATATTTTGATATATAAGCTAAAATGTAAATGCTTACATTAAAATGTAATGAGTATCACACGAGTGAAAAGAGGATGGACTGTAAGGGATATTTTAATGTTTGTACTGTTCTATAAACCAATTTCTGTGTTCATGCAAGTGGTTGACTGAACAAATCCTTCTCAGTAGCTGCAATTTTGCAGAATGCCCAGACCTTGTTTTGAGAACAAACAAGACATCTCAGTTTCAAGGTCTCAGCTTAGAGGAGAAGTTTCGTGAGGTGTTGGTCTGTCACATGTTATGAAACGGTATTGGTCGGTCACATGAATGAAACAAAACGGCATTGATTAATTAATTATTCTAAATCATGCAAATATATCTGTGTATAGCCATATATAAGACAACTGCTGGTTTTGCCCATGCAGAGCTCCTGATTGACATGTGTACTATGGTGCATTTAGTTGGTTGGAACCTCTCCAGCGCGCTGACAAATAAACAATGAGAGTGTCCCTGTGTAAGAATTTTCACGACAACACGCTTAAATGTCTTACTCACGTTGGCCACAGAGAACGAGAGCCCACAGTCTTCGGGAGTGGGTCGCGTTGTTGGCACTGTGTTATCCTCAAAGTAGGCGAAGAAGGTGTTTAGCTTGTCTGGGAGCAAGACATCAGTGTCCGCGACGTAGCTGGTTTTCCCTTTGCAATCCGTGATTGTCTGGAGTCCCTGCCACATTCGTTTCATGTCTGAGCCGCTGAATTGCGACTCCACTTTGTCTCACAGACAGTGGGGTGAAGAAGGTGCAACAGCGCCTCTTCAACCTCTGGAGGCTGAAGAAATTCAGCTTGGCCCCTAAGACCCTCATAAACTTTTACAGATGCACCATTGATAGCATCCTGTATGGCTGTATCACCGCCTGGTATGGCAACTGCACTGCCCACAACCTCAGGGCTCTCCAGAGGGTGGTGCCATCTGCCCAACACATCACTGCCTGCCCTCCAGGACACCTACAGCACCCAAGGTCACAGGAAGGCCAAAACAATCATCAAGGACATCGACCACCCGAGCCACGGCCTGTTCATCCTGCTATCTTCCAGAAGGCGAGGTCAGTATAGGTACATCAAAGCTGGGACCTAGAGACGGAAAAACAGGCTATCTCAAGGCCATCCGACTGTTAAATAGCCATCACTAGCCGGCCTCCACCCAGGACCCTGTCCTGAACTTAGTCACTATCACTAGCCGGCTACCACCCGGTTACTCAACCCTGAACCTTAGAGGCTGTTGCCATATGTACACTACCAGTCAAAAGTTTGGACACACCTACTCATTCAAGGGTTTTTCTTTATTTTTTACTATTTTCTACATTGTAGAATAGTAGTGAACACATCAAAACTATAAAATAACACATGGAATCATGTAGTAATCAAAAAAGTGTTAAACAAATCAAAATATATTTTATATTTGAGATTGTTCAAAGTAGCCACCTTTTGCCTTGAGGATGGCTTTACACACTCTTGGCATTCTCTCAGCCAACTTCATGAGGTAGTCATGGTGTGCCTTGTTAAAAGTTAATTTGTGGAATTTCTTTCCTTCTTAATATGTTTGAGGCAATCTGTTTTGTTGTGACAAGATAGGGGTAGTATACATAATATAGCCCTATTTGGTAAAAGGCCAAGTTCATTTTATGGCAAGAACAGCTCAAATAAGCAATGAGAAACGACAGTCCATCATTACTTTAAGACATGAACGTCAATCAATCCGGAAAATGTCAAGAACTTTGAATGTTTCTTCATGTGCAGTTGCAAAAACCATAAAGCGCTATTATGAAACTGTCTCTCATGAGGACCATCACAGGGAAGGAAGACCCAGAGTTACCTAGAGTTAACTGCACCTCAGATTGCAGTCCAAGTAAATGCTTCACAGAGTTCAAGTAACAGAGACATCTCAACATCAACTGTTCAGCTGAGATTGCGTGAATCAGGCCTTCATGGTCGAATTGCTGCAAATAAACTACTACTAAAGGACACCAATAATAAGAACTAATGTGTTGGAGGAAACATTGTTCACCTGGTGACCGAGGTCAGCCTGCAGGCGCCTGGCCCGCCACAAGGAGTTGCTAGAGCGCGATGAGCCTAGTAAAGCCCCCCAGGCCAAACCCTCCCCTAACCCGGATGACGCTGGACCAATTGTGCTCCGCCCTATGGGACTCCCGATCACGGCCGGTTGTGATACAGCCTGGGATCAAACCTGGGTCTTTAGTGACGCCTCTAGCACTGCGATGCAGTACCTTAGACCACTGCACCACTCGGGAGATCCCCGGTTTTTCAAGTAGATTTAAGTCGAAACTGTCACTTGGCCAACATTCAGTGTTGTCTTGGTAAGCAACTGCAGTGTATATTTGGCCTTGTGTTTTAGGTTATAGTTCTGCTGAAAGGTGAATTTGTCTCCCAGTGTCTGGTGGAAAGCAGACTGAACTAGGTTTTCCTCTAGGATTTTGCCTGTGCTTAGCTCTATTCCTTTTATCATAAAAAAATGTCCTTGTCCGTGCCAATGACAAGCATAAACATAACATGATGCAACCACCACCATGCTTTAAAATAATGAAGAGTGGTACTCAGTGATGTGTGTTGGATTTGTCCCAAACATAAAGCTTTGTATTCAGGGCATTGAGATTATTTCTCAAAGATCCCAGAAATATTCCAAATGCACAAAAATCTTATTTCTCTCTGTTAGTGCGCATTTCTCCATTGCCAAGATAATCCATCCACCTGACAGGTGTGGCATGTCAAGAAGCTGATTAAACAGCATGATCATTACACAGGTGCACCTTGTGCTGGGGACAATAAAAGGCCACTCTAAAATGTGCAATTTTGTCACACAACACAATGCCATAGATGTCTAAAGTTGAGAGAGCGTGCAATTGGCATACTGACTGCAGGAATGTCCACCAGAGCTTTTGCCAGATCATTTAATGTTAATTTCTCTACCATAAGCCACCACGTTGTTTTAGGGAATTTGGCAGTACGTCCAAACAGCCTCACAACCGCAGACCACACCAGCCCAGGACCACCTCCACCTGTGGGATCGTCTGAGACCAGCCACCCGGACAGCTGATGAAACTGTGGGTTTGAACAACCAAATAAATGCTGCACAAAATGGGAAGCTCATCTGTGTGCTCGTCGTCCTAACCAGGATCTTGACCTGACTGTAGTTCAGTGGGAAAATGCTCACCTTCGATGACCACTGGCATGCTGGAGAAGTGTGCTCTTCATAGATGAATCGCAGTTTCAAATGTACTGGGCAGATGGCAGACATGTCGTCTGCATTGTGTGGGCGAGTGGTTTGCTGATGTTGACTTTGTGAACAGAGTGCTCCATGGTGGCGGTGGGGTTATGGTATTGGCAGGCATAAGCTACGGACAACAAACACAATTCCATTTTATCAATGGACATTTGAATGCACAGAGATACCGTGACAAGACCCTGTGGCCCATTGTCGTGCCATTCATTTGCCGCCATCACCTCATGTTTCAGCATGAAAATGCACGGCCCCATGTCGCAAGGATCGGTACACAATTCCCGGAAGCTAAAAATATCGTGATTCTTCCATGCCCTGCATAGTCACCAGATATGTCCCCCATTGAGCAGGTTTGGGATGCTCTAGATCGACGTGTACGACAGGAGATGTGTCGCTCATGAAGCATGAGGCAAACGGTTGTCACACCAGATACTGACTGGTTTCCTGATCCTTTTTTTTTAAAGGTGTCTGTGACCAACTGATGCATATATGTATCCCAGTCATGTGAAATCCATAGATTATGGCCTAATTTATTTATTTAACAAGACTGCAAACATTCAATCATATTTGATGATAATAAAATGAGATCAGTCCTTACCTGTTTTCTAGGATATGCTGGTGGTTGAACAATGTGGGCAACAGTTCAAATACAGTGCCTTGCGAAAGTATTCGGCCCCCTTGAACTTTGCGACCTTTTGCCACATTTCAGGCTTCAAACATAAATATATAAAACTGTATTTTTTTGTGAAGAATCAACAACAAGTGGGACACAATCATGAAGTGGAACGACATTTATTGGATATTTTAAACTTTTTTAGCAAATCAAAAACTGAAAGATTGGGCGTGCAAAATTATTCAGCCCCTTTACTTTCAGTGCAGCAAACTCTCTCCAGAAGTTCAGTGAGGATCTCTGAATGATCCAATGTTGACCTAAATGACTAATGATGATAAATACAATCCACCTGTGTGTAATCAAGTCTCCGTATAAATGCACCTGCACTGTGATAGTCTCAGAGGTCCGTTAAAAGCGCAGAGAGCATCATGAAGAACAAGGAACACACCAGGCAGGTCCGAGATACTGTTGTGAAGAAGTTTAAAGCCGGATTTGGATACAAAAAGATTTCCCAAGCTTTAAACATCCCAAGGAGCACTGTGCAAGCGATAATATTGAAATGGAAGGAGTATCAGACCACTGCAAATCTACCAAGACCTGGCCGTCCCTCTAAACTTTCAGCTCATACAAGGAGAAGACTGATCAGAGATGCAGCCAAGAGGCCCATGATCACTCTGGATGAACTGCAGAGATCTACAGCTGAGGTGGGAGACTCTGTCCATAGGACAACAATCAGTCGTATATTGCACAAATCTGGCCTTTATGGAAGAGTGGCAAGAAGAAAGCCATTTCTTAAAGATATCCATAAAAAGTGTTGTTTAAAGTTTGCCACAAGCCACCTGGGAGACACACCAAACATGTGGAAGAAGGTGCTCTGGTCAGATGAAACCAAAATTGAACTTTTTGGCAACAATGCAAAACGTTATGTTTGGCGTAAAAGCAACACAGCTGAACACACCATCCCCACTGTCAAACATGGTGGTGGCAGCATCATGGTTTGGGCCTGCTTTTCTTCAGCAGGGACAGGGAAGATGGTGAAAATTGATGGGAAGATGGATGGAGCCAAATACAGGACCATTCTGGAAGAAAACCTGATGGAGTCTGCAAAAGACCTGAGACTGGGACGGAGATTTGTCTTCCAACAAGACAATGATCCAAAACATAAAGCAAAATCTACAATGGAATGGTTCAATAAAAAAACATATCCAGATGTTAGAATGGCCAAGTCAAAGTCCAGACCTGAATCCAATCGAGAATCTGTGGAAAGAACTGAAAACTGCTGTTCACAAATGCTCTCCATCCAACCTCACTGAGCTCGAGCTGTTTTGCAAGGAGGAATGGGAAAAAAATTCAGTCTCTCGATGTGCAAAACTGATAGAGACATACCCCAAGCGACTTACAGCTGTAATCGCAGCAAAGGTGGCGCTACAAAGTTTTAACTTAAGGGGGCTGAATAATTTTGCATGCCCAATTTTTCAGTTTTTGATTTGTTAAAAAAGTTTGAAATATCCAATAAATGTCGTTCCACTTCATGATTGTGTCCCACTTGTTGTTGATTCTTCACAAAAAAATACAGTTTTATATCTTTATGTTTGAAGCCTGAAATGTGGCAAAAGGTCGCAAAGTTCAAGGGGGCCGAATACTTTCGCAAGGCACTGTACATGTTTGAAAAGAGGAAGTAGCCTAAACATTTGACAGGAAGACATGGGAGTTGGCTTGTCAGGGATGTGGGAGGCCTTTTGTAAATAAGATTTGCTCCACTCCTGCATCCTCTTAAACGTGTGCATGTTTTTCTCCTCTGACAAAACAAAAGCTGATTCAGAGTGGTTGTAGCAGATTTAAAAACTCTTCCGAGGTAGGATACAAATGAGAATCCTTGATGAGAAGGTGGCTGTCAAGGACAGGAGGACACTCTTCCACCTGCCTACTAACCAATTGATACACTCCTCAACCGCTCGATCTGGTCATGGAGAAGAGGATGAACTTTTGCCCAAACAAGAAAATCCCTACAGCAGAGGTCTCCAAACTTCTCTTGCACGAGAGCTACTTAAAAAACAATAAACATGGTGCAAGGTTGTCATTTCTTTCCAGGTAAAAAAAATGGGCACTTTCTTTTCTTCTCCTCTAGCCTGCAACTCTTCCTTGGGTCCTTAGTTTACAAGAGAAAGTAGTGCACTGTTTTCTGTCAATATACCTGGTAAAATAAAGGTTCATAAACAACTCTAAGGGGGGCCCTATAAAATCTGACATTTTTCCCCCCAAACTCTGTTTTATTTTTTCTGGTTTTGTATTGTTTTGTTTTTGACTCTCAAAATTACAATTGTTTATAGAGAAACAACAAAATAGCATGTTCTGAGTCCATGTCAATGCATACATCACATCAGATTAACTTTTGTGGGGGGTTCTGGAAGAAAACAAACATTAAAGAAAACGTTATTCCCCTTCAATTGCACACCTAGCCCTTTAATTGAGCATCTAGCGCAATGGTACTCAATGCTGGCGAGCCCTTAATTTGCGGCTCGTGGTATTTTCCTATTTTCCATTCATAATACATAAAAATGATACCATTTCAATTCAATGTGTTTAATGCAGGCCTGAATTACTTAATTGAATATCTATGGTTCTCTGGAAGGCAGATAAATGGCAGTAGAGCGCAGCTGTTGAACAGAAAGGCCGAAATAGAATGTTTGCCGAAATACAACGCTGCTCAGCTACAGCAACCGCCACATATCAGTTTGCATCTATCTAATTTTGCAGTCTGGTAGACATGGATCGATTAATTGTCAAAATAAATATAAATCTATTCTTCAATGAAAATGAGGGGGAAGAGCTGGAGAACAACGTGACAGCTATGAATGAACAACCACTGGAGAACCAGGAAAATCAGGGAGATGGTGGGGGGAAATGCAGTTAGTTAATGTAGCTAACGTGGCTCCGGTGACTAAGAGAAGGAAACGATCGATTCAAGAAGAACACAGAAGGTTTCAAGAGAAATGGACAGACAAACATTTTTTTTGTACTGCGTAATGGGGCTAGCTCACTTTGATTTGCCAGAAGACAGTCAATTGTATTAAACAAACAAATTTAGAGCAACATTTCCAGTCACACCATGCCAACTTTGACAAAACATATCCGCCACAAAGCAACCTCAGAAACAGCCAAATAGCACAACTCAAAGGACAACAAATTAACAGATCTAGCATTTCTTGCAGAGAATACAGTGGCAACATATGGGATTTCTTGGATACTCACGAGAAACAAGAAGGCCTTCGCAGATGCGGAGATGGTCAAAGAATGTTTTTGGCCTCAGTCTAAATATTGTATGCTGATTTCACAATCAAGGAAGCTAATTTAAAGCAAATGAAGGGACTGCAACTCTCAGACTCGAACATAACAATACACAACTTGGATTAGTTAACACAACGTGCCATTGAAACACAGGAGTGATGTTTGCTGATAATGGGCCTCTGTACGCCTATGTAGATATTTCATAAAAGATTTGCCGTTTCCAGCTACAATAGTCATTTACAACATTAACAATGTCTACACTGTATTTCTGAACATTTAATTGAGAAGGTTTTGGGGAAAGTATTTCTGTTAACCCACAAGACAGTTATCACATCAACTGAGTGATTGACAAACACGCGCACCACTCAGACAGGCAGGGGCAATGTTGCTGGAAATTCATTGGCAGATATTGTGTTAGGTTTGTCTAACTAGTTACTTACCAGGGATGGGATAATGTCAACGTTGCGTTGATTAGGTTGTACCTTAGAGTTTGCGGTGTCTGATTCTTGTAAGCTTGTTTATGACAGTTTGCGGGGCAACACGTGAAAAATGCATGTACTTTCAGAATTGCTTGGAGAGCTACTCATAGGTGGGCTGCGAGCTGGTAGCTCACGATCGACCTGTTGGAGATGTCTGCCCTAAAGTGTATGTCTGCATATTCCTAATTTTCACAGTGGCAATATTAAACACTAGTGGTTGGTTTCCCAGACAGAGATTAAAGCTGCAATATGTAACTTTTTTGTAAGGGTTTTCCTGTGGTGAAGGAGAGGCGGACCAAAATGCAGCGTGGTGGTTATTCATGTTCTTTAATAAAGGAACTAGACATGAAATAACTAACAAAACAATAACTGTGCGAAAACCTAAACAGTCCTATCTGGTGCAAACACAGAGACAGGAACAATCACCCACAAACACACAGTGAAACCCAGGCTACCTAAGTATGATTCTCAATCAGAGACAACTAATGACACCTGCCTCTGATTGAGAACCACACTAGGCCGAAACATAGAAAAACCCTCAAAACATAGAAAATCAAACATAGACTGCCCACCCAATTCACACCCTGACCATACTAAATAAATACAAAACAAAGGAAATAAAGGTCAGAATGTGACATTTTTGGGCAACCCACGAAATTCACATAGAACTGTATGTTATAGATCTGTCATTGTCGTTGAAAGCTGGTCTGTTCAATGTGCGCTATTTCTATGCTTCCCACTCTGAAGTTTCATTTTTGCATCTTTCGTTTTTTTTCTACACCAGCTTCAAACGGCTGAAAAAACTATATTTGGTTATGGAAAATATAATTCACAGCAGTTTAGATGGTACAATGATTCTCTGCACCAGTGGTTCCCAACCTTTTTCGGTTACTGTACCACCAACTGAATTTTGCTCTGTCCCAAGTACCCCTGAAGTACCCCCTAATGTGCATTTTACCAGTAGGTCTATGGTCTCATGAGTCTTCTCAAGTATCCCCTGTTGATAGGCCAAGTACCTCCAGTGGTCCTAGTACCCCTGGTTGGGAACCACTGCGCTACACTATACTTGCCCTATTTTGTCACACACTGTTATTAGGTGAACTACTAGAATTTTAGCAACCAGGAAATGGCGGAACAATTTCTGTATAGTGCATCTTTAAGCCTAGTTCTGGACTAAAAGAGGATGCTCAATGGATATTCTCCTTTGATGTACATTTTAAGTCGAACCAGTCTGCTTTCACCATTTTTTTTTTAAACTTCATGTATCGTGCAGTAGAAAACAAGATGTAAATTGCCTTGGTTTAATACAATGGGCTCAACAATCACGTCCAACAAATTGGCCGTCACCCTATGAGTAGAGCGCACACACTCTACCGCTTACTTAATAAAAGTTTGGACACAGAAGTGGTTGCTCAAGAGCAGAAACGCTGATATAAAAAGCACCACATGTAGGAATATTCTCGTTGAATCTAGTGGCACCATTTTGTTTCCCAATGAGGTGAAAGATAACAAGGATGAGTGTATGTTGATGTGCTTGACGCAGCAGACTCATAATTCCGTGGAGCTGTATCATTAATACTTAAGTATGTGTGCATTTTGTATGTTTATAGACAGATTTGGTTCTCTGGCACGCTGGCACCTGCACTATATTACACACAGAAGCTTGGCTAATAAGCTGCAGGTGCGAAGCTTGGCAAATGGAGAAAGGGGACGGTCATCTGCTGTTTTTTTGTTGGCGGCGGCAGTAGCAGCTATGTGATGCCATCCTGGCTGGCCCAAGCGAGCTGGCAATAGACTCCATATCTACTTTGCTCCAAAACAAAAAATTGCCTCATTTTGTCACAGGAAGTGGGCTTAAAGGACTCTATCGATAAACGCTTTTCCCTGAAACCCAATTGTTTTCTTTCTCTCTCTGGCACTGTCTCTGGTTATTAGTGTCAATCATCGTAGAATCTTTGTTGCGGTATTGGCAGGTATGCAAAGAAATGATGGGGCGAGATAAAATAACTAAAAGAGGGGGAATGGCGTCTAAACCAGGCTTTCATTTGCTGACAGCCGTGAGTTAGTGACAGTTGTTGAGGAACTTGACTTCGTCAAAATGTGATAAACGGCCCAACGTATAGCTTCTGCCGTACTCATATTGCTTTGCCACTTGGGAGAAGTGTGGGGAGTCGTATCTTTGGCACATTAAAGGGTTACTCCCAACCCCAATTTCAGCCTTTGCCCAACCACTTCACATTAAAAAATAAAATGCATTCAGGTGAGAAGTTGTAGTTGGGGGGAATTGCTCATAAATATTCCTTTTGGGGGTGGGTAAACCTAGTTGTACCTTGTCCCAACACTTTCTCACTAAAGCATACTTACCAGAAGCCCACTGGCACACTCTGATAATAAAGGTATGTGCATCGCAAGCAAATCTGTCTATGGATAGTTAACTCACAGTGGTAAGACGCCATGTTCCTGACATCTATTGTCACTTGCGGTGTATATTAGAATACCCCATCACATTTATTGCATTAATGTGTTGACAGGTAAAGTGCAATCATCGCCTTGAAAATGAAGATTAGGGGCACAATTCAATCCAACCCGCATTGCAGTATTTATGCAGTAGCTCTTTTTCCAATGGTCAAATTAACTCATAGATTGGTTTTAGGTACTGTGTAAAAACCTACAACTACTACCAGGGTGATCCCTCTTACAGGTTTACTTTCACTTTTCAGAATAAGAAGTGTGTGGGCACAGGATGAATATTGTAAAGAAAGGATTCGAAAAAAGAAGGTATGTGCCCCATGTAGGATTAGATGTCACAATCGTTGAACTATGAGCCAACTGTCTTAGCGAACTGCACCACTAATCAGTCATAGTGTTTGGGGAAAAATACAACAACTTCACATGACCACCTTTTCCATCTATTTCTTGTTAGGATGGATGTAGCTACGAATATATGCGTATAATCCTCACACTGTAGAGTAACTCTTGAGATGATACAACACAGCACATCTACAAGGGAGTGTATTTTATACCAAAACCCTCCCTTGAGATGGCGTAGAGGATTTCAATGGTAGAGTTGAACAGCTAGGGGCAAAAAGAGCCAACTAATAGACCAATATACAGTGCCTTGCAAAAGTATTCATCCCCCTTGGCATTTTTCCTATTTTGTTGCATTACAAACTGTAATTTGAATGGATTTTATTTGGATTTCATGTAATGGACATAAACAATATAGTCCAATTGGTGAAGTGAAAAAAAAAAAACTATAAAAAAAAAAAAAACGGAAAAGTGGTGCGTGCATATGTATTCACCCCCTTTGCTATGAAGCCCCTAAATAAGATCTGGTGCCACCAATTACCTTCAGGAGTCACATAATTAGTTAAATAAAGTCCACCTGTGTGCAATCTAAGTGTCACATGATCTGTCACATGATCTCAGTCTATACACCTGTTCTGAAAGGCCCCAGAGTCTTCAACACCACTACGCAAGGGGCACCCCCAAGCAAGCGGCACCATGAAGACCAAGGAGCTCTCCGAACAGGTCAAGGACAAAGTTGTGGAGAAGTACAGATCAGGGTTGGGTTATTAAAAAATTGTCTGAAAATGTGAACATCCCACGGAGCACCATTAAATCTGTTATTTAAAAAAAGGAAAGAATATGACACCACAGCAAACCTGCCAAGAGAGGGTCGCCCACCAAAACCCACCGACCAGGCAAGGAGGGTATTAATCAGAGAGGCCAAAGATAACCCTGAAGGACCTGCAAAGCTCCACAGCGAAGATTGGAGTATCTGTTCATAGGACCACTTTAAGCCGTGCACTCCACAGAGCTCTGCTTTACGGAAGAGTGTCCAAAAAAAAGCCATTGCTTAAAAAATAAGCAAACACGTTTAGTGTTCGCCAAAAGGCATGTGGGAGATTCCCCAAACATATGGAAGAATGTACTCTGGTCAGATAAGACTAAAATTGAGATGTTTGGCAATCAAGGAAAACACCATGTCTGGCGCAAACCCAGCACCTCTCATCACCCCGAGAACACCATACCCACAGTGAAGCATGGTGATGGCAGCAACATGCTGTGGGGATGTTTTTCATCGGCAGGGACTGGGAAACTGGTCAGAATTGAAGGACTGCTGGATGGTGCTAAATACAGGGAAATTCTTGAAGGAAACCTGTTTCAGTCTTCCAGAGATTTGAGACTGGGACAGAGGTTCACTTTCCAGCAGGACAATGACACTAAGCATACTGCTAAAGCAACACTCGGGTGGTTTAAGGGGAAACATTTAAACGTCTTGGAATGGCCTAGTCAAAGCCCAGACCTCAATCCAATTGAGAATCTGTGGCATGACTTAAAGATTGCTGTACACCAGCGGAACCCATCCAACTTGAAGAAGCTGAAGCAGTTTTTCCTTGAATAATGGGCAGAAATCCCAGTGACTAGATGTGCCAAGCTTATAGAGACATACCCCAAGAGACTTCCAGCTGTAATTGCTGCAGAAGGTGGCTCGAAAAAGGGTTGGCTCGAAAAAGGGGGGGTGGGGGGGATAGTTATGCATGCTCAAGTTTTCAGTTTTTTGTCTTATTTCTTGTTTGTTTCACAAAAAAAAATATTTTGCATCTTCAAAGTGATAGGCATGTTGTGTAAATGATATAAACCCCTCAAAAATATATTTTAATTCCAGGTTGTAAGGCAACAAAATAGGAAAAATTCCAAAGGGGGTGAATACTTTCGCAAGCCACTGTGTATCACTTTTGCAACAAACTGTCAAAATGAAGACCAGAATTGATGTGTTTCACAATAACAAAGCCAAAAACATCTGGTTTTCGATTACTTTTTTTTTCATTAAAGAAAGTTACTCCTTAACAAGCTTAACTGGTGGGAGGGGTCTGTTTTGAAAACATTTAGATTCACCCTATGCATTATTTATGTTTGCTCACATCTGTTAAATTCCATTGAACTTTATACCACTTCCCATCCTAAGGTGCTGGAACTACCCCTGGGTTGTGTTCAGGAGAAAGCAACTTGATGCCAAAAGAAACAGGAAGGCACTACCACATAGTTTCTAAACCCTCAGGCACAACATCGTGAGACCTCCGGGAACGCTTACGAAACAGACCAAACAGACCAGGCCTGGGGTTTGTGTTTTGGGAAGTCATTGAGAGAAGTGAAAAATGATTCCTTAAGTTGTATATTTTTCTCGAAATCTTAAGGCACAACCTAGATTCTAACCAATGTCTTAAGTAGTTGAACATGTTATTACTCCATCCTCGTGAAAGTGACAAACTGACACGTTTTTCATTTTCGTCAAAAACAACTTTATATCGAAGGAGTGCCTTTGATTTGACGGTGTAACGATCGTCGTTGGTGGAATTAGACCAAGATGCAGCGTGGGGTAGGTTAATCATATTCTTTAATGATAACCAGAAAAGCAAGACCGCGAGCACCAACGAAACGTGCAGCCTTGTAGGGCTCAACAGCAACAATACAAGGACAAGATCCCACAACATACAGTGGGGCAAAAAAGTATTTAGTCAGCCAGCAATTGTGCAAGTTCTCCCACTTAAAAAGATGAGAGAGGCCTGTAATTTTCATCATAGGTACACTTCAACTATGACAGACAAAATGAGGAAAAGAAATCCAGAAAATCACATTGTAGGATTTTAAATGAATTTATTTTAAAATTATGGTGGAAAATAAGTATTTGGTTACCTACAAACAAGCAAGATTTCTGGCTCTCACAGACCTGTATCTTCTTCTTTAAGAGGCTCCTCTGTCCTTCACTCGTTACCTGTATTTATGGCACCTGTTTGAACTTGTTATCAGTATAAAAGACACCTGTCCACAACCTCAAACAGTCACACTCCAAACTCCACTGTGGCCAAGAGGGAGTTTGGAGTGTGACTGTTTGAGGTTGTGGGGGAAAAAGGCTACCTAAGTATGATTCCCAATCAGAGACAATGATAGACAGCTAGCTGCCTCTGATTGGGAACCACATTCGGCCAAACACAAAGAAATACAACACATAGAATGCCCACCCAAATCACACCCTGACCAAACCAAAGAGAGACATAAAAAGGCTCTCTGAGGTCAGGGCGTGACAGACGGCCTGCGCAAAATAATAATTCATTTCATTTGTAAATTGCTTTTCTCAAACCCAAGCTGCAAAAAAAATGAAATACTTCAACTAATAATAATAACATCCAGAACATAGAACACAGACAACAATCAAAGCTATGTACATTTATTTTTGCTATCTCTAGAGTTGATAAGAAGTAACCTAAACTTTTACAATATCCCTAACCACGATAGATAATGTTTTTGAGCAGCTATTTGTGTAGAAGTATTTTTTTTTCTCATATCCTCAGCAGCATTATAATAATACTCACACCATGCCTCCCAGCCTTAGAGTTCCTCACCTGCTGAACATTTACTGTACCTTCTGCTGAAGGCCACACTCTAATGGCTTCCAGAGCTCTAGCTTGGTTCTGACTAGAGCGAGTACAGCTACGAACAGAAGTGACTTTTAGTAGTTGGTTAGGAGAATTTACTCAGCAGGTTAAGATCATTAACGTGGCAGGTTAGGAGACTTGGGGTAGGGTTGGGAAAAGGGTTAGGATTGGCTAAAATGCTCTCCGAACCTGCTATGAAAAGTCACTTCCTGTTGTAGCTGTACTTTCTCTAGTCACAACCCTCTAGCCTGGCTGGAGCACATCATTATGAGTGAGTGAGAATTAGCCCCTTGGCACTTTCCAAATTTATCTCTAACCCATGTCTATGAAATTGGGTTTAGGGGATGGTTACTGTGGCTGTATATATAAGTAAAATGGCATCCTGGTTGTGTGCAAAATTGGTTGAAAAGACATCAGCCTGATGTTTTGTGACATCCTGGTCAGGTCGTATGCTGGGGTAGTGCAGTAATATTTATCATATGTATGTTATACATTGCCAGAAAGTATTCATACCCCTTGACTTACTCCACATGTTTTTATTTTACAGCCTGAATTCAAAATGGATTAAATACATCTAAAAAAATCACCCATCTACACACGATACCCCATAAGGACAAAGTGAAAACATGTTTTTAGACATTTTTGCAAATGTATTGAAAAGGAAATATCTCATTTACTGAGTCAATACTTTGTAGAAGCACCTTTGGCAGCGATTACAGCTGTGTATTCTGGGTAAATCTCTAACAGCTTTCCACACCTGGATTGTACAACATTTGCCTATTATTCTATTCAGAATTCTTCAAGCTCTGTCAAATGGGTTGTTGATCATTGATAGGCAACTATTTTCAGGTCTTGCCATGGATTTTCAAGTGGATTTAAGTCAAAACTGTAACTCGGCCACTCAGGAACATTCACTGTCTTTTTGGTAAGCAACTCCAGTGTAGATTTGGCCTTATGTTTTAGGTTATTGTCCTGCTGAAAGGTGAATTCATCTCCCAGTGTCTGGTGGAAAGCAGACTGAAAAAGGGTTTCCTCTAGGATGTGTTTAGCTCCATTCCATTACATTTTTTCCCCTGAAAACCTCCCCTGTCATTCAAGATTACAAGCATACCCATAACATGGTGCAACCACCACTATACTTGAAATATGGAGCGTAGTAAACTAAACCAAGATCGACCACAGCCTCTAGTTTCTAATGGGAACAAATTAGTCATACTGGGCAAAACACGCAAGGAGGGGTGGGTAGAGCCAAGCACAAGCTAGCAAGATCCTATTGGTGTGTTCTAAGCATGCATTTGCATATTTCCGTTATGGATTGCCTACTCTGTGAAGTGCGCATGTGCAGTAACTCAATTAGCCTTCGCACTCCTTCCAAACAACACATTTATTTTTAACTTTGGCTAAGGTTAAAGCCTACAAAATATAGTCCTCTCTGTTCATAAGAGATTTTAGTTTTGGGAACAAAAAACTGGATTGAGATCAAATATTTCATTAATGAGAAAATTAGCAGAATGTGGGTCAAAATCATCACGTTTCATCTTCTCCATATTTGGTAGTGAGTGGAAACGCCTAGCAGATGCTTCACATTTATACATCCGGTGAAACATCTGTCTCATTGTTCTATCTGTTTTATTACTTTAGTGGCTTGTTGCAAACAGGATGCATGTTTTGTGATATATTTTTATTCTGTACAGGCTTCCTTCTTTTCACTCGGTCAAATCAGGTTGAATTGTGGAGTAACTACAATGTTGTTGATCCATCCTCAGTTTTCTCCTATCACAGCCATTAAACTGTAACTGTTTTAAAGTCACCATTGGCCTCGGGGTGAAATCCCTGAGCGGTTTCCTTCCTCTCCAGCAACTGAGTTATGAAAGACACCTGTATCTTTGTAGTGACTGGGTGTATTGATACACCATCCAAAGTGTAATTAATAACTTCACCATGCACACTGTGAGTCCATGTAACGTATTATGTGATTTGTTAAGCAAGTGTTCACTCCTGAACTTATTTAGGCTTGCCATAACAAAGGTGTTGAATAAATATTGACGCAAGACATTACAGCCGTTCATTTTTTATTAATTCGAAAACAAATCTTAAAACATCATTCTACTTTGACATTATGGGGTATTGTGTGTAGGCCAGTGACAAATCTCAATTGAATCTATTTTACATTCCGGCTGTAACACAACAAAATGTGGGAAAAGTCAAGGTGTGTGACTACTGTCTGAAGGCACTGCATATATACCTCACATGCGACCCGTGACAAGACTATGAAATTTCTTCATTAACAAAGTCTATTAAATGAATTATCTGACTCCAAGATGATTCAAATATGCAAGCATTAGGCAATAAGTTGACTTTGACTAGCAACAATTGGCCTGAGAGTGGAATACTAAAGTCAAATCGATTTATTTACGTTGTAAAATTACATACAAGGCATACAGCTTAACTTACAAGGCAATACTGACACTAACATAGCATTCACAATCTAGGCGTACAGATCTGACGGTTACATGGCAGAACATTAACAAAGAGATGCCTGTTAGGCCAGAGGCCTAGTAGCCTCGGAAATGAGAATTTCTCATACAACATTTCCGTAGAGTGCGTAGCAGGACAAAAGAGAAAAGAAAATACTTTCATTCCATTTATACCAGATCTAACCTGTTTATATTCAAAAGCAATTGTTGACCAATCCACAGACCAAACCAAAGGTAATAAAACGAAGGTATCCAATCAGATCGAACCAGCCAACGTCCTCTGGGAAGGCGGTCACATCTATGTGTGATGAGCTGAGGGGGTGGGCTGGGAGCAGTAGAGAGACAACAGCATTCCTGAGAGGACAAAAGAGATCCTTGCATACAGTGTCGTCAGGGTTCATTCTGAACAACTACAAGTAACCACAGAGGTCATACATCCATATAGATGACATCTAAGTTCTCTTCAGAGGACAAGTTTCAGATAGGTACCGAACATGGATGCGATAGCATCACTCACGAACATTGCAATAGTCAGTCTGCTGGATACTGTGTGAGAGAGATACATTTTGGCCCAACAACAGGGAGAGGGTTAACTAGCCCCTAAAAGTATTGTGCCATTTGCCATGCAGCCAGAGACGACAGAGAGCACCTAGTTTAGGGCCAAGCCTACACAGATTTTTTTATTGGCAATAATTGTTTTTCTTTTCTTGTGGTTGTAAACTGAAATCTCTTCAACCCGAAAACAGCTTTCAACCAGAAAATGACATCATTATGACATCCCATGCCAAATGTTGCCCACTGGGGTGTGTGCAGCCTGTATTGGACTGTATAACCTGTTCACATGCAAAAACATGCATTGTTTTATGGCGCAATTGTCTCCTTTTCAATGTTCCCTGACCCTCACCCTCTTTCAGTACCCTGGCAGATCCAGTCAAGGCAAACTAAAGCAAATGCACTAACAAGACTCTTCAAGCAGATGTTGAACGTGACCTTCACTTATACGAGCCCTAGAGAGCGAGCTAGAGACGAGAGAAGACATGATTTCTTCAGCTGCGTTTGGGAATGAGACTGAATATCCATTAGGTGCTGCTTCCCTCCTCTCACTCTTCTCATCCACTCCCATATGGATGGATCTGGGCATAGGGAGAGAGTGATAAAGAGGTCCCGTATGGCAGGCGCATGGATCTGGGCATAGGGAGAGTGTGATAAAGAGGTCCCGTATGGCAGGCGCATGGATCTGGGCATAGGGAGAGAGTGATAAAGATGTCCCGTATGGCAGGCGCATGGATCTGGGCATAGGGAGAGAGTGATAAAGAGGTCCCGTATGGCAGGCGCATGGATCTGGGCATAGGGAGAGAGTGATAAAGATGTCCCGTATGGCAGGCGCATGGATCTGGGCATAGGGAGAGAATGATAAAGAGGTCCCGTATGGCAGGCGCATGGATCTGGGCATAGGGAGAGAGTGATAAAGAGGTCCCGTATGGCAGGCGCATGGATCTGGGCATAGGGAGAGAGTGATAAAGAGGTCCCATATGGCAGGCGCATGGATCTGGGCATAGGGAGAGAGTGATAAAGAGGTCCCATATGGCAGGCGCATGGATCTGGGCACAGGGAGAGAGTAATAAAGAGGTCCCATATGGCAGGCGCATGGATCTGGGCATAGGGAGAGAGTGATAAAGAGGTCCCACATGGCAGGCGCATGGATCTGGGCATAGGGAGAGAGTGATAAAGAGGTCCCACATGGCAGGCGCATGGATCTGGGCATAGGGAGAGAGTGATAAAGAGGTCCCATATGGCAGGCGCATGGATCTGGGCATAGGGAGAGAGTGATAAAGATGTCCCGTATGGCAGGCGCATGGATCTGGGCATAGGGAGAGAGTGATAAAGAGGTCCCATATGGCAGGCGCATGGATCTGGGCATAGGGAGAGAGTGATAAAGATGTCCCGTATGGCAGGCGCATGGATCTGGGCATAGGGAGAGAGTGATAAAGAGGTCCCACATGGCAGGCGCATGGATCTGGGCATAGGGAGAGAGTGATAAAGAGGTCCCATATGGCAGGCGCATGGATCTGGGCATAGGGAGAGAGTGATAAAGAGGTCCCATATGGCAGGCGCATGGATCTGGGCATAGGGAGAGAGTGATAAAGAGGTCCCATATGGCAGGCGCATGGATCTGGGCATAGGGAGAGAGTGATAAAGAGGTCCCGTATGGCAGGCGCATGGATCAGGGCATAGGGAGAGAGTGATAAAGAGGTCCCGTATGGCAGGCGCATGGATCTGGGCATAGGGAGAGAGTGATAAAGATGTCCCGTATGGCAGGCGCATGGATCTGGGCATAGGGAGAGAATGATAAAGAGGTCCCGTATGGCAGGCGCATGGATCTGGGCATAGGGAGAGAGTGATAAAGAGGTCCCGTATGGCAGGCGCATGGATCTGGGCATAGGGAGAGAGTGATAAAGAGGTCCCATATGGCAGGCGCATGGATCTGGGCATAGGGAGAGAGTGATAAAGAGGTCCCATATGGCAGGCGCATGGATCTGGGCACAGGGAGAGAGTAATAAAGAGGTCCCATATGGCAGGCGCATGGATCTGGGCATAGGGAGAGAGTGATAAAGAGGTCCCACATGGCAGGCGCATGGATCTGGGCATAGGGAGAGAGTGATAAAGAGGTCCCACATGGCAGGCGCATGGATCTGGGCATAGGGAGAGAGTGATAAAGAGGTCCCATATGGCAGGCGCATGGATCTGGGCATAGGGAGAGAGTGATAAAGATGTCCCGTATGGCAGGCGCATGGATCTGGGCATAGGGAGAGAGTGATAAAGAGGTCCCATATGGCAGGCGCATGGATCTGGGCATAGGGAGAGAGTGATAAAGATGTCCCGTATGGCAGGCGCATGGATCTGGGCATAGGGAGAGAGTGATAAAGAGGTCCCACATGGCAGGCGCATGGATCTGGGCATAGGGAGAGAGTGATAAAGAGGTCCCATATGGCAGGCGCATGGATCTGGGCATAGGGAGAGAGTGATAAAGAGGTCCCATATGGCAGGCGCATGGATCTGGGCATAGGGAGAGAGTGATAAAGAGGTCCCATATGGCAGGCGCATGGATCTGGGCATAGGGAGAGAGTGATAAAGAAGTCCCATATGTGTGTCTGTTTCTCTTTGTTAGTTCCCAAGCAAACATAAGCCCTCTTCAGCAGATTGAGTGAAATGAATGTTGTTTTAGATGTCCAGATATGTGGCCCTCATTTGCATAAGGAGCTCACATCACAAGCGGTAGAAATATGAAGTTAGACTCTCATATTGAGTAGTGTGCTTTAAAGGGACTTCCTGAATGTCACAACGAAAGTTCTCTCTGGCAAAATTCTTCATTTAAAAAAAAAAATTCAAAATAAGATTTACTTGTTCAAATACACCATTTTAATTTGAAAATGTATATCCAGGCTTTCATACAGTATATTTCAGCACATTATCTATATATTCTATTTGATTTGTCCTCTTTTTATTACACAATGTTAAGATTTACTTTTCAAATACACCATTTAAATTTGAATATTTACATACAGGCTTTCATATAGCACACTATCTATAAAGACACAATATAATCTGTACATTGCATCACAACAACATTTCAATGACAAACGTTACCATTCCATGTCAAATAAATAAATGGTAAAAATGACAAAATATCAGAGTCTCAATATGAAGTTAACATGATAAACCCCCCTTTTAAACACAAACTGAAGAAAAAAAAGAATTCTACAAAGACCATCAAAATACACCTATGTTAGTTCAATGCATTCTAGAATACAGGACATGTACGTATAGGCTACCAATATGCAGCATGATTCTTCATAGGGACTGAATAGGTAGGTGTATAACTACTGTATCTACTGTTTACCAGGTGTAAATGTTCAGTTTCATTTCAGAGGCCCAAAGTTCTTGGTTGACCAATCTTATTAGTTGATAGCCAAATGTCCCAGTAAGAGTTCACTTGTTGTTTCTCCAGTACTTTCATCAGATAAAGAGTTGATCAGATGCAAAGCAAAGTCTGATATTTTGTCCCAATCTTTTTTAACGTTGACCACCACATTTTGTTTCGTCTCATCTTCATACGTTACTTCAGAAATGGACTCTAGATCACTTATTGCGCCTTGAACCACATACGCCTTAGCTATTCTCTCTAGTTTATCCTCCATATGAATCTCCGCCTGTTCCAAAACATTCTTCTCAAACTGAGCCCTGTGAGAAGACTTTTGACAGCAGAACTCATTCCAAGGCAATACAGACAGGGTCAACAGCCCTACAATTCCGAGCACCACCAGCAAGCCAAATACCTCTGAATCATTTTTTAGGTCAGCTATAGTTGCTTTTTCTGTCAAATTGAGCTCACTGCTTTTCTTGCAGGTAAGTGCTCTAGAGCTGTAATTTAGGCAGCACGTGTACCAGAACCCATTGATGAGAACAGAGGCAACCCAGAGTAACCCTGTTGCAGCCGCCTTGAAGAGGAATTTGAACAGTGCCGCGCAGAAATGACCTCTGAGTTTACACTCACGCTCGCATTTGCATGTAAATCGAAGGATTCTTCTGAAATGTTTATCGACAAAGAGAATCATGAAAAAAATGATCAAAGTTGGTAACGCTAAGTAGGTACCACAATGCCAAGAGCTTCTATCAGGTGAACAGGAGCATTGCAGGTGAATCTGAAATTCAAAATAGTATACTACGAGAAAAATGATGACCACATAAACACCTGCCGATGCTGTCAGGTGTTTGAAGATCACTTTTTGTCCAGTTTTATAGCCCAGCATGTCCCACATGTTGACCGAACAGCCTGTTAGCAGATTTCTCAGGGTTTATACAGTGTCCACGTCTGTCAATCTGTCTCTGTCCAGATGTTTGGAGTTCTGTCTGTTTCGGATACACAGGCCTCTTCTAGTCTCAGGTTGGTGGATAATTCCCGAGGTTGATGCAGAGTCACAGATGCTGCCAGTCCACTTGAGTAATACAGTTTTGTAGTATCAGTTAGAGGAGGTTCACAGCCCTACAAATGTTCTTGGTTCTGACTATTGTTTTATAATAACCCACCCTATCCCATGACTCTACTGTGCTCGTGCTGGGAGGTGACAGACAGATTATTGGAAACTCCAAACATATACCACAATGTTAGTCACTTCCCCGTTGCCAGTGGCTCTGAGGAAGTTTGTAGGTGCAAATGGTTGTGTGTTTTGGAGGAACAACTGAAAAATTGTCCTGAAACTGAAAGCCCTAATATTGCAACCAAATGTCATGGGATCTTATACACATGATAAATTCTCACTTAGCCTATACAAATACAATTCGGCTTTATTAATGAAATATCAATCTCACAGGAAAACAGTGGTTTCTATAGCGTAAACAACACCCAGCGTAAACGACACCCAAAGAGACCAGGGGATGTTGTGTGCTTTTAGGCCTATGACTGGCAAAGTTCAATCAGTTGATGCCATACGACAACCCCACCACCATGCAGCCTCCCTCCCTCCACTAGCCTGTCTAGACAAAGTGTCCATTGTCCCTTTGCCCCACAACCACCAACACTCCTAAAAGAATTTCAACATGCCGCCTCACCAACTCTAACCTTACAGCAAAACAGTAGCGTGCGTGTGTAACAGATGTATATGTACTCTCCATGCGTTGTGTTTTCTCAAAATAAATCACTTTAGGCCAGTGGTCCCAGTTGAGCATCTTTTATTTCTGTTGTTAAATGGGAAACAGCACGTTAGTTGTGCAGGGCTTAACGGTATTGATGGCTGTCGATGGCAAAATCTGTAGCATGAAGACAACTGTGTTAGCAGTGGCTTATGTGACCATTACATCGGTGTATGCTAGCTAACACACTTATTTACAGCAATCATATGCCAAAGCACATCCCAGAAATCCCCTCAATCCCTAACAGGTACCATATACCCACACATGTATAAATCAGTAACGTACAGCAAACTTGTACACATTGACAGATTTTCATACTGGGAAGACCTGACGTTCGCGATCTCCCCCATCTGCAAGCGGGGCCAATCACAACACACCTTATTGTCATCAAAGTTGAACTAACCAATAAGAATGCTTGAACATTAAATACACATTTCTTCAGAGGCAAGTGGAAACATAGCCAACCCTGTTACATGTGGGTAAAATGACTGAGGAAAATAATCCATATTATAACCTACGTTGTGATAATTACGTTGTTTTCTCTATATCCCATTACTTCTTACGTCACAGTGAAATACAATAAGGCCGTGAGAACAAAAAGACAACAGTCACACAGTGAAATAAATTAAAGTACACATATGTTTGTTTCATCACAAAACCAGAGACCAACATCTGCCCAGTGAAAACCACAAAGCAAATATTGCATTAACAAACCGGCAGCATGGTCAAGCAAGATTATGTTTTTGACAGTTTACTAAACAGCTGCTGATTTAATATCACGGAGTTACTATAAGTCAGCACAAAGACAACAGGAACACTGCCTCCGCTATTCCAGCACCATTTCAACTTAAACATTTAAACATCATCAAATCAACAAGGCTGTATGCTTCATGTAGTATACTGAAAACTAACTTAAAGATACCAAAAATGATTTAGTCCAATCATTGTTGCTAAATATCATGTTTCTGTCCATGGCACTGATTTGTGTGTGTGTGTGTATGTGTGTGCAAGTAAAACCAGACTGTTGATTCTGCCTACTTGTAGACTAGTTGAAAGCCAATGCCATCCTCCTCTCTTCATGTTGGTAAAATGGTCCATGGCTCTGTCATACAAAATATTGTGTTTATTTTTTGTTGTCATAGGCTATCTAGCTAAAATGTTTGCTAGACTAACTTCCTGGCATGGGCAACAATGAACCAGCTAAGTTAGCTAGTTAACGTTAGCTAGTTAACGTTAGCTAGTTAACGTGAGCCTACTAGGGGACATCCAGGCTACATATTGAACTTAAATCGTCTCAGGCCAGTGGCACATATTCTTTTATGGTTAGATCAGAGTCGGCGTCATAATCATTGGCCTGTACAGAGAATTAAGTCAAAACCACAAATCCAAAGCCCCATCTTCATCCATGGCTTAGGAAAGGGACGATTTAGCAAGCTAGCTACTGCAGGACCGGCCAGAAACAGACACACATTTCTGAAAATGATGTTTTGCTTAGGAAGTGATTTGATTGGTCTGAAGCCAAATCCAAACTGACCTCCCTTGCGGGGTGTTTTGCTGCACTAGAACAACCGACAGTTGAGCTCAGCTCAACGCTGATTGGCTAATTATTATTTTATTTTTTTATCAAGCGAGGCCAAATGCTTGCTGGCATTAATCAATCAAAAGCTACTGCGGCAACATGTTATACTCTTTTGGTCCAGACAGAATCAGATACATGGGCTACACATTCTGAGGCAGAGGGGCGCTGTTTCACTTGCTCTAATGGTTTCTCCAGTGACATTCAACCAATTGTGCGATCAATTATTTTATAATTTGTATTTTTTTATTGGCAAATATTTGGGAAGCCTGGCTTCCCTTGGCATCCATTGATACACACCAGTGCAGCACAACCCTCTCTGGTATATGAAGCACACACAGGTTAAAGAACTGAAACTGACTACTTTAGGTATAAACCAACATGTTTTATCTTCAAATGGAATACTGTTAATACAATTCTTCCACAAGTTCTAATAAACACAAGAGACATCCCATTACTCAAATTTGAGCCTCCTTACATTAGCTTGCCTGTGGTATTTAGAATTTATTTCAAAATGACCATTAGTCAACCAAACATAATACACTATGCACTAAATCAGAGGTACTGTATAATAGTGGCTAAACCTCCATGATACCACTATACAGTATTTCCTTCGTTCCCTGGGAAGGCATCTCAGGTGTTACCCAATGCCTCAGCAGGGGTTGTTGACTGTGCCCAGCCTTGACAAATCTGATCATCTCTTAACCTCATAGAGTCTGTGATCCGGTTATAAGGGGGGGAAAAGGCATCATGACGAGCACAGACTCCTGCTTGTCACTCATACTGCACCTGTTGACCCAAGACTGAGCAGTCCAGATTGAGCAGACAGACATTCCTACAGCATACATACACTGAGTATACCAAACATTAAGAACACCTTCCTAATATTGAGTTTTGTTTTCAGAACAGCCTCAATTATTCGGGGCATGGACACTACAAGGTGTCGAAAGCGTTCCACAGGGATGCTGGCACATGTTGACTCCAATGCTTCCCACAGCTGTGCTAAGTTGGCTGGATGTCCTTTGGGTGGTGGACCATTCTTGATATAGACGGGAAACTGTTGAGCATGAAAAAAACAGCAGCATTGCAGTTCTTGACACAAACAGGTGCACCACCTGGCACCTACAACCATACCCCGTTCAAAGGCAGTTCAGTCTTTTGTCTTGCCCATTCACCCTCTGAATGGCACACATACACAATCCATGTCTCAATTGTCTCAAGACTTAAAAATCCTTCTTTAACCTATCTCCTCCCTTTCGTCTACACTGATTGTCGGTAGAACATGGCACTTGCAACGCCAGGGTTCCCATGCAGGACCTGTACAAAAATGTATGAACTCATTACTGTAAGTTTACTCGGTACTGTAAGAGTACTCATTAGTGTAAGAGAACTCAGTACTGTAAGAGTACTCATTCCTGGAAGTGTCCTCAGTACTGTAAGATTACTCATTACTGTAAGAGTACTCAGTACTGTAAGAGTACTCAGTACTGTGAGAGTACTCAGTACTGTGAGAGTACACATTACTGTAAGAGTACTCAGTACTGTAAGAGCACTCATTACTGGAAGAGTACTCAGCACTGTAAGAGCACTCATTACGGTAAGAGTACTCAGTACTGTAAGAGCACTCAGTACTGTAAGAGAGCTCAGTACTGTAAGAGTACTCATTACTGGAAGAGTACTCAGTACTGTAAGAGTACTCAGTACTGTGAGAGTACGCATTACTGTAAGAGTACTCAGTACTGTAAGAGCACTCATTACTGGAAGAGTACTCAGCACTGTAAGAGTACTCATTACTGTAAGTGTACTCAGCACTGTAAGATTACTCATTACTGTAAGAGCACTCATTACGGTAAGAGTATCCAGTACTGTAAGAGAGCTCAGTAGTGTAAGAGTACTCATTACTGGAAGAGTACTCAGTACTGAGTGTCTGCTAAAGGACAAATGTAAAAATAAATTACATGTAAAGAGGATTTAATGGTGTTCTTAATGTTTTGTATACTCAGTGAACATCCTATCTGGGTTAACCATGCAGAGCCAAGAGTCTCTCACATGTTCCTTTCCCTGGCCTGCACTTCTACAACCACTTTCACGACCACCACTGTTACCCCCCCCCCCCCCCCCCCATCACCACTACCATCACACTTCAGCCACCACCACAGAACGGAATAGTGCATCAGACAGAGAGTGATAGTAGCAGTAACCTCCCCCAACCCCCAAGTCATCTGATGTGAGGTAACATGTAAGGGCGAGCCTCCATCTGCCATCAACGCTAGCAGAAGGTACAGCTAATGAGGCTTGATTTGCTGCGGCACCTGCCTCCAATCTGGGGCTCTCTACCCCCTTTCTCCTTCCAGCCCAGTCCTCTTCCTCACCCTCAAGGTGTAATCATTGGTTAGTGTGCAACGGGAGAGCCCAGTCAGCCCACAGGACCTCAACCAGGGGGATTCATTAGTGGAAAGGCAAGGCTGCAAGGAAAGAAACTCTTGACCTGCCATCCACCAAACCACCAAACCACCAAAAGCGCCTATAGCCTCTCCTTCAGAAAGGGGGGGCGGGGGGGGGGGGGGGGGGGGGGGGGGGGGGGGGGGGGGGGGGGGGGGGGGTGAGATGGAGCACGGTGAGATGCAGAAAGGCTTTTGTTTGGTAGAAAATGTCTTCAGGGTGAAATTTGGCATCAGTGATCAGAAGTACCCTTCCCTATTACAACCAATGATATGAGGATGTGTAACAATCAATGTTTCAACGCGACAAGCATTTTAAAAGGATAGTTGGGGAAAGCCCTTGACCTCTGGTGAGCAATCCATTTCACTTGACTGCTTAATGCAGCATGAATCGTAGCAAAGGAAGCTCATGCAAGTATTCTGCTTTGACTTTAAAGCTGACTTTAACCAATCACTGTTTGGGAAAAAAGTATAATGTGTGCTGTTATTTCTCAGCAACATCCTCACCAGATAAATCATAATACTGGGAAAGGTCTGAAGCCTCTGGTAAATGTATGAGCCAGTTCCGTTGGAAAGGCTTTATGATATAAAACGAATCTTTCCATTGAAATACATTTGTTTACTTTTAAAATCCCTCTTTTTTTTGGTTTGGAACAGTTTTTAGACTTTAGCCAGAGGCTAACGGCTGACGTTGTGTGGCAATTTAGTGATGTGCGCTGCCCTCTTCTGGTGAAAAAGGGCGCAGGGATGCTACTGCAAAACCTCAACGGTGACGTGGTAACAGGGTCGCGGTCAATTCCAGGGAAAGAATTCAAATACGTTTTTCAAATCAGAAAAATCTGCTAAATAAATGTCACTTCTGACATTTTTTTCATGGAATTTCAATAAAATTGTCTGAAATGAATGGAATTGACCCAAACCCTGCCCAATAACAAATGCATTTTCCATCTTCATTAAAACAAGAGACAAATTCAGGTAATGCAACTGAAGGCTGATTTTCAATGTTAGATAAGACTGGCGGGATTATTCCCACACTCATTAACTTACTCATACTGATTACTTCCGCCTTGTTTGGGAAATGCGAGATATCAACTGTTACTCAGTGACGAATTACTCAGAATGACTTAAACGAGTTAAGGCTTAACAAAGTAATTAATAAAAAATGCTTCAACCACCATTGCGAATCCTTCATTACCAAACTGGATGTTACCCATATGTCTTCTCCTTCGATAGAATGGAGCGACATCCCTGTGGTTAACGTGGGTCAGATCTTCAGGCAGCTGGTTGGAAACCAATGCAGATGGGCAGAGCATGGAAGCTCTGGTTTTGTGAGCTCCTCTTCCACGTCGAGCTGCACCAAGGGCCCTTGAATTATTACAGGGCCCCCATTCATAATTAGCAGAAGCCTGGTGGGGCCTAAGCCCCTTCTAACGATGCCTTTGTTGGTGGCTGATCTATTCACAATAAATGAGAGAACTTCTGACTGTGAGAAGCGCTCCTGCATTCAGGGCTAACGTGCCTTTAGGCAAGCTCTCAAGGAACAATCACGTATTATCTCAATAGTCCCCTCGTTACGTCGAGCGTTCACACAGAGGGGTGGTTGTGTGTGTGTGTGTGTGTGGGAAGCTTGCACTATTTCGAAAGTCTCAATTCCCACAGGACTGAATCATTTTCTGCAGACACGTCACTACAGCAATAATGTGAAACAACAACAACCACTATTAGAGACAAGTGGTGGACCAGCCCATATCAAATAGGCCCACAAAGCCATTTCATAGATCATTACATTTAAAATAATGTGATTAATATATACAGAAAATATTGCTCTGTACAAATCATTGAACAAGTTGCATCAGCAGGCTAAACTGTGCGGACAACTTGCAAGTACACATTTTCAAATGTATAAACTTTACAAATCCACAAAAACGTACAAAGATCCCTCCGTTGCATACCAAAACAAGTGGTAGGTTTACCATTTTGCTGAAAAACTCATCCCAGATGGTAGCTTGAAAGTAAGTTACTGCCTCTCTGACTATACCACAAAGAAAGTGATCCCACGAATTGGCATGGTGGGCCATCTCTTCCTGCCCTATCGTGCCCACGTGTATGCTGGGAATGCGGCCACAGATGGCCCATGGTACGCAACCGTACAGCACAGCTGTGGAAGCTACCTGAATTTGATTCCGTCGACTGTAGCCTAGCAACAGCAAGCACCAAACCATCACACACAGTGCTGGATGTTTCTAGTGTGGTGCCAGCAGCGGGATGGGCCCAATGGGCGCCTGGTTGCAGCTCACTGGCCGGTGACATTGAGTGAACGCTGGCGTGCTGCGATTAGAGCATCAGAGTCTCACTGCTTCTCCAGGAGGAAGTCTGACTAAATGTAAAATCCAAGTAAGGAGGAGCTGGCATGTTCCTCTAGCACAAGTGGATCTGAATATCCAAAGTGCCTCAGTTTTATCTTGTTTCACAGATATCAAATGCACATAATGCATACAGTATGCTTCATGAACACACGCTGAATGTACCTATTAGTGATATACAGTATGCTTCATGAACACACGCTGAATGTACCTCTTAGTGATATACAGTACATTAAACAAAAGATCATCAAAAACCGTGACAAAATAGTATTGCTAAAAATGACATTATCTATGGCACATTATATGATTATATGACCCACCTGATCAACACACTTCTGTTCATATTTCAATCTGTTTATTTTTAGGCTACTTACAGTCGTGATCTACCCTGCATCCCCCAACATCTCTCCTCTTAGGCCCAACAGAAGCCTATCTTCAACAGCGTCTGTTCAACTAAAACACCAGACGCCTCCCGCCACATGCTCCAGCCACTTTGATTTCTTCCCTGTGCAGTTGTTCATCAGATCCGATCTGGTGTTGTTTGGCGCAACCTGTCTCCCCATGGCCGTACCTTTCATCTTAGGGGTGGGGGGTGGGGGGGGGGGGGGGGGGGGGGGTGGCTGTCTGGAGATGTCACGGGTTTGTGTTGCGCTGGGGGCTGGATGAATGGCAGGCCACCACTTCCCATGCTTTTCAGTGGCGGCTCTGTTCACTTTTACTCCCGGATTATTAAGGAGTCATCTGCCCAGCTGAGTTGGAGAAGAGGAGAGAAAGAAGAAGAAGGGGAGAGAGACAAAGGAAGACATATCAGTCATAAGACATATGACTGATTACATTACAGTGTATTAGAGTTTTCCCACTTACAAACATACGCCAAAACGTTCATATACAATGTTGTCAGGAAGAGATTTCGATCAGTCAAATGATAAGGTGGGTGACCCGAGGCCACACAACTGAGGATATTCCTCAGCGGTGGATCCTTCATCTCAATAACTGTATGTGGTTTCCTCAACACTCCAAAGGTCTCCTACTGGATATCAATCAGTAAGCGATTAGACAAAGGGCAACTGGGATCGCTTAGCGAGCGAGCTCCCCTGCTTGAGTTTACACACAAACACACACATGTATGTTTTACTATCCTTGTGGGGACCAAACAATTGATTCCCGTTCAAGATCCTATTGTCCATGAACCTAATGCCTAACAATTTGGTCATTTAGTAGATGATCTTGTCCAGAGTGATTTACCGGAGCAACTAGGGTTAAGTTCCTTGCTCAAGGGCTGGGGGATTCAAACCAGCGATCTTTCAGTTACTGACATAACACTTAACCGCTAGGCTACCTGCCACCCTAAGTCCTAACCCTTAAATCTAACCCAGGGGTTCCCAAACTTTTTTGGCCCGTGACCCCATTTTGATAACGAATTTTGTTTTGTGACCCCACCATGTCAAGAAGGTATGTATAAATCAACAGTCAGTGTTTACTTTTTTACAATTGGGGCTATGAAAGACTGTTACAAATCAGTCTGGCAGGACTTCAGGTGCATCCTGTTTCCTTTGATCACCCTTGAGATGTTTCTACAACTTGATTGGAGTCCACCTGTGGTAAATTCAATTGATTGGACATGATTTGGAAAGGCACACGCCTGTCTTAATAAGGTCCCACAGTTGACTGTGCATGTCAGATCAAAAACACAACGCATCACCGGGGGCAAACTACCTGCCCTCCAGGACACATACAACACCTGATGTCACAGGAAGGCCAAAATGATCATCAAGGACAACAACCACCCGAGCCACTGCCTGTTCACCCCGCTACCATCCAGAAGGCGAGGTCATTACAGGTGCATCAAAGCTGGGACCCGAAAGACTGAAAAACAGCTTCTAGCTCAAGGCCATCGGACTGTTAAACAGCCATCACTAGCACAGAGAGGCTACTGCCTACATACAGACTCGAATCATTGGCCACTTTAAGAAATGGATCACTAGACCCTTTAAATAATGCCACTTTAAATAATGTTTACATATCTCACATTACTCGTCTCATACTGTATGTACATACGGTATTTTATACCATCTGCTGCATTTTGCCTATGCCGCTCGGCAATCGCTCATCCTTATATTTATATGTACATATTCTTATTCCATCCCTTTATATTTGTGTGTATAAGGTAGTTGTTGTGGAATTATTAGATTACTTGTTAGATATTACTGCACTGCCGGAACTGGAAGCACAAGCATTTCACTACACTCGCATTAACATCTGCTAACCATGTGTATGTGACCAATACAATTTGGTTGGATTTGATTTGAAAACCCAAGCTACGAGGTCGAAGGAATTGCCTGTAGAGCTCCGGAACAGGGTCGTGTCGAGGCACAGATCTGGGGAAGGGTACCAAAAAAATGTCTGTATTGAAAGGACACAGTGGACTCCATCATTCCCAAATAGTAGAATTTTGGAATCACCCAGATTCCTAGAGCTGGCCACCAAGCCAAACTGAGAAATCAGGGGAAAAGGGTCTTGGTCAGGGAGGTGACCTAGAACCCGATGGTTACTCTGACAGAGGTCCAGAGTTCCTCTGTGGAGATGGGAGAATCTTCCAGAAGGACAACCATCTCTGCAACACTCCACCAGTCAGGCATTTATGGTAGAGTGGCCAGACGGAAGCCACTCCTCAGTAAAAGGCACATGACAGAACACTTGGAGTTTGCCAAAAAGGCAGCTAGAAGACTCTCAGACCATGATAAACAAGATTCTCTGGTCTGATGAAACCAAGATTTAACTCTTTGGCCTGAATGCCAAGTGTCACGTCTGGAGGAAACCTGGCACCATCCCTACGGTGAAGCATGGTGGTGGCAGCATCATGCTGTGGGGATGGTTTTCAGCAGCAGGGACTGCGAGACTAGTCAGGATCGAGTAAAAGATGAACAGAGCAAAGAACAGAGAGATCCTTGATGCAAACCTGGTTCAGACCACCCAGGATCTCAGACTGGGGCGAAGGTTCACCTTCCCGGATTTTAATCCGATCGAACATCTCTGGAGAGACCTGAAAATAGCTGTGCAGCGACGCTCCCCATCCAATCTGACAGAGCTTGAGAGGATCTGCAGAGAAGAATGGGAGAAACTCCCCAAATACAGGCGTGCCAAGCTTGTAACGTCATACCCAAGAAGACTCGAGGCTGTAATCACTACAAAAGGTGCTTCAACAAAGTACTGAGTAAAGGGTCTGAAAACCTACGTGATTGTGATATTTCAACCTGATTTTTCTTTGTCTTTATGGGGTATTCTAATGAAGAAAAAAAAATCTAATCCATTTTAGAATATGTGGAGAAATTCTGAATTCTTTCCGAATGTACTGTACATGTTCCTGGGAGTCTTATACTTAAACGGTTCAGAAGATAGAACTACATTTGTCAGAAAAAAACAGAAACCGCTATGTTTATTACAACCACATCTAGTGGCTACTGAAGCTTATGGACCTAACCCTGGTTCTATGAACCAAGATTAGGAGGACTTCTGGTCCCCACAAGGATAATAAAACCAAACACACACACACACACACACACACACACACACACACACACACACACACACACACACACACACACACACACACACACACACACACACACACACACACACACACACACACACACATTAAGGCATAGAGACAGCTTGAAGAGAGAGATAGCTGGAGGACGGTGTGTGTGTATGCCTGTGTGTTTGAGGGGGGTGGGTAGTTAGGATTCCCAATATGTGTTCTGGGAATCAGAAAAGGAGGGCCAGATGGCACAGGCTTGCCAGTCTTTGAGAACCACAGCATACGGCGGCAGGGACGCACGGCAGAAGGTAGTGGGGGAAATGGAGCCACGGATCTGGGGTCATCCGCTTGAAGTTCCTCCCTCCCTGGAGCTGTTCCATCCAATCCCTTTGAACAAGAGAGAAGGCATCTTTACATCACAACTGTGTTTGTTTCTGTTTAATGTGGCATTCACTTCAAAAGTCCTAAAGATCCCCTCCCCAACAGCCTCCTGAGTTCCTAGCATATGTTATCCGACCTGATGAAACACAGCCTGCCAATAACACTGAGCTCTCCATACGTGGACATACAGGATGTGTCTGGTTTATCATCATCTTTCATCAAGTGGGATTTCATTTCATTTCTGAAATGTACATGTGAATACTACCTCATATTGCACACAGCCCAGTTTCTTTACATTGTCTTTGCAAAAATAGTTATGCCATGAATCACAGCTGTATATTACCAATTTTATCATTCATGTCCATATGCCAGCTGTCAAGCAAATCCTGTTTGAATGACAACATTTAATGACCTTTTTTAAATGTTTATATATGAATCTTTAACCATGAAATCCTGTTTCACAGACCAGTATGATGCTATGAGTAACACATGGGGTCAAAGGGGGCTGAAGTATAACAGAGCTGGAGTACTAACGCGATGAGTAACCTTGCCTGAGACCCGAAGACTTGCGTTAGCTCCCGCAAGCAAATGATTAGGCTTTAGCTCAGCGGGCTAAAACAGTTCCAGGAGACACATATACCTACACATCCATGATAAGACCTTATCAGCTGAGTGTCACGCTGTTATCATCTCTTTCCACTGCGAGTGAGTCTGTTCCAATATAGGCCTTTTACAATACTATCCCTCACTACACATCTCCTCATTTTAATAGACTTATTGAAATAGACTGTGGCTCCCAGTAGATCGGACCTCTGCCCATCATTATAATGCCTTCATGGGCCGTATAGATCTGGCAACGTTCACAGGTTCGCCAAGACATCTGCCATCCAATATGGCAACGTGAATGTGAGGCGTTGGCTTGAGAGAGAGAGAGAGAGAGAAAAAGAGGGGGTCCCGTGCCTTTTGTTAGTGAGACACCTATTATTGGTGTGTGTGTGTGTGTGTGTGTGTGTGTGTGGATGGGATGTAAAGATTGTGGTTATGGTTGCCACTGCCTCTATGGAAACTGCATAGATGATGAGATGCAGTTGTTATGGTTGTGAGCTGGACGTCACAACGTGGAGACACCTCTCCGATCCTTCTGGAAGGTGTTTGTTAGGAATAGTATTCACATTGGGCCACATGTAAAAAAAATAAATAAATAAAAAATAATAATAATACTGTCCAGTACTGAAAACACCCATAGGCTAGCTAAACCTACAGATATTCCCTGCGGTGGTTACACTTTACTTGAAGGGTACCTACCAAAGGACTTGATAACATAGTCATAATTATATCTTAATTGATTTGTTTCAAATCCAGTCGTGAGTGAGTTGTGAAATTCTGATAAGTGCAAAGAAACAGCATTTCGCTTTGAAGGATATCCAGCAATTACATGTAGCATTACTTGACACACACACCAATAGAATCTGGGGGCCAACGGTGATCCATTTATCAGCTAACGAAGCTAACCAAAGCCCCTGCCCAGCAGGTCTGGAGAAGGCTTAAACATAGACAGGAATCAGGACGGTTGCCATGTCTTCTACTATTGGCTATTGGGCTTTAATTAACCTACATAGGGCCTGACTAGAGCTGACTGCTCCAATGTGCAGTGGTAGATAAGGCCCCTTGGATGATTGATTTATTTGCTGCATGTGGTTGTGATTTCCATAACATTACCGCCCCCCAATTACAAGCCATGGGAAGTCGCATTATGCAGCTCTCAATATATGCCCACACATACAACTCTCTAAAGAGCTGCGGTGAAATGTAATAAGATGTTACAGTGTGCATATGCATAACTAGGTAAGGTGGAGCCGTTTTCACTTTGTTACATGTAAAGTACTCCATGATAGGTCACTTTGGCCCCTTTGAAAATGCACCACTAGGGACTATAGGGAGCATGATAACAGGGTCTCAATGGATTCAAACAACCAGGAATCAAACCTTGGAATATGTTGCACTAGGGACATCACGAACTGTAGGAACTGTGACAGCCACCAGGAAATGAAAACAGCACGAGAAACGTCCAAATCCACATCAATCCACAAATCCAGGAACATTAAAAAAACAACTAAAATAGCAGGTCTCCATCTTGGCATATTGAAGCGGGTCCTGGCAGCCATAACAGCATGCAGAAGCTAGGCCCTGGCTTTGTGATTGCAGTGCCACGTTTCCATCAGGAGATCACTAAGGTAACGGTGGGATTAAAAACGGGCACTGCTGGCACATCCAGGCAGGCAAGTTTTTTGGGGGAGGGGGGAGGTGGTAGGCATGGGGGGGTAGGGCACTGTTCCATATGCGCTCCACCTGCACCACTCTGAGGCACGCGCCAAACACACAGCCTGGCAGGCTCTGCCAATCCTTCACTGATTGGAAGTTGCCATGGCAATGACTGGGAAACTGGTAGATGAGGGAGAGGGGGGCTGTGGTTGTGATGTAGAAATTCTCAACAGTATTTTTTTAATTTAGGAAATTGGCAAAGGAAGTGTATTAAATTAATCACCATTAATAATAATTCACATATGGGACAGAACATAATTACACTGGTTTTTGGCGCTACGGGTGATAGGAGTGAGCGTAGAGCTCCCCCCTCCGAAAAGCTGATCTCATCAAAGGTACTTAAGCTTTCTCGGTAGTCAGAGTGAAGATACGCGTAAATCTGATAAGCGTTTTATGAACATATCTCTGAAGTTCATCGCTGAACATAGAAAGCGCTGATGAGAAGTATCCCTTGAGCCATTGTTCATCAGATCTAGATCTGTATCCATCCGCCAGTCTGTTGATTATCAACCGAACCGCCCCTAGTGGATGGCAACAACAAGAAATAGGCATTCTTGTCTGCTTGACAATCAGCGGTATACCATCTTCTCTCTGGGCTTGTTCGACATTCTCGCCGACAATGCAGACGGACTGTTCTACAAATAACCTTGCATCATAAATAACGACTCTATTATTTGTAGATCAGTCAGTCAGTCACAATTTACCAAACATGGCCTCTGTCTCCAATACTCATGTTTATTCACAACCACAGCCACTTTCCTCTTTGGATAGCCCTTCTCCTCCATTTGTTTATCGTGTTTTAGTTCAATTTAGTTAGATATTCCACCTTTCGGGAGAGGAGCAGGAAATCTTATGGTCCGTGCTATGCGGGATCCTTGGGACGTCCCTACCCCATTGAAGTTGACATTTTAAATGAAGGGTTAAGGTTAAGCTTATGGATAGGGCTCAGTGTAAGGACGTCCTAAGGATTCCGCATAGCACTGACCGAAATCTTACCAGTAGCTTTTGATTACAAAATGGCCTCCGTGCAACTCCAGGCAAAGGCCGCGATTGGATGATTTCCTCACACGCTGGCACTTGGAACTTCCAGGGGGTGCCGGAGCAAGTGATTCAGCTGGAATCCAATGATAATCGGAATGAAGAAAGTCATTAAAATAGTTTTCCAAGCAGAAAGTCCCCTGGATAGAAATACCCAGCCCCCTTTTTTTTGTTATGTTAGAAGTTCCCTTTGGATGGATTCCTGGCTTGATTCTGTAATTGGGGGATGAGTGTGTCGAGTGCTATGTGTGTGTGTGTGTGTGTGTGTGTGTGGGGGGGGGGGGGGGATTCTGTAATTGGGGGATGAGTGTGTCGAGTGCTATGTGTGGGGGGGGTTGATAGATTGCTTCAGGCCACAAGTTTATATACAACTGATGCTTCAGAGACCGACCACAATATTAATTGCTCACCTTGGTGATGAGTTTGTGGGAACACAGTGCTCCCCCTGGTTAAAATGCAGTCTGCATAGGCCTATGGGCAAATTTCATTCTACATATAGGCCTATGAGAAAATCGGCAGAATGTTGTTAGTTGTTAGTTGTTGTTAGTCATATAAGTGACCCTTTAATCCTGATTGCGATGCTGGCAAACATCATTGTGTGTGTGTGCTTGTGTGTGTGGTGGCTTATCTATTTGATTGTTCAGCTGTGGTCTGGTGTGTGCAAATAACACCCAAGTCCAAACCAGGGCTCTGGGCAGAAATCCGGGCATCCAAAGATAAACCTAAATAAACAACACACATTCAAAATGATCCATATAAAGTCCATTGCATTTGAAGTTGTTTTTCTACCACATAATTCCCACCCTCAATGTGATTGAGAAATCACCATAATCACCACATGGGCCACCATCTTGCACACGATTAGTTGAACATTGAGTCAATGCATTATTGTACGTGTGGAAGAATAAATAACGTAGTTCTTATAGAGAACCCTGCTAATGCTTGTGAGAAGCACATATGAGACGTCAATGCATTCCTTCCTTGCGATGGCAGAATTACTAACCTAATTATCCTGTCAATGCAACATTTTGAGCTCTTCCTCCCCAGTGTCAGGCAGTGCGGATGTGACCTTTCCACTTCATTGAAAATGCAGAGCCGGCCGCCTCAGATGAGCTGACCTGTGGTGGAATTAGCCAACCCGTCTCGTCACCAGGCCCGTCCCATCCACCCCTGGCCTCCCCGCTACTCCAACAGCTTGAACACGCCTGGGCGCTGCTTCACAAAAGGCCTCAGCAGAGGAGGAACTATTAATCTGTCCAAAGCCTCAAAAGAGAGAGCCGCTGGTGGGGCTGGTGTGAGACCCCTGGGGCCCCTTACGGAGCATCGAGCCTAGAGGCCCCTGATCAAGCAGACGGTGGCAGGACAATGGCACATGACTATGTACCTGTGCCCTTTGGCAGATGGATGTCACTGTGTCTGCCAGGGATGCACAATGCCTTAGAGACAAGGGAGTGTTGGCATAATCCCGAGGGCTGATTGGTGGTTGGGATTCAGAAAGGCAGGGATCTAGCCGTTGACCCCCAGCAAGGTAGTGTAGCTCAAAAGATCATTCCAAATTGTCAATGAGGTTGAAAAAAAAACACATTCTAAAGCCAGATAAGTCTCTGCAGCTGTCATGAAACCCAATACGATTCACATCCAACCTAATTACAGTAGTCTACACCTGGTCCGGACAGCGACATAGACACACGACTCTTCAGTTGTACACATCTGGGGCCCGGACACCTACTATTTCAAGACGCCCAAATAAACAGCACACCTCCTGACTTAAGTCTCTTCAATTTACGGTGGCTGGGGGTTGCTCCACGGCTCTATCCCAAATCAAAGGCGTCACCCCGAACCGGAGATGCCGCTCAGAGCAGCTTGTTCTCTTCCTGGTAAGGGGTTCATGTATGCCGTATGTGTTGTGTGGATTAGGGGATGAAAGAATGCCACTGACTGTGAAATTGCAAGATTTTTATCAGGGTTGCAGCTGTGCTCAATCCTCAGCTTTAATCCTGCCATGGCCCAGAGAAACAACCCCAAGGGGGAGTAACAGTCACAGGAAAGTGTGTGTGCGCTAAAAGTCTCACCCTATTCAGGCTAAAGTTTATGGGTAAAAATTAGGTGCTACAACATTTTGTATTATTAGAGATCAAAACACTGTCACATAAACAAAATGAAAGACATTGACAGAGCACAAGCTAGCCTGCTCCTGGAAGAAGCTTCCAATTTCCGCAGGAAGAAGTTTCCTCTTTCCTAGCTGTGCAGCATGAAACATTTATGCATGATGAACCATGGCCATCTCCACCACCATGCCCTGACAGGGAAGACCGAATGAACTATGCTCAGCAGGTGACAGACAAACATATGCCTCCGATTCCACGGGGTTCTGCAGCCTGAGCCGGATTATCTCCAAAGGGCTAACTGGCAGGACCAAGAAGGAATGATGGGCTTTAATACATATTATTCACAAAGAGCATGGTTGATCAGGAGAATGGCACCCAGCGTGTACCCAGCTGCTTGGTTGGCAAAACAGCTCTGACTGATGCCAGGGTTTCTAGACAAGGGAATCTAATTCAGCAGACAACCGTTGTGGAACGTTGTAATGGAAATGCAATGAATGGAGCATACTTATTCTACATGTCAGAGGGACATGTTTGTTCTATATATTACATTTCTGTCTGAACGTTACACCTTGTTCCCTGATAAATTCGGCCCAAGCCTGAGGTTTGTGTTTTGCCCTGTATTAGTCAAATTCCCTACAAAGACATTTTTTCTTAGACCCATTCTGGCTGCTGTATTGTGTGGCAGTGATAATGAACCAGTGCTTTGGTACAACAACGTCAGTTGTTTTCTGTCAATTGTCACCATCACATACAATAATAAAATCCTAAAAATCTTATATGGCTCCGATGTTGATCAGATTACCCGCCCCAAACATCTACAACTAACATGAATTATATTCAATCATAGTCTTGGACCAGTGATAAACCTGTACATCACTGCTTTGTGATGCTGCCCTCTGAAGGCAGATTCCTGTACTGCAAGCAGCTGAACGGAGGCGGTTTTCTCCTTGTATGGATGAATGACTTTGGGGTGACGTTTCCCCTAGGTACAGATCTTAGATCAGCTTCCCCTCCCCCAAAACCTTAACCATTATTTGGAGAAATGGAAAACTGACCCAAGATCAGCATCTTGGGGCAACTTCACCCTGCTGCAAATGAATGACTACATGTTTTATGTGATCGTTACTGTTGCCTATTTCTGCATTAATCAACTTGTGTTCAACCTGCACAAGAATATGAGAGTAGAGGAACCAGATCACATGAGCATATAGGCTCACTTTGTGATATGTACTGTCATACTAATGATACACATTGAACCTTGAAGAATATCTCTTAGAAATGCCTCAGGAGTTGAGGTCAACAGTCTTAAGGTGTAGGGTTTTTCCTTGTCCACTAGAGGGCAGAGTAGGACTTCTAATGAACTATTATGCCCTGCAGACCAAGCACAACCCATTCAACTGATCCCAACCATGGAACGAGAAGATTCGATTAATCAGGTACAAATCCTGAGCAAACTGTATAGTACTGTATATTATGTAGGTGAGTTGTGTTCATTTAGTATGTATGTAACACAGACAGAATGAGGAAATGACTTACCCCATACCCCTACAGTATAACCCCATAGACTGTATGAGTTATATACCCCAGATACAATTGCATGACGTTGTGAAATAAAATGATTTAATTAAAAAAATAACTTAATGAACATAGTTATATAATGGATATGGCCATCTTTATCACGTTACATTTACCATGTATTGATATCTTATAGGGATGCGGGACACAGACATTCATTTCTATCTAGAAGTGCTTGGTTCTTCAGAATGGATGAGATCAAGACAAATAACTTAAATGTCTTGTTTCTTGTTTGATGGCACCTATAAGAGTATGGAAAATTGTTAAAATAAAATCATATGAATAAATTAATGAAGTCTTATTTTGAAATTGTATTACTACTAGGTGTCCCTGGTTCGAATCCAGGCTGTATCACATTTGGCTGTGATTGGGAGTCCCATATGGCTGCGAACAATTGGCCCAGCGTCGTCCGGGTTTGGCCGGGGTAGGCCATCATTGTAAATAAGAATTTGTTCTTAACTGACTTGCCTAGTTAAATAAAGGTGACACACTGCAACAGCTTTAGTAATTCATATGCTTACTTAACTTCACAGTTTGTCTGCTTTCCAGATGAAATTTGACAGGTCCAAGTGTTGTACATTTGCTTTTCAGTCAAATTTCTTCTGGAAAGCAGACAAACGGTGATGGAAAGTAAGCATATTAATTACTAATGCTGTTTTAGTTATTGTTGATAGTTAAATCAGTCATTTTTTAAAGATGAAAGCCATGGCTAACCATATTTCTATCGACAAGAACTCAAAATATATAATCAAATGTCATGGTGACGTGTTTAAATTGTATCTATGTTTTATATATGCCTTTGTAATTTCACCCTCTTTTTCTCCCCAATTTCGTGATATCCAATTGGTAGTTACGATCTTGTCTCATCGCCGCAACTCCCAATGGGCTTGGGAGGCCGCGCTGCTTCTTAACACCTGCTCACTTAACCAGGAAGCCAGCCGCACCAATCTGTCGGAGTAAAAACAGTTCAACTGACGACGGAAGACAGCGTGCAGACACCCGGCTCGCCACAAGGAGTCGCTAGAGCGCGGTGAGCCAAGGGAATCCCTCCGGTCAAACCCTCCCCTAACCAGGGCGACGCTGGGCCAATTGTGAGCCGCCCTATGGGACTCCAGGTCATGGATGGCTGTGGCACAGCCTGAGATCGGACATGTTGGATTTTCAACACAGACGTAAACACATGGACTGTAAGGACTCCCAAATGACATCCTATTTCCTACATAGTGGACTACTTTTGTCCAGAGCCTATACAAACACATGATATACTTACATGTTGTCCTTTAAGTGGTTTGCTGTAAAAGTCTGTCTCCACCGGCTGGCTTCCTCTGCGACATTCATTCACAGTCACATCTAACCAAGGGAAAGAAGTCAACAGGGACATCATATTAAGTCCACTGTCAGACTTTCAAAACACCAGGGTCGCGTTCAATAGGGCACAATGTAGAAAACAAATGATGGTAGTGTGGTGAAGTGCATCCCCCGTTTCACTCAGTTTCAAAATGTTTTCTCCCATTTTGTGCCCACTGAACATTACCCAGCCTTCTCACAAGCTGATCAGTTTATATTTGCACTCACGGTGATCACAGAACATGGAGGGCATCAGATGGCAATTAAAAACCACATGTTATAAATTAGCTTTTAAGACTGAACACCTTACTAGTGGTGGTATACTTAGACATACCATAGCAACCACAGCAGATAAATAGATCTCAAGCAATATGGAACCTAGAACATCAAAGCCACAGCCTTGGGGACTTCACAGTCTTCTGAGCAAACTGTTCAGAAGAGTTTATCTAGCCAACTGTTCCTTTGGGACAAACATTTCACGACTGGAGAAACTGAGGCAGGGAATGAAAAGACAAACAGTCTCTCGCGCTCTCTGAATACGAAGGATCTTCAAGGACTTACTGGGTGTGTGATGGATGATGTTGATTTTATCTGGAGAGAGAAGAGAAAGGGTTGTTAAGCCTGTGTTACTGTACTGCATGTGGCTCACTACTCTCTTTCAGCAATGTCACCTTTATCAAGAGATGTAAAAATGAACTCTGCCAAGACTCTCATTTGGAGACGAAACACCATCATCAAGATGAGCTGTGGGAATTACAACTACAAACTCTTTCTATTACAAAGGGTGGCGTCATTTGATGTGTACCCAATGGGACTTCAATTAGAAGTGTAAGGACTGCCCAATCTTCTGCAGGACTTGCAGAGACATCTCTAACGCAGGTGGCCTTCATAGCTCTTGTATAATATTGTAACTCAGGCCACAAACAGTTAACTAGCTAGCTTGCCAACTAGCTTAACTAAGCAACTGTTTGTGTCAAAATTATGTCAGATCCCTTGATATATGTTGTTCCAACGGCTTATGTAAACTGTAAGCTCATTGATAGAAGTCAAGGTAATGATCCCATTCCGTATCTATCCCCCAAGTGGGGATTGCTTTGGCAATCTTTGCTCTTCTCATCAAAAAAGGAAATCCACTTGGATCGGTACAGTCAGAATTATGTCTACACTGAATACACCAAACATTAGGAACATCTTCTTAATTATGCGTAAACCCCCCCTCTTTTTTTTAAAACCAAAGAACAGCCTCAATTCGTTGGGGTATGGACCTTACAAGGTCTCAAAACTGTTCCACAGAGATGCTGGCGCATGTTGACTCCGATGCTTCCCAGTTGTGGCTGGATGTCCTTTGGGTGGCGGATCCTTCTTGAGACACACGGGAAGCTGTTGCGTGTGAAAAATCCAGTTCTTGACACAAACCGGTGCGCCTGGCACCTACTACCATACCCCGTTTAAAAGGCACTTCAATCTTTGTCTTGTCCATTCCCAGTCTGAATGACAGACACACACAATCCATGTCTCAGTTGTCTCAAGGCTTAACAATCATTCTTTAACCTGCCTCCTCCCCTTCATCTACACTGATTAAAGTGGATTTAACAAGTGACATCAATAAGGGATCATAGCTTCCACAGGATTCACCTGGTCAGTCTGTGTCATGGAAAGAGCAGGTGTTCTTAATGTTTTGTATACTCAGTGCAGAAAACGGTTACCATAGACACTTTCATCGTCCTCTCGGTTGTTGATGATACTCGCCCTCAGCTGGCGTAGTTTCTCCTGTGGAGTTACAATACATTAGACACAGCAGCCATGGAATAATACACCAAGGCATAGTTAAGCAATAAGGCGCCTCGGGGGTTTGTGGTATATGGCCAATATACAACGGCTAAGGGCTGTATCCAGGCACTCCGCTTCGTGTCGTGTGTAAGAACAGCCCTTAGCCGTGGTATACTGGCCATATACCGCAAACCCAAGGTGCCCTATTACTATTATAAACTGGTTACCAACATAAATAGAACAGTAAACAAGTCGTTTAACCATGGTATATTGTCTGATATACACACGGCTGAAATGCTGTCTCAGCCAATAAGCACCCAGTACCCAAACTACCCGGGTTTATAATGCACAACATAACACATGCCATATACTCATTAATGAGTAGTGTTCAAAGCCTATGTCACCTGTCATGTTCACAGTTCACAATTTGCGCATGCTAGCTTGATGTATTATAGCACAAACAGACTGACTTTCAGGCTAAGGCATGCCCACTTTGGAAAGAGCCAATAGTTGCAGTCCTGTATTCTCCCGTTGTTGACGTCTGTAAGCGGGGAAGTTGGCCCGCTGTGTATGACTTTGTCACACTGTGTATAATGGTGTCATATTACTGAGTCTACCTTTAAGGTTGATGGCACTGGTCCTAGTGAGCAGGGTCTTGAAACAGCAGACTCATTTCCCCGCATTATTACCTGTTGAATGGCGTCCATTCCCTTCTGGACCCTCTGCCAGTCACTGAACCTCTCCAGAGCCTCGTCCATACTGAGAGAGCCTCTCTTCACCTTCTCCTGCAGCTCAATCAGCTGCTCCAGCCCAGGCAGCTGGTTGGGCACAAATGTGTCGTACGTGGAGGAGATGCTGTCTCGCCCGCGTGCTACAGAATAACAGAATGACAAGGAGACAAAAATCGATCCCTCTCCGCCAGACGTACAGTAACAAATAATTTTCCAGTTTGACAGAAATTGTCAACGGATTATACTTATGGAATGATAATTCTATCATTTTAATGGCACTAACATTGCTCCATATACTTAGCATCACTGACCTATTCAACCGTCAATGCAGACCTACAGAAATATGCTCTTTTGACTGTTGCCTGGCCTTACCTTGCTTAGTGGGTAGAGAATACAGGGTTTCAGTATCGCTCTGTAACATCTTCTTCTGGAACACTGCAAACACACACTGCCATCAGAGACAATACAGACGTGATGAACTGACACTACGAACACTAACGCTGTGTTTTTCCTCCACTACCTTTAGCGAGTCTACTATTTCACGCCATTCCACAAGATGGCTCCATTTACAAACAAACAGCACAGATGTAGACGAGTCAGTGGACACAAATAGGCTGCACAACTGCATAAAAAGTGATACCTTACAATATTTACTCTAAAGTGAATGACAGTAAAATACGTACTAGTATGTACATTTTATTTGAGATAAAATATCCTTCCAAGGTTTGGTAAAAGACATACAGATGCCTGAAACTGCATTGAATCAGACTAAAATATACACTCAACGCTATCGATTTGGCAAGTAAGTACTTAGAATGATATGTTGCTTTATTTTGCTGAGGGAGTTACTTCTCTGCACTTATGGTGTTGACAGGGGTGATGGGTAATGGAGCCTCTTTAGGGTTCTGGCCCAGTCATCTCCTCAGATTTCAAAGCTTCATTTCCTTCATCTTCCTCCATCCACTTGTACACACAAACATACCAACATGTACTCTACCCACTAACACACTCATAGGTTGCAACTGAAATGGTAACCTATTTCCTATATTGTGCACTTCTTCAGGAAATAGGTTGCCATTTTAAATACCGACACTCCCTCATACACTATTTATCCTTCCTCCACACACGGACTACGATAATCTTACCAGTCAGAACGGCAGGTAAAAATCTCATCTTTGTCTATTATTTCTAGCTGTGCAGTGCACTGACGCAATAGTCAAAAGTCCCAACCCTCCTCCAGTTTCTTTACATCAGGACTTTCTTTAAAGAGATTCTCTGGTCATTTGGTCTACTTTTTTTGTTGTATACAGGAGTTCTGAAAGTAAGCACTCGCGTGCCAAAAGTGGTCCCCGAAAATTGCGTACACTATCACATCACTCCACGTCACCTGTCTCTTTCACTCAATGCGATGGGCTGAAGCTAGAACTCAAAAATTGCCAGGGGGCTAGCCCACGTGGGAGGAAATGTGAGGGAAATGGCACGGCACAGCTTCAAGAAAAAAATACACTTTCAAACTAGAGATTTCGTGGCTAATTGAGGTAAGGCAGTAATTCTGCTCATAGATTATGCATGCATGACACATCCAGCCAAAAGCCGGAGGTTTAAACAAATACTTTCTTAGTCGCCAAAGTACCGGAACATGTCTTTAAGTCACTGTGTGTGATGCATTCATTAGTGGAGGGAGGCAATATGATCAGTGCCTGGTTGAAAGATTCCACTGTATTGATGTGTGGAAATCTCTTGATCCCCCTACGCGTTCTCTCCCATCCTGTGTTGTCTCATGTCGGGGGACATGAACGATGGAAAACACGTGTAATGACCGATGCTGCTGGCTTGGCCCGAGACTGGCCCAGATTGGTTGCAGATGGCGGCCCAGGCCCAGTAGTTGGGCTTCTGTTATTGAGGCGTTTGTGATGCAGTGTAATCTGCTTTTGCTAGGCTTCAGGATCTATGGGTAGGGCTGAAAGATCGGGGAGAAGTGGTGGTTCACACAATAACATCACATTTCGTTAACAAGATAAATACTTTTGGGCCTGTTCTACTGCAGATTGGCGGTTAGTGTTGCTTATGGAACCACATGTTTTCAAGAGTCTTCAAGTAGGACAGATAACTCTTATAGTTGATTGGAGGACCAGCCACCGCCTGACTCCCTTACAGTGCACAACAAAGACTAATGACCAAGACATAACATTTCCTCCTGTCCAACCCCAACCATGTTATCACCTTTCCCACAAAGCACAGAGTTTAGGATCCAGTCCACAGTTCAAAGAGAGTAAACGGAACTGGAAAGAAAGGCAATGTCTTTTTGGCAGACAAGAAAGAAAGAAATCAAGAACACATCAATTATTTATAAACCCTTAAGATCAGTAGCTTCATCCTCTTGTATTATTTACACAGCTCAAATTGAACATTTAAGAATCCCATGCCAGCGAATTTGGATCTGTGTATTTGTAACAGTCAGTTCTGTCTTTGTCTTAGCTGCCTTCACATGCTAGTTTCACATCTGCTACATATTCCCTTCTTGGTTGAGGAAATCTCCAGACTTCTTTGAAATATTTAGTACATATCAGACCCAATTGTCTGGAACTAGCAACCAACTTCCCTTGAAGTTTACAAAAATACCGTGTAGCATTGCACTAGCTGAGATCTTCTATCGCTCAAGCGCAATACTCGCTAGTCACAGAATAAGCATACCAGCAACCCAAGGTCAAGTTCAGTAGGGCACCATGTAGTTCAAAGTTTTGAAACAGAAAAAGACAATGACCATTCTCATTGGACAAGATAATGTCGGATCTTCTCCATCTCAATCCGTTTTCTCCTGTTTCGTGCCTATTGAACACAACCCAGTGTTCATCGGTCTAGTCCTACCTTGAGCTATAAAGGGGGTGCTGTCCTCTTTGACGGAGGTAGTTTCGGGCCGGGGTGTGGGCGCCGGTGGTCTGTTAGCAATAACGACGGCGCTGCTGGAGGTGAAGATGGTGTCATACTCTTCATCATTTACACCTAGCGGGGCGTACAGATCCTCCTCATCCTCCCCCACCTCATCCCCCTCTCTCTGAGTGTCTGGAGCACTGGGATTCCCTGTAAGATATTTATAAACGATATTCATACATAATATGGGGTTGAATACTACTGCTAGAGAAGCAATAGCTGCATGAGTCAGGGTCAAGCTCAAACCATCCAGTATGGTGCATCCCATTTTCATCAAATTACATCCACTGAATGTAGCTGTGGATTCCCGCTTTCCAGTGTGGCAATCGTGATGTCATACTAAATCAAAAACCGCATTATGGTTCGTCACCGACACCCTGCTAGGATGACAATCTATTGAATGAACAATATGAAAACAAAGATGGCATGCCACACATTGAGCTGGTTAAACAATCCAATCCAATGTTCACCATCGTTCCTCCACTCACCTGCTGTGCACATCATCTCATAGATACTGCTGTCATCACTGTCCTTGCCCACGGTGAACATATTCTGTAACGACAGACCACGGAGACTGATTACTACACTCTGCCAGCAATGCATGACATTAATACAACACAGGTTTCAATGTCATGGAAATCCTTGTGCAAAGACGCCTTGTTATGGAAAAACACGATTTAAAATAGTCAAATGTCCCTCCCGTTCCTCTGTAAGCACCTCCAGAATCTACTCTACTGCCTACGTTGACAGTAATGCGGAGTACAATATGTGTTTCCCCTCTGTTACTTTGTGTGCCCTGATACATTATGAAGTGCTATGCTGGGTCGATGAGAGACCCAAAACAAACATCCCTTAGAAGATTCAATACAGTAAACAGTGCTAGGAATACCAGGCTGTTGTTTGTGGCCCTCTGCCCAATAACATACTCAGTGCCAGAGGGGTAATCAGACTAATCAAACGATCACAGACAATCTACCCCTATCAATTCAAACATATCATTTAGTGGCGATTCAAGGCTCAGCGTTTGATAGGGGCTGACTGTTTTGCCTGTGGTAACCAGTAGAGATGCTGTTGACGAAATGCACTTCAGACAAGATGCTTATTTTCCCAGCTCGCAAGTTATCGTTTTATTTTCTTAAGGTCGAACAGGGAAAAGAGTGGGACTAGATAACAACTACGACAGGGAAAAGGTTTGCTAATTCGGTCTTTCTTGCTTGACCTGAAATCGATGCACATCTTCCAAAGACCTACTGTAACACACCTGATTCAAACGGTCAATGTCAATCGTGACGACCATGATTGGTTCCTCTTTTCAACAGGTGTGTTTGTGTTAGGATGGAAGTCAAATCGGCACAACCGTTATTGTAGCTCACCAAGACCAGAGACTCGTGTTGTGGGAATGTTCTGAATCATACTAGTACCGATACAGAATTAGATATTTTTATGATTGACATGGAAAGCAATAACAAACAAAAAAATGTTGCACTCAACTCCAAGCATTTTCCATGTGCTGTTCCTAAGCAACACAGCCACTCCATTGCAATATTACACTTCTTGATATTGCATATTATGTATTTTCTGTTATGAATATATTAATTCAAGAATGACAGGAAGCTCAACAGATAGTTGACAAAAAAAGCTCATTAAACATGGACAATCTACAGAGAATAACATTTTAAAAAATGATGCTTTGATGGTGTACAGTAGCGAAACATGTTTCCACTTGAAGACTCTAGTATTGAGGAATTATTATCTTATTCAGATATGTGTTTTTGGACTAAGCGCTTGAGCCAGCTGTTTGATATCATGCCATCATTGCTTGCTGACTTGTGAAACGTCACTCGAACACTGAGCACTTTGTATCAGATGTAGAAAATGTCCTTCACTGTCCTGGCTATACACATCATGTATAATATTAACTTTAATAGGTCGTGTTTTAGCAGCGCTGGACCTGTCGCCTGTTGAACAAAAAGCTGAAAGAACCACAGTCACTCCCTGACAAAGACAGGGTGACCGTTTCATTCAAATGCTATGCAAATCCTGTACAAATCCTGCAGTCTGACAGTTCGCTTATGCAAATCAAGTTGGCATGCAAAGGGCATCACAGACCCAACGAAGCGGAAACACAAGACTTCTACTGCAATTTGACCGTCAACATGGTACACATCAGTGGAGTCCCTGTAGGATTTAAACGTTTTTAAAAGAAGGAGGGGAAAAAAAAATCATTACTGCTTTGCTCTGTAGGACAAGTCAATACAATCAGTGTGTCATTTCTCTCTCGTCTTTATAGAACGTTATTGACTTCACATTAACGTATAATAGGAGTGCATGTGCCAAATAACTAACAATTGTGGATGCACAGCTTTAACGAATCGTTTTAAAAAGTTCCATTAAGCCAGCTAAATGCCTCTCACTGTAGCCTACCACTAAGATGTGCCTCCCCCCTCCCTAGTATTACCTTGTTATTGATTATTGCATTGTTGGGTTTGGAGTTTGCAAGAAAAGACATTTCACTGTATGTGTGCATGTGACATTAAACATGGAAAGACAAATACAATGACTGGAGAACAAAATCTCTATGTTCAGTAGACCTGGGCCATATTGGCCTCCTAAAGTAGCCCCTTTCTTGTGCATGTGTAACCAACTGGGTTTCACACCCAGGTCTCCTGCACGCCACGATTCTCTGTTAGCCCACCAGAGTTCAATACGTTTGCTCATCACGTAAGCATGGTTACCGGAACCACCTCAGTTACACTTGGGCAATTCCATCTGAGAAATAAAATAATCTAGCATGCTGTGCAACTATAAACACTTAGGTATAAATACATTGTTTCATTTAGGAAGGGAGGCCCCAAAAGGATAGCATTAAACAGTGATTATATTATAATATTACAATTAGAAAGCCGTTACAGTTGGAGCTACCAACAATCTCTGTGGTAATGTTTGTTTCTCATCTCCCTAACCGACAGTTCACAGCTCATTACCGCTGGAGAAGTGTGGTGCCTTGGAGACCGACAGTCCCAGATCAACAGTGATCGTTAAGTAGACCATGTGAGTGTTATGGCCGTATTCAGGGGTAGAGGGGCCATTCGTCTTGACTGTATTGACAGACAGCCTCTTGTCTCCCCCCAAAGCACTAATACATCATAGCTTGATTCATTGGCAGAGGGAGGGGCTGACACATGGCTAGGGGTAATAAAACCACTATGCTAACTGAGCTTGGTCAACCCAATAACAGCCCTTGGTCAGCTGAAATACACTGACCTTTTTACATAAATGACCTGAAAGGTTTCATTATACAGCACATCAAAGAGGTTACCACAGCAACCAAGATTAACCCATAGAATTGAATTTGAATCAAATGATGTATTACTCAAAACAACTGTATGTAAGAGATAATCAACGAGGGGGCTATGCATACTATGGAAACAAACTATTGTCGTGGAAGGTGTGTTCCACGACATGCTAGAGGAGTGGAACTAACCTTCCACGAGTTGATTAACCCTTTTATACCATGGCTATAATTGTATGTATTTGCAGCTAGAAATGTGTTAATTTGCAGGTAGAAATGCTTTGGCTTAAAACGGCATTCTAGAGCGTGCGTTATTTCCCAGTAGAATTCAATGAATATAGTTCATTCTGACAAGTTCTATGTTTGAGCTGCTTTTGAAAGCAAAAGTCTAATTGAAACCATTATTGGCATTGTTGAATTTGATTTTCATAACAGCAAGCTAGGACTGATGGTTTGGTCAACTACATTAGCAAGTCTGTTCTGTTTGGTTACCAAGGCAACTACTGTAGCTTGTTAACTTGCTAGCTACTGTACATCAGTGGATGTTGAACACATTTCTACCTGCAAATGAACACATTTCTAGCAGCAATTTATAGCCATGTTAAAGGGATAATCAACTCCGGAAAATAATGTAACTCAGTAGAAGGTCACCTTCCACGTTGTTCATTATTTTCCATAGGACGCATAGCCCCTCGTTGATTATCCCTTACATAACTTTTGCCCTCAGAACAGCCTCAATTCATCAAGGCATGGACTCTACAAGGTGTCGAAAGCGTTCCCTAGGGATGCTGGCCCATGTTGATCCCAATGCTTCCCACAGTTGTGTCAAGTTGCCTGGATGCCCTTTGGGTGGTGGACCATTCTTCATATACATGGGAAACTGTTGAGCGTGAAAAACCAGCAGCGTTGCAATTCTTGACAGAAACCGGTGTGCCTGGCATCTACTACCATACCCCGTTCAAAGGCACTTAAATTGTTTGTCTTGCCCATTCACACTCAATGGCACATATACACAATCCATGTCTGAATTGTCTCAAGGCTGAAAACGCTTATTTAACCTGTCTCCTCCCTTTCATCTACACTGATTGAAGTTGATTTAACAAGTGACATCAATAAGGGATCATAACTTTCACCTTGATTCACCTGGTCAGTCTGTCATGGAAAGAGCAGATGCTCTTAATGTTTTGTATACTCAATGTATGGTATGTTATGATTGACTATTTACTAGGGCCCGGTTGTAGAATTCGTCAGGGGGAACATGATGGTTTGACAGCTTTTTAAACACACCTGTAGGTTACCTCATGGATTATACTGGCATTTATGAGTGGATTTCAGTTCATTTGAATTTATTCTGTGGAAAAAGACCAAGGAAACATGCATTATTGCCGGTAGGTAATGATTCGGAAAAAAACATGGCCGCCAGCTGCTTACGGAATTATGTGTATTCCCAAGGGAGTGACCTCTGTGGGACACCCATGCCCTCCTCTTCCTCCGTCCCGCCGTCAGTTTTCCCAAAACACAGAGACAGTGAGTTTTTCAATGAGCTGGAGCAATCCGATCAAGGCGATCAGCCTTGGCTCCATCTGCAATCTCTCGCAATTAGCAGCATTGCCAGAGGATAATACACATTCCTCAGCTGTTGTAGTGTCTAAGTCTCCCATTGGGCAATCCGCTGCTCTGTTTGGAGACACGGGGAGGAGCAGCTACGCTCCTGAAAGGAATCCGGTCTTAACTAGACTAGTTGTGGTAGACAAGGATAAGGCTAGGGTAAGCATAAGGCAAGGCTGTTTTCTAGTACAGTTTAAGTTCAGGAGAGGGTGGCAATTTACAGTTTCAATCAACTCCTATTATAACGGTGTACATTTAACTATTATTGTTATACTCTTGGTTTAAAAAAAAAAAAAGATATATCCCGGGCAGGCACAGTTGATGTGGATACAGTTGAGCCTAGATTGGGTCTCTGTTTGCTACTCACGAGCCTGTAAACACAGGCCCATCTCTACATCTCTTTTCTGTTTTTCTGTTTGCCTCTTGGTATTACTGGCAAGGAATTCCTTATTCTGCAAAATGCTGACAATTTGAGAGTGAATGAATATTACAATTTGATCACTATCAGTCATGGAATTGGTGTATAAATACTGTAGAACCAAATAGACCTTTTGAGGATAGGCTCTGCTGAAAATGCTGCATCTCTTTATTGTTGAAGATGTTGCACCATTGTGGGTGCCTACTCCAGTACAATATATTCTAAATAATTTGCTGTCTTCACTGGCTACTGTGATTTCCATTGTGGAGAGCACGCGTCATAAAAAGGCAAGCTCCTCTGGGTTTAGCTAACGGACATACAGACGTACAGACGCATAGCCTACCGATTACATTTGGATCGCTCGTCATTAGTGAGTAAACGGCGCACCCCCCTCTCCTTTCATATCGCAGGGAGATGGGGGTTGAGCCGGGCGAGGCTCTCACCATATTATGAGAAGAAGAAGAAAAAACATGCCATTACGCAAGAAGTTTCTGCGTTAGGCATCGCATAATTGTTCCAATGTATGCCGACGACGCACACTACTCTCTCCCCGACACGCCACTGTGACTTCATGAACAAGCACAGGCCTTGGAATCCTCCACCGGGGTGTTGCGACCAGAAAACTTATATAAGGCGCAGGAGTGACAGATCAGAAAAGAGGAGAGAGAGAGGATAAGGGGGAGCAGAAGGACGCAAATGAGCATGCTTTTCCATTACCCATCAGGGGGAAAATGGTAAAAGGTGGCGTGGTTGGGTAATGAAGGCATGGAGATAGTGGCTCATCCCTGGAGGATGAGGTGACCCAGTACTCATAAGGCTTCCACCAGCCTCCTTCCACCTCTACTGCCATGTTTATTATTTATGGAATGTCTCTGTACCGCCCCTGGTTAAGTGCATTCCTGAGTACGCTGCTGTCTTTGTTGTTCACCTTCTTGACATGCAGGTTTTCAGCAGTTCTTCCAGTTACAGTAGCTTTGACGAATAGCCATCTCAGAGAATAATTTGATGTTTTTTCTGTTATGAAAACGGCTGTTACTAGGAAGAGAAACCCAAAGCTTGGGCTGCTGACACAGAGCCATTAGCTACTTTCAAAGTGAATAAATCGTTGTAGCGATGTCGTTTTGTCATATGTTAAGCAATGTTGAACATGATACTGTATTGTCCAAAATGCTGGACTATTATAGCTTAAATTGACTTCTCCAAGGACCCTCTCTCTGGGTAACAAAAGTTTTTCCCTCACTCTTCTTTCCTGGACCTCTTATCCTGGACCTCTCTGCCCTGCTCTGGGCTCAGCAGCTCCTCAAGGAGGGCAAATAACCTCAATTTTTGCAGGCCTATCAAAGACTTAAGACTCAAAGAGTTAGTCTAGCCTGAACGGTACACTTAAGGTAACGTTCTTCAAGGACACAAGGAGAAGACAATCAGGGCACAGTCTCTGCAACTCAAGGAAAGAGCCAATAAACAGAGCAACAAGGGACACAACCCAGAGGAGCAGCCCAAGGAACCACCCAACTCAGAGGAGAGAAAAAGGAGCAACAAGAAAAGAGACAGCCATCTTCCCTTTTGCTCTTTCCATGCGGCCTGAACAACAGAGGCAGCAGACTTTTCTCACAGACGGAGTATAACATCCTTAATATTCAGGTCTTCTCATCTTTCATTCCACTTCCCACCTTTACATGATCATTCCCATTATGTTTTATAAATACCTTGACTGTAATTAAATCAAGTAGTTGTGTTGTCTTGTTGTTCTGGCAAGGAACTCCAATTGATCCTTAAAATAATTCATACCTTCAGATTCATCAATTATTACTATACTAATTTTAGTCTGATGAGTTATTTTGGCAATAATGTATTTTTCACAAGTCTTTTTTTTTCTTCAATACTGGACTGGTGCCCTGATGTACTATTATATAGTAATAAATCATACATCATTAAATCATATTGTAATTTGAGAGAATGAGAATGTTATGAATCCTGGTAATGAGGAGTGCAGGGTACCCGTTGAACTAGGCTGCCCGAGCAGGACAATAACAGCACAATACAGTACAAACATGTTCCAACCGCGTGTTTTTAGGAAAGCTGAGCCAATATTCACAAAGCTTCTCAGAGTATGTTTCGCCTTTTAGAGCACAACAGATAAGGTTACGCGGACAGGCGGGGAACCTGATCCTAGATCAGCACTCCTACTCAGACCTGAGGCATGTACTTACCAGGGTCTGCTGCAGCACTACATGGAGCTCATCGTGGCCATTATGTTGGGCGATCTCAGCGGGTGTCTGACCTTGGCGGTTAGTTGTGCACAGAGCTCTTTTCGACCCAGGGCATTGTAGCAACACACCGGCGACGTCTTTAAACCCGTTCTGGGCTGCAAAGTGGAGAAGTGACGGCACGTCCTCTGGGAGCGTCTCTGGTTATGGTAGGAGATGTTTAAGTGGGTTAGGGTTAGGTGCAGACAGAAACCACCCTAAAATGTAGTCAGATAGATATTCTAGTTTGAGATGTGTATGCATATTACAGTTTTATTTAACCATTATTTTATCAGGGAGTCATACTGAGATCAATGTCTCTTTTACGTAAATTACAGAAAATACACACATCAAAATAAATACAAAATGCTAGCAGAAAGAAAAACACAGTCATAAAAAACAAACACATTAATCAGTAATAAGGTCCTCAATTACCATCGAGGCACCAGAACTGAACATCACATGTAAGAACATGTTGAAGATTGTTCTAACTCAGTAGAGACCAAAGCCCTATTACAAAAGAGGGCCAACCAGCTTTCTGGTAGAGAATGCAGTGATGAGTACTAAAATTGTCACCCATTTACAAAAGAGGGCCAACCAGCTTTCTGGTAGAGAATGCAGTGATGAGTACTAAAATTGTCACCCATAATAAAGTTCAGAGCACTACGATAAACTGCATCTATCGGCATTAATGAAGTGACAGCTGCATTCATATATATTAAATACATTAAATAGTACCTGCAAAACGCCAGTCTCAACATCAACAGTGAAGAGGCAACTCCGGGATGCTGGCCTTCTAGGCAGTGCCTGTGTTCTTTTGCCCATCTTAATCTTTTTATTAGCCAGTCTGAGATATGGCTTTTTCTCTGCCTAGAAGGCCAGCATCCCGGAGTCGCCTCTTCACTGTTGACATTGAGACTGGTGTTTTGCGGGTACTATTTAATGAAGCTGCCAGTTGAGGACTTGTGAGGCGTCTGTTTTTTCAAACTAGACACTGATGTTCTTGCTCAGTTGTGCACCGGGGCCTCCCACTCCTCTTTCTACTCTGGTTAGAGCCAGTTTGCACTGTTCTGTGAAGGGAGTAGTACACAGCCTTGTACGAGATTTCTCGCATGGAATAGCCTTAATTTCTCAGAACAAGAATAGACTGATGAGTTTCAGAAGAAAGTTATTTGTTTCTGGCCATTTTGAGCCTGTAATCGAACCCACAAATGCTGATGCCAGTTTTATTGCTTCTTTAATCAGAACAGTTTTCAGCTGTGCTTTAAATAATTGCAAAAGGGTTTTCTAATGATCAATTAGCCTTTTAAATGATAAACTTGGACTAGGTCACGCCCTGACCATAGAGAGCCATTGTTTCTCTATGGTGAAGTAGGTCAGGGCGTGACTGGGGGGGTATTCTAGTTTATTATTTCTATGTGGGGTTCTAGGTTATTATTTCTATGTTGGTGATTTGTATGATTCTCAATTAGAGGCAGCTGGTAATCGTTATCTCTAATTGGGGATCATATTTAAGTAGCTGTTTTTCCCTCCTGTGTTTGTGGGATATTGTGTTTTGAGTTAGTGCACGTAGCACCTCTGTAGTCATGGTTCGTTGTTAGTTAATTTTGTAAAATGTTTTTGTTGTCTTTGTTAAGTTCCACTTTATCATCAAAATTATGTGGAATTCAACATCCGCTGCGCCATGGTCCGTTTCTACAAACGATTGTGACATCGTGCCATTGGAGCACAGGAGTGATGGTTGTTGATAACGAGCCTCTGTACGCCTATCTAGATATTCCATTAAAAAATCAGCCATTTCCAGCTACAATAGTCATTTACAACATTAACAATGTCTACACTGTATTTCTGATCAATTTGATGTTATTTTAAATGGACAAAAAATGTGCTTTTCTTTCAAAAACAAGGACATTTGTAAGTGACCTCAAACTTTTGAACGGTAATGTACAGTATGTGAGAGTGGATTCTCGGCCATCACTAGCATGAAAACTAAATACAGGCACAGACTGTGTGTGGAAAAATGATTTAAGACTGAGACTCTCTCCAATACAACCCAACATTGCAGAGTTATGAGCATCCTTTCACGCACACCCTTCTCATTAACCTGTGGTGAGTTATTCACAATTTTTCGATGAACAAATAAGGTTTTATATGTGAGATGGCTAAATAAACAGCAAAATGATTGATTATTATTATTTGTGCCCTGGTCCTATAATAGGTCTTTGTCACTTCCCACAAGCCAGGTTGTGACAAAAACTCACTCATTCTTATGTTTAATAAATGTATCGTATAGTGTGTGTGTGTGTGGAAGGCTTACACTGACGGCAACAAAAACAACATTTGAGAGTACGCTGACCCTGGCGCTAGAGGGGGTACGCAGCTGCAGGTTGAATGTTTGAAGGGGTACGGGACTATAAAAGTTTGAGAACCACTGCTCTAGAGAACATATACTTCGTTTTACCGGCATTCAATACTCATTTCAGGTCAATTAAGTTTTTCTGTAATACATTTAAGGCAGACTGTAGTTCAGATAAGAGCCTGGTCAACAGCCTATACAACAGTATTTATCACAAAGTTACTGCACAGATTCAGGATTACTTACAAACTACAGTTCAACTACAACATTTGGTCGTGTCAGATTCAAATTGGGAAATACATAGATGTATTATAGACTTATTTACTCATATATTGACATTTAAATATCATATAACATAAAATATGAATGTCAGCAGATCATTCAATTGACTGGATTGTCGAGGGGGTACAGACAACAGAACACTTACCGCCTTCGGGTGGGTCATATCCCTGCAGTCCCTGGAAGCCTGTGGAGGGCATGGCTTCCAACAGCATGGAGGACAGCCTTTGGTCCAGCTTCTCTACCGAGGACACCTGAAGAGACTGAGATCACAGGATAGGATGCATGAGCAAAGGGTTGCAGAATTCTGGTCACTTTCACCAAAAGGTTTTTCTGCTAAATCCTCTTGATTCTGGGAATCTTCCCACCTAAATTCCTGAGGAATTTTGGGAAAGTTTCCAGAATTTTGTAACGCTAGCACACTGTCATAGTCAAGTCATTTCAGCTATGTCAAGTTCTAGACATGTGAATTAATATTAGGAATGTGTTCCTAATGCTTGGTATACTCAGTGTTTTCTGTTTTGAAGTGTCTAATTTTGATGTCTTCCTGATCCTATGATTTTTTATACATTTTAATTCATTCATTTTTTTCTCAAAAAAGAAAACCCAATTTTGGCAGCGTGAACAGGACTGATTCAAAGGGCTGAAACTTCAGCAAATTAGGTCTAATCAACATAAGTGTTCATGTGCATAATCAATTGGCTTTTTAAACTGAGTTGCAGTCAGCTGGCTTTCAAAGAGAGGAAGTAAACAACATCAACGTCAGCAGGAATATGCTGATTCATTCCATTAATTAGTCTCTCAAATGGGTTTTAAATGAATGCATGTTGTTTACCTTGCATGCTTTATGTTCCTCTCTAAACCCTCTCTCCAAATCCTCCAATGAAACGTTGGTTCAGTCATAAATTGATATATAATTTGAGTACTATAGTGTGCTCTCCTGTACATTTACATTTGAGTTACTTGTGTTCATCCCCACACATTTAAAAGCATTGAATTGGTGTACGCCTGGGATTTAAAATCAGTGGCGGTCGGTGCCGTTTAAGATGAGGGAGGATGATTGAAAAAAATGATGAGCATGGCCTTATTTCTTTTAAGGCATATTGGATGACTATCATTCATATTCCATTCACCCAGCTCAATGTAACATCGATAGGTTTAGGCTACTACATTATACTAAAATTTCCCATTACCAATCATGAATGAAAGTTTACAACGTAGGTGCACAGGTCAAGATAATATTGAGTAATCAAGGTGACAGACATTGACACATTCAGATACAGGTACAGTTGAAGTCGAAAGTTTACATACACTTAGGTTGGAGTCATTAAAACTAGTTTTTCAACAAATCCACAAATAACTTGTTTTGGCAAGTCGGTTAGGACATCTACTTTGTGCATGACAAGTCATTTTTCCAACAATTGTTTACAGACAGATTTCACTTAATCACAATTCCAGTGGGTCAGAAGTTTACATACACTAAGTTGACTATGCCTTTAAACAGCTTGGAAAATTCCAGAAAATTATGGAATGTCTTTAGAAGCTTCTAATAGGTTAATTGACATAATTTGAGTCAATTGGAGGTTTACCTGTGGATGTATTTCAAGGCCTACCTTCAAACTCAGTGCCTCTTTGCTTGACATCATGGGAAAATCAAAAGAAATCAACCAAGTCCTCAGAAAAAAATTGTAGACCTCCACAAGTCTGGTTTATCCTTGGGAGCAATTTCCAAACGCCATAAGGTACAACGTTCATCTGTACAAACAATAGTATGCAAGTATAAACGCAATGGGAGCACGCAGCTGTCATACCGCTCAGGAAGGAGACACGTTCTGTCTCCTAGAGATGAACGTACTTTGTTGAGAAAAGTGCAAATCAATCCCAGAACAACAGCAAAGGACCTTGTGAAGATGCTGGAGGAAACAGGTCCAAAAGTATCTATATCCACAGTAAAACAAGTCCTATATCGACATAACCTGAAAGGCCGCTCAGCAAGGAAGAAGCCACTGCTCCAAAACCGTCATAAAAAAGCCAGACTACAGCTTGCAAATGCACAGGGGGACAAAGATTGTACATTTTGGAGAAATGTCCTCTGGTCTGATGAAACAAAAATAGAACTGTTTGGCCAGAATAACCATCGTTATGTTTGGAGGAAAAAGGGGGAGGCTTGCAAGCCGAAGAACACCATCCCAACCGTGAAGCACGAGGGTGGCAGCATCATGTTGTTGAGGATGAATTGCTGCAGGAGGGACTGGTGCACATCACAAAATAGATGGCATCATGAGGTAGGAAAATTACGTGGATATATTGAAGCAACATCTCAAGACATCAGTTAAAGCTTGGTCTCAAATGGACAATGACCCCAAGCATACTTCCAAAGTTGTGGCACAATGGCTTAAGGACAACAATGTCAAGGTATTGGAGTGGCCATCTCAAAGCCCTGACTTCAATCCTATAGAAAATTTGTGGGCAGAACTGAAAAACCGTGTGCAAGCAAGGAGCCCTACAAACCTGACTCAGTTACACCAGCTCTGTCAGGAGGGATGGGCCAAAATTCACCCAACTTATTGTGGGAAGCTTGTGTTAGACTACCGAAACGTTTGACCCAAGTTAAACAATTTAAAGGCAATGCTACCAAATACTAATTGAGTGTATGTAAACTTCTGACCCACTGGGAATGTGATGAAAGAAATAAAGGCTGAAATAAATAATTCTCTCTACTATTATTCTGACATTTCACATCCTTAAAATAAAGTGGTGATCCTAACTGACCTAAGACAGGGAATTTTTACGAGGATTAAATGTCAGGAATTGTGAAAAACTGAGTTTAAATGTATTTGGCTAAGGTGTATGTAAACTTCCGACTTCAACTGTACCTGGCACATGAAGTCCACAGGGTCTGCCACCCTGGTCAGAAGGCGAGCCATCTCCTCCATGCTGCTGTAGTACTGCAGATGGGCCTTTCCCATCGCCACCCCACTGCAGTACAGTGTTACGCCCACACTTCCTGCTTGTAAGTCTGCAACAGGAAAACAAATTATGTAAACTTGTCTCATAAGCATTGGGCATCATCATTTTAGAAACCATGGTGTTTTGTTGTGTGCTCTTTGACAAAGTCATCAAGTCGCTCTAGGGTCATTACATGTCATTTCAGCACTCATGACATCTACCCTCTCAGATTGTTCTGAAATTATTTGTTGCTGGAAACAGATAAGATTAGCATTCCTGGGACATTATTTTGTTGACATTTTATTTGCTCTCCTTGTAATTAAGCTAATTGATTGCACCCAAATTGGCCCTTTTAATTTCTTAGATTCAGATAATATTCAACATAAATAGTACCCAACATCCAATTTGGACCAAACTTCTTCCTTCCATTGAGTAAGACATGAGGAATCCCAAACAATTGTCAAAAGCCACCCACGGATCACCCAAACCAATCCCACCCCAACAACCAGTATACAGTATCGTCGGTTCTTTATGTCTGACAAGTAGTATGGAGCTGCGGCTTGGAGTATTGCTTCTTCATACTTTGTAATGTATTTCCTGTGAATCTGGTGATGTTTTTCCCCCCATTCAGAGAAATTAGCCATTGAAGTCGCTTGCATTATTTACCTTATATGAGTGTTTAAGTACCAGGTTGTTCCTGCCACCACACCCTTTTATCAATGTTGCCTTTTATTAAATGGATCACAACATTTTCTTTTCTTTACAACTTTGGGTAGAAAACCAATAGCTTTTGCTCATGATGAAAATAACTTCTGTGGTCAATTTAATGTAACAAATGGCAGCTCTCTGAGGGCTATCCGTATGGTGAAATTCCTACAAGTCCAAAACTTTGATTGAGAAATGGGCCAGTGACTAAAATGTTGTGACAACCCTAATAAAATAATAGAATTATAAATCATTGCATGGCAGACATATGTTTTTCAATAAAGTTCTTAGAAAAACATCTTTACATGAAGTGTGATTGGTGAAATGTACTATTAAATTCAAACCAATACCTTCGCAAAACCCTATACAGTGTGTGTTTGGGACTTTTACCATTAAAGACCATTAGAGAACATAACATTGAAACCATTAGGACTGCTGTAGTCTAATGGTTTGCTTGTACGCCAGCAATGGTCTATCTAATCCATACCTTTTTTGAAGGGAATAAACCACACACATAGGGGATGTTTTCTGGACACAAAGAGAAGGACAAACTCAATTGCTTTCATGGAGGACTAGATTGAATTACGAGGATGACCACACAATTTATTTTCATCATGAGCAAAACCTATTGGTTTTCTACCCATTTTTGCAAAGAAAATGTGATCCATTTAATAAACACACGAAACCAGGAAATGGACACAAGGGTGTGGTGGCATTAGCAGGAACAGCAGCATCTAGTAGGAAAAACGAGATACTTTCCCACTCATTTATGGTAAATAATGCAATCGACTTCAAATGGCTAATTTCTCTAAACAGGGGGGAAAAACAATCACCAGAGTCACAAGGAATATATTACAAAGGATGAAGAAGAAATACTCCAAGCAGCAGCTCCACACTACTTGTCAGACAGAGAACTGATACTCTATACTGGTTGTTGGAGTGGGGTGAGGGGGGTCCATGGGTGGCCTTTGATAATTTTTTTGGATTCCTAATGTCTTCCTCATTGTTAGGAAGAATTATGTTCCAAATTAGATGTTAGGTACTCTATTTATTAAATATTATATGAATCCTGTTCATCTTATCTGTTTCTAATTATAGAAACGATTTCACAACAATCTGAAACGGTGAGGGTCGAGAATCCTATTTCTTGTGCTTTTTGGAGGTGGAATGACTCTCTACAATAAGCAAGAATGCAAGTGAATTTTCACATACCTGCTGCGTTCACACAGAGGGTGTGCTTGTTCCAGTGGACAGGTTTCACTCTCACCCTCTGTTTACTCCTACTGAACTCAACCTCAGCATCTTTACTGGCCACAGAATCTTTTAAAAGAATGAACACCTCGCCTGGTGTCTACAGGAGGGAGAACACAAAACATAAACGTACTGTAACAATAGAAAAAGTACATTGGTTGACATGCTGACCATCTCAAAAGCAGCTCTATTAAATGTTTAAAAAATAAATAAAAAAACCTAAACAACCAAAAACTCAAAACCAATTTGAAATGTAAAAGTAAAGTGACTGCATTTTGGATCTATATACATCTTGTTACAGTACATTTTATGTACGACTGGCTGAATAAGTAATGTCACTGAATGCTTTGATGTTGCCTCCTGACATGTTAGTGCCTCACCCCACAGAGAACTCTGGACGGGACCAGCACCATGTTGTTGGGTTTGGTACTGGAGGGTCCGGTAGACTGCCTGCACTCCAACTTTAGGTTTAACTCCAGCTTTAGATCCGGTCCCGTCAACTTCCCAGGAACAGCACTGACATTCCCTGCTGCAGCCTGGTGCCCTGTGGAAGGTCCACCGACAGTCAAGCCAACATTAAATACTTAGTGTTTCCCCTACCATTGTATTTGGTGCCAGATTGCCTTACATTTAGGTCATTTAGCAGACACTCTTTTCCAGAGCAACTTTTTTCTTTACCTTTATTTAACTAGGCAAGCCAGTTAAGAACAAATTCTTATTTACATTTTTTTTTTTAAATGTATTTTACCTTTATCTATACAGGTTTTTTCTCATTGATATAACAACTCTTTTCCAAGAGAGACCTGGTCCAATAGCAGCAGAGGGAACAACATTTCAGACAAAACAACTTACATACACTAACACAACATTAAACAAAACTATAAACACACATACATTACAACAAAAACATTGTACATTTAAAAACACAAACGTATTGACTAAAAAACAGCTGGCCTAAAAACAATGGCACTCTTCTATGAAATATACATCGATCAAGTGTTTAAACTCCACCAACGAAACTAGATCATCACATTTTAAAATGTTCATGACAGAATTCCAGAACCACGGAGCTAAGTAACTAAAACTTTTTCTACCATGTCCTGTTCTAATTTTTGGTACTGTTAGAAGCAAATCAGAATGGGACCGTAATTGATATTAATATACTGACCTGACTAAAAAAGAACAGAAATAAAATGGCATTTTACCCAATGGCCTTATAAACCAGTGTATACCAGTGTTTAAGCCTACGCAAGGTCAATGACGACCAGCCAACAGCGCTGTAGAGATCACAATAATGAGTTAGATGTTTCTGATTTGAAATTAACTTGAGGGCTGCATGATACACTGAATCAAGTGCTCTCAGGGTAGTGGCTGAGGCCTGCATATGTATAACATCACTAAAATCTAAAACCGACAGTAATGTACATCGTACCAGTTCCTTCCTGGCCTCAAAAGAAAAACAAGCCTTATGCCGGTAATAAAATCCTATTTTCAGCTTGAGCTTCCTTATCAAGTTCTCTACATGCACAGTGAAGCTGAGCTTATCATCAACCCACACACCCAAATATTTGTACACTTTAACTTGCTCTATAGTATGTCCAGCAAATGTAGCAATGACATGATTTGTAACATGCCTGGCATTTGAAAATAACATGCATTTTTTTTACCCGAATTTAGAATCAGCTTTAAATCATACAGATTCTGTTGTATGATGTTAAATGCTCTTTGTGCATTTTCAAAAGCTAAAGATAAACTACTATCACTTGAATAAAGAACAGTATCATCTGCATAAAAATGAACATCCGCTGTTTCAATAAGATCCCCAATGTTGTTGATATACAAAATGAACAACAGTGGGCCCAAAATAGAACCTTGCGGAACACCTGAGCACACCTCTATGGACTCAACCATTCGTCATTACACATTGTGTACGATTTTAACCTTTGCACTAACACAGCATGTTCCATGGTATCAAAAGCCTTAGACAAATCAATAAAAACAGACACACAATGTAACGTCTTATCAAGAGCACAGTGGATGTCATTTAAAACCTTCAATGTTGCTGAAACAGTGCTGTGGCCAGACCTAAAACCTGTTTGCATTCCATTTAAGATGTTGTTTTCTTGGAAGTAGTCCTTTAGCTGCCTACTAACTAAGGACACCAGTACCTTTGACAGTACAGACAAATTTTGATGATGTCTGGTGTAGGAGGTTCATCAGGGCCAGGGGATTTTTTTTAATCAATTTCTTTCAGGACTTTACACACTTCTGAAACAGAGGATGAAAAGGAGAACCTGGTGAAGGAGTGCACAGGGGTGTCAGGTAAATTCATAGGGGGCTCAATTATACCTTTGACCTTTTCAAATAAACTGCCTGCATCTAAAAAACGCATATTCAAGGCTTTCAGAATGGAGGTTCTCTCAGTTACAATCTGTGGATCGACCAATAATTGTTTGGGAAGCTGTGTATCTTTTTTGCACTCCAAACCCTTCACTACCTGCCAAAATGTGGATGGATTATTTACATTTTGTGAAGTAGATTTCAGGTAGTAGTCTTCTTTCAATTTACGGATCATAGCCACACCCATGTTTAAAAGCCTTCCAATCACGACAGCCTACTGGGGAGCAGTGGATTAACTGCCATGTTTAGGGGCAGAACGACAGATTTTTCCCTAGTCAGCTCTGGAATTTTTAAAATGTATTTTTTCTTGAATATCCGAAACATACAGCATACCTACAGTGAAGCCGCTCAACAACTACATCATACCAGTCATCCAACAGACTCCCATTCAGAGAAACACACAGAAGCATCCAGGGTCAATGCCCTGCTCAAGGGCACGTTGACATATCCCGAACCCGAACCCTCCAAGACCCCCCCCCCCCCCCCCCCACAGTTACCCAATAGCTATCCCTCAACCATTCAAGACCCCTCTCACAGCCCCCCCCCCCCCCCCCCCAAGAAGTAAAATAAAATATGCAATTTATTCCCTTTCCCTTCTCAAGAACCCCCCCCCCCCCCCCCAATGCACCAACAACCAAGAGAATGAACTAAAGAGAAAAGACAGAAGACAGAAGAAAACAGCAAACAACGCAAAATTACTATTAAAAAAAATACAAATAAATAAAAAACATTTTAATAAAATCATAACAGAATCATAACAGCAATGCCAACTGCCGACCTTGGTGTTGCTTTTGGCCTTTGTCCCCCACCTGTAAAATTATTTTGGCTCAAGTGTTTCACTTTTGTCCGTATATCATGAGATTCAAATATCCCAAGCAACAGTGAACATCTACATTTCTGGGTCGCTTTAAAATCTACTTTTGAGTTTTACAGTGGTTTACAAAGATTATCCAGAACTGGCTGTGCGTGTCACAGCAGGATGAGACTAAGTAGGGTATATTTGGATTTGCATAAAGAGAGATAATGGCCACTGGTGATGAAAGAGGAAAGGGAGAATTTGAATGATGAGACACACCGGCAGACAAACATACCTTTTGGACCTCCCGTCCATTTTAGATCACTTAAGCAATGAGGGGGGGGGAAAAACAATATGGATGGCAGCAGATGGTTTTGAAATTCTCAGAAAACTCTTACTGGGGAGCAGAGAGTAGAGAGTGACTCAGGAAATAATTACTGTCAAATTCCTCAGAATATGTAGTGTTCTCATGGAAACCGAGGTCAAACTGAACCCAGGGTACTGTCTAACATAGGCAGCACTTAACTAGAATCAGGGACATTGTGTTCCTACACTTTGTGTCCACATCTGATGCCCCGGGGCAACTACCTAATTTTTGTTGTATTTTTGGGAAACAGGATTTTGAGGGGGAAAATTGCTAACTTCCTGAAATTCTACACATTTGCCATGGTGCAAAGAGAAAAATGTGCAGATTTATAGCTACTCTCATGCTGGCCTATCAAAATAAAGTGTGACTTACATATTTTGCCATGAGGCTGAGAGAAAAATGTACTGATTTAAAGTTAGGGGGGGCTATGATTTGACAATGCCCAGTTGTATGGAAATTGCTGTGCGGACGTAGCCTGGGCGGCAAGTCCACTAATTAGTTTCTGAGGCAATTGCTTGAAAAATCATCAAATTCAACAGATATACAGTTGAAGTCGGAGGTTTACATACACCTTAGCCAAACACATTTAAACTCAGTTTCATAATTCCTGACATATAGTCCTTGTAAAAAATCCCTGTCTTAGGTCAGTTAAGATCACCACTTTATTTTAAGAATGTGAAATGTGAGAATAATAGTAGACAGAATGATTTATTTCAGCTTTGACTTCTATCATCACATTCCCGTTGGGTCAGAAGTTTACATACACTCAGTTACTATTTGGTAGCATTGCCTTTAAATTGTTTAACTTCAGCCAAACGTTTCATGTAGCCTTCCACAAGCTTCCCACAATAAGTTGGATGAATTTTGCCCCATCCCTCCTGACAGAGCTGGTGTAACTGAGTCAGGTTTGTAGGCCTCCTTGCTCGCACACGCGTTTTCAGTTCTGCCCACACATTTTCTATAGGATTGAGGTCAAGGTTTTGTGATGGCCACTCCAATACCTTGACTTTGTTGTCCTTAAGCCATTTTGCCACAACTTTGGAAGTAGGCTTGGGGTCATTGTCCATTTAGAAGACCCATTTGCAAATAAGCTTTAACTGATGTCTTGAGATGTTGCTTCAATATATCCACGTAATTTTCCTCCCTCATGATGCCATCTATTTTGTGAAGTGCACCAAATTACGTTAATCTCTAGGAGACAGAACATGTCTTCCTCCTGAGCGATATGACGGCTGTGAGGTCCCATGGTGTTTATACTAGCGTACTATTGTTTGTACAAATGAACGTGGTACCTTCAGGTATTTGGAAATTGTTCCCAAGGATGAACCAGACTTGTGGAAGTCTACAATTTTTGTGGGCTGATTTCTTTTGATTTTCCCATGATGTCAAGCAGAGGCACTGAGTTTGAAGGTAGGCCTTGAAAACATCCACAAGTACATCTCCAATTGACTCAAATGATGGCAATTAGCCTATCAGAAACTTCTAAAGTCATGACATAATTTTCTGGAATTTTCCAAGCTGTTTAAAGGCACAGTCAACTTAGTGTATGTAAACGTCTGACCCACTGGAATTGTGATACAGTGAAATAATCTGTCTGTAAACAATTGTTGGAAAAATGACTTGTGTCATGCACAAAGTAGATGTTCTAACCGACTTGCCAAAACTATAGTTTGTTAACAAAAAAATTATGGAGTGGTTGAAAAATGAGTTTTAATGACTCCAACCTAAGTGTATGTAAACTTCAGACTTCAACTGTAGGTAGCCACAACCTTTCACCTCGCAGCCATGTCCGGAAGCAATCAAGTCCACTAGTAGGCAACGGGAATGATCATAAAATGTTTCTCTATTTGGTTCATTTCAGTTATAACGTTACAGAGCTATGAATTTTACATGATATCATGATCATGTGTTGGAATTAAAATCAAATCAAAGTGTATTTGTCACGTGCGCCGAATACAACATGTGTAGACCTTACAGTGAAATGCTTACTTGCAGGCCATAACCAACAGTGTAATTTTTAAGCAAAAAATAGGTATTAGGTCAACAATAGATAAGAAATAAAAGCAACAGTAAAAAGACAGTGAACAATAACAAGGCAGTAGCGAAGGGGGGGGGGTTCACACACACAATGCAAATAGTCTGGGTAGCCATTTGATTACCTGTTCAAGAGACTTATGGCTTGGGGGTATCAGCTGTCGAGAAGCCTTTTGATCCTACACTCTGGTACCGCTTGCCATGCGGTAATAGAGAGAACAGTCTATGACTAGGGTGGCTGAGTTCTTTGACAATTTTTAGGGCCTTCCTCTGACACCGCATGTTGTGGAGGTCCTGGATTGCAGGCAGCTTATCCCCAGTGATGTACTAGGCCATACGCACTACCTTCTGTAGTGCCTTGCAGTCGGAGGCCGAGCAGTTTCCGTCCCAGGCAGGGATGCAACCAATACTCTCGATGTTGCAGCTGTAGAACCTTTTGAGGATCTGAGGACACATGCCAAATCTTTTTAGTTTCCTGAGGGATAATAGGCTTTGTCATGCCCTCTTCACGACGGTCTTGGATTGTTTGGAAAATTCTAGTTTGTTGGTGATGTGGACACCAAGGAACTTGAAGCTCACAATCTGCTCCACTACAGCCCCGTCAATGAAAATGGGGGTGTGCTCGGTCCTCCTTTTTCTGTAGTTCACAATCTCCTCCTTAGTCTTGGTTACGTTGAGGGAGAGGTTGTTATTCTGGCACCACCCGGCCAGGTCTCTGACCTCCTCCCTATAGGCTGTCTCGTCATTCTCGGTGATCAGGCCTACCACTGTTGTGTCGTCTGCAAACTTAATGATGGTGTTGGAGTCGTGCCTGGCCATGTAGTCGTGGGTGAACAGGGAGTACAAGAGGGGACTGAGCACGCACCCGTGAGGGGCTCCAGTGTTGAGGATCAGCGTATCAGATGTGTTGCTACCTACCCTCACAACCTGGGGGTGGCCCGTCCTGTTTAGTCCCAGGATCCTTATCTTAGTGATGAGCTTTGAGGGTACTGTGGTGTTGAACGCTGAGCTGTAGTCAATGAATAGCATTCTCACGTAGGTGTTCCTTTTGTCCAGGTGGGAAAGGGCAGTGTGGAGTGCAATAGAGATTGCATCATCTATGGATCTGTTTGGGCGGTATGCAAATTGGAGTGGGTCTAGGGTTTCTGGGGTAATGGTGTAAATGTGAGCCATTTACCAGCCTTTCAAAGCACTTCATGGCTACGGACGTGAGTGTACGGTCTGTAGTCATTTAGGCAGGTTGCCTTAGTGTTTTTGGGCATAGGGACTATGGTGGTCTGCTTGAAACATGTTCTTATTACGGACTCAATCAGGGACATATTGAACATTTCCTTGAAGACACCTGCCAGTTGGTCAGCACATACCCGGAGCACACGTCCTGGTAATCCGTCTGGCCCCACGGCCTTGTGAATGTTGACCTGTTTAAAGGTCTTACTCACGTCGGCTACGGAGAGGGTGATCACACAGTCGTCCGGAACAGCTGATGCTCTCATATGCATGCCGCAGTGTTGCTTGCCTCGAAGCGAGCATAGAAGTGATTTAGCTCGTATGGTAGGCTTGTGTCACTGGGCAGCTTTCCTTTGTAGTCTATAATAGTTTGTATGCCCTGTCACATAACACGAGCGTCGGAGCCTGTGTAGTACGATTCAATCTTAGCCCTGTATTGGCGCTTTGCCTGTTTGATGATTTTTTTTGTAGGGCATAGCAGGATTTCTTATAAGCTTCCGGGTTAGAGTCCTGCACCTTGAAAGTGGCAGCTCTATCCTTTAGCTCAGTGTGAATGTTGCCTGTAATCCATGGCTTCTGGTTGGGGTTATGTACGTACAGTCACTGTGGGGATGATGTTCTCGATGCACTTATTGATAAAGCCATTGACTGATGTGGTGTACTCATCAATGCCATCGAAAGAATCCCGGAACATATTCCAGTCTGTGATAGCAAAACAGTCCTGTAGTTTAGCATCTGCTTCATCTGACCACTTTTTTATAGACCGAGTCACTGGTGCTTCCTGCTTTAATTTTTGCTCGTAAGCAGGAATCAGGAAGATAGAATTGGGGTCAGCTTTACCAAATGGAGGGTGAGGGAGAGCTTTGTACGCGTCTCTGTGTGTGGAATACAGGTGATCTAGAATTGTTTTCCCTCTGGTTGCGCATTTAATATGCTGATAGAAATGAGGTAAACCTGATTTAAGTTTCCCTCCATTAAAGTCCCCGCTCACTAGGAGCGCCGCCGCTGGGTGAGCGGTTTCCTGTTTGCTAATTTCCTGACTGAGTGCGATCTTATTGCCAGCATCCATCTGTGGTGGTAAATAAACAGCCACGAAAAGTATAGATGAAAACTCTTGGCAAAGTGTGGTCTACAGTTTATCATAAGATACTCTACTTCAGGCGAGCAAAATCTAGAGACTTCCTTCGATTTTGTGCACCAGCCGTTGTTTACAAATATCCGCAGACCATCCTCCTTCATCTTACCCGAGTGTGCTGTTCTATCTAGCCAGTGCAGTGTATATCCCGCTAGCTGAATAGCCATGTCATCATTCAGCCAAACTGTAAGATGTTACAGTTTTTGATTGGTAGGATATTCATGATTGTACCTCATTAAATTTATTGTCAAATTATTGTACGTTGGCAAGTAATATTGATGGGAATGGCAGCTATCCCAGTCGCCTTCTGCGGATCCTTACGAAGCACCCCGCTCTGTGTCCTCTGTACCTGCGTCTCTTTCTCTTGCCAATAACTGGGATGTTGGCTTGTCGGGTGTCTGAAGTACATCCTGTGCGACTTGCTTGTTGAAGAAAAGATCTGTCTTATCCGAGGTGAGTGATCGCTGTCCTGATATCCAGAAGCTCCTTTTTGCCATAAGATACGGTGGCAGAAATATTATGTACAAAATAAGTTACAAATAATGCAACAAAAAAAAACACATAATAGAACAATTTGTTAGGCGTCTGTAAAACTGCTGCCACTTCTTCCAGCGCCATTTTAGTCAAATTATCACAGATTTACTGTGATAATTGTGAATTCAACAATTCCAACTATGTAGCCAAAACACCCACCATGTATACAGTATATACACACACACACACACACACACACACACACACACACACACACACACACACACACACACACACACACACACACACACACACACACACACACTGAACAAAAACAGAAAACGCAACAGGTAAAGTGCTGTACCCATGTTTCATGAGCTGAAATTAAATATCCCATAAATGTTGCATAAGCACAAAAAGCTTCTCTAAACTTGTGTACAAATTTGTTTAGATCCTTATGAATGAGCATTTCCCCTTAACCTGACAGACGTGGCATATCAAGAATCTGATTAAACATCATGATCATGACATGACTGTTGGGGACAATAAAAGGCCATTCTAAAATTTGCAGTTTTGTCACACAACATAAGCAATTGGAATGCTGACTACAGGAATGTCCACCAGAGCTGTTGCCAGAGAATTGAATGTTATTTTCTCTACCATAACCTGCCTCCAACATCGTTTTAGAGAATTTGGCAGTACATCTGACCCTGCCTCACAACCGCAGACCACGTGTATGGCATCATGTGGGCAAGTTTTCTGATCTCAACATTGTGTACAGAGTGCCCCATGGTGGCGCTGGAGTTATGGTATGGGCAGGCATAAATTATGGACAACAAACACAATTGCTTTTTAGTGATGGCAATTTGAATGCACAGATATACTGTGATGAGATCCTGAGGCCCATTGTCATGCCATTCATCCGCCGCCATCACCTAAATGTTTCAGCATGATAATGCACGGCCCCATGTCGCAAGGTTCTGCACACAATTCCTAAAAAATGTCCCAGTTCTTCCATGGTCTGCATACTCACCAGAAATGTCACCTATTGAGCATGTGTGGGATGCTCTGGATCAACGTGTACGCTCCAGAGCCCGCCAATATTCAGCAACTTCGCACAGCCATTGAAGACGAGTGGGACAACATTCCACAGACTACAATCAACAGCCTGATCAACTTCATACATAGGAGATGTGTCGCGCTGCATGAGGCAAACAGTGGTAACACCAGATACTGACTGACTGGTTTTCTGATCCACACACCTACCTGCCACTTGTTGCCTCAGGAATGAATACAATCATTATTGTATAATTCATTATTGAATAAGCATAATGTAACTATTACTGCTGACCCTATACACTGCACCCGACCTCCCATGATGCCTCTCTCTGCCCTCCCCTTCCCCTGTACCTCTCTGCACAATATCGGTCACCGCCGACAGGTACTCATGGGCGTCTTGCTCGCTGGATACCTGCAGACACTCGTCCCCCTTGAGGGGCACCACCTCCAGGAGGGGCGCCAGGCTGTCTACCCCACACAGAAGCACTACCACGTGGGCCGCGGGGCTCAGCACCCGGGCCAGGAAGAAGCGGCGGAGCTGGCACAGGCCCTCTAGCATTCCCCTGGACAGGATTAACAGCTTGACCTTGTACTGGCCCAGTCGCAGAAAGTCCTCCCGCCGGCTGGTCACTGTGGCGATGTCGTAGCAACAGATCCCTCCCTCCCAGATGGGCCCGGCGAAGATAGAGCGCAGGTATACAGCCCACTGCTCTGCCTCCACCTCATAGATGATGAGCAGGTCCTCGGCTAAAAGAGGATGATGGAAATATGGAGATTTGTACAGGTGCAATGCCACTAATAAAAGCCTCGTATGCAAGTCAAACCAATATGTAATATGTTGTAAATGTGTTATCCATCCATGTTCAAATCAGTGTCTCTGTGAAAAACATGACCTTATGCTTTACGGGGCTCCATCTCCCTTGATACATAAAAGTTATTTGACTAAATGTTTCTGATAAATAATATGACTAAAATATTACTAACACATTTCGCATGAAACTAATCAGGTAAGTAAGAGTCATGATATTGTTGAACTTATTGAATGTAGCATCTGGTAGACTTGACTACGAAATTGCTAACTTTTAATGATGTATGTGAAAGGATAGTTTGATATTTTGATATGAACATTGGAATGGTTGAATATACTTTGAATTGAGTCATCATAGTTATTCTTAAACATTTACTTGGTTTTACTTGGTCATAAGAGAATACAATAATAATACAGTAATAATAATAAGTGTACCAGATTCTTCAACATCATAACGCTAACAGTGTAGCAGATTCTTCAACATCATAATGCTAACAGTGTACCAGATTCTTCAACATCATAATGCTAACAGTGTAGCAGATTCTTCAACATCATAATGCTAACAGTGTACCAGATTCTTTAACGTCATAATGTACAATTACAGCTGTGAAGTATCAAATAGCAATATCCCAAAAAAATGAAATGTAATTGCATAGCAGCACAAGAGACACAAAAGTCTATGAATTTATCAAAAAGTTCAGAAGGTCTAGGCTACTCACCTGAGCTCATTTTTCACCTCTGTCCGCCTCTCTCCACTTTGACAAAGAAAAACAACTCGCCACACACTGGCTCTATTGTATGCAATTGGTCTGATAAGGGCTGTGAGCTTCCTGCTTGTCAAGATCAGACAGAGAGATGGGGCAGTACATGGTGGCTGGAATTCCAGATGAGCGTAAGGACAAGTGTCTAGCCTTTACCTGGTCTACGGAGGAAGGAGCATAATATAAAATAAAATAAACTGTACCCTTGATAAGAATATACAAATAATAAGAATAATTAACAAGCAAAGACAAAAATAAATACTAAATGTAACTTATAGGCCCATTTATAGAGACACTTCAGAGGCAGAAATAAAAAAAAAATAGCAAAGTTTTTAAAGGCTCCAGGTTTAGATTTGCTACTTTGAAACAGATTAACTTGGACCACAAAGCCATCAAAGCCTCTAAACACAAGAGACCAACTGCAAAACATCATTACAGTGGCATTACTAATCTAACAATAAACATAATGAACATTGTCAAACTTAAACAAATACTGATAAGTACAATCGGCCATGTCGCAAACCTTTCTTCCCAAACAGACTGCATGGTTATCAAAAATTATGAAAACTTGACCACAACTAGCCTACCTGGTTAAATAAAGGTGAATGGTTTCCTTCAAAGAAATACTGGCAAAACAACAGTGCAGTACAACCTCTACACAATGCGACTAAGCTTTCACCTGCACAGGTTTATGGGGTTTTGACTAGATTGCGCACAACTACGACCAGAAGTAACTTTTTATAGCAGGTTAGGAGATCATTTTAGCTAACCCTAAACCTTTTCCTAACCTGCTACATAAACTTTCCTAACCTGCTACATAAACTTTCCTAACCTGCTGCAAAAAAAAAGTAACTTCTGGTCACAGCTGGTCTAAGGGATGCTTTTAGACCTTTTCACATGTTCACCACTAATTAGAGTTCCCTGGGAAACACAGACCAAAACTACGGTTCCTACATTGTCACATTAACATGAATTGGGTGATTCATGCGCATAGGGTTCACAGGGGCACGTGCCCCCTCAGATTTGTCCTGTTTATAAATATATTTCTCTCAAAGTCATAACTAGCTACCAGTTGCCATGGCGCTGTGAGGTCGCCTAGGCAGAGAGCTCCTTTTAAATGTGTAAATATTTTATTGTTTTTTGTGGGAGTTTTTATATAAAAATGTTTTTATCAACATTTTATTTTGTTAGTTCAGGACCAGCAAGTTAGTTATTTTTGTCAAGATAGCTCAGAGAGTAGTGAGCCAGCCTTGGTTTTTATTTGAAACCGAAGATGACACAGGCTTGGACATCACAGAGGCTCGTTGTAGTTTCGACTGGATCTCTCACTCCAAGGTGTATTATCCCCCCCCCCCCCCCCCCCACACACACACACACACACACTGAATGAGACCACTGATTCCCCCGGCTTGGGTAAGGGCATCAGAGAAGCTGAGAACAGTGTGGAGGAGGTGAGTGCTGAGAGTGGAGAGTGGAGAGTGAAGGCTCTTGACTGACTTTCAGGAGACTGTATGTTTGGACTATGTGCAGCCCAATGGAGTAGGATGTGAACTGGATGCATGCCCCAGACTATTGTCCAGTCCAAGAACTACATGTACTTTGTTTTTTGTTTTAAGCGTCTTTGATATGATCAAATACATCTATTATTATTATTACCAAGAAGCCATTTCAGGCTATAAAGTTAGAGTAGTTAGCTTGTCTATCTTAGCTGGCATGACTGCTGGCAAAGTTGGTATACTGTAGAAAAGCAAGCAATTACTAAATGTACTGAATAAGACTCACATTCCTTTCAATCTTTTACCCAGATTTGAGCAGAGATGCAGAGAAGCGTATTTAGCGTATAAAAAAAAGAAGTGATCACCAGCCAGGAGGATGCATACAGCTCAAGAGGTATGCTTAAATACGCAGACAAATAAACACATTTTTAAGATAGAATTGTGATTATGGCTCTAGGTTGCAGGAAAAAGCTGTTTCGGGTGTTTGAAAAATGCTACACTCTCCAAAACCCCACCAGCCATCCTCACAGTACTTTGTGCCCGCTCAGATTTTTGGGATGCATGGGTGGATTGATCATTTCTATTCCACATAGAGAATAAAAACTGTCGCTATAGGGATCCAATGCTGGAACCCTATTGTAATTGGTGGGATTACTATTTTTCTGCCTTTAAAGTGGCTACAATTTTAACATGGTATAACCAGATCAATCCCAAATTGACCGCAAATTGACTGCTATTCAATTATGGAGATCACTTGATTGGTATAAGCAATTGGTATCCACTGTTAAATCCTTCCAGACTTCCACAAGTGAGTAGGGCAAAGATGGGACCTGTATGTCGATTTGGGATTGAGCAGACAGTCACCAAACTGTAAACTGGTTGGGGTAAGTGTACTTTTCCTCTATTAGAATGTCTTTAAATGTCCACATGGTGGTGCTGTAATAACAACCGAATTGAACTGTCTCTAAACTAGTTTAGTTATAAATCCAAAAAGCTGAACTCTCTATTAACCACTTACAACCCTTTACAACATCACTAACAGTGTTATGAAGCGGTTATGCTGAATACATGCACCAACGTGAAGCTAAAGAATATATAGGCCTGTTGATTCACCCTGTGCATCATGATGTGAAATCGAATTCAACTACTCTCTAGCCTGGTGGTGCTCACTCAAAACAGTGAATATTTGGCCATCTAAATTGCATGACATTTTGCATGATGACAATTCTAAACCCTTCAAGAGAGATTGAGTGAAGTTTAGAGACTGAGATTAAGCAGAAATGGTAGGATCCAGTGCACGACTCTGGAGTTGCAGGCCAACGCTACCCATGGTTGATGTTACAATGTTGCAACATACAGAAGAGGGAACTGATGTGTTACAACACTGCACATATAACCTATAAAAACATGTTAGACATACACAGACTGAAACAAAACGAGTCCGTGGGCAAAGGGGAATATGAACACAGAGGGTCTAGTCTCTGCCACCAATAGAAGAGCGATATATATGGGGGCGTGTCTTACCAACTGCAGGCTAGGTTGCGCGCACAGCGCTGGGAGAGAGAACTTGATACAGAGTAACAGTAAATCACACGGACCTACAGTATACCAGTGTTGAAATTTGTAATCCTATTGCATGTATTTTTGGCTAGTGAAAGGAGCAAGTGAGATCACTGCGATCTCCCATTTGGATAGAGTTGATTTGTTGGGTAAGGACAACAACGGATCTTTTTCAGGCACAGTTCAAATATATTTGAATTTCTAGCACCATGGAAATGTCCGAAAACAAGCCGAATGATGATCCGAAGTTATCTACGACTGACAGGATGGTCAAATGTAAGTGTACAATTCATTGATGTTGATCATAAACAGTTGCCGCGTTGCTTTTTATTTTGGTCATGAAGGCACACACTGCTGCCATAGACGAATGTCTCTCCCTCTCAACACATTGCAATCCTAGTCGTATTGTACCCGAATGGTCTGCTCAATTGGAAATCTGGTTATGGAGAAAAAGGGTGTTAGCCGTGAGATACGACACCGGCTAGGCAATCTGTAAAAGTAGGAAGTAAGGGTGTTATTACAAGAGTTGCAGGCATTCAATGTTTGCATTTAATGTCGGGCAACATGCTTGTTGGATATGGTCCTATATTGTTAAACATCCGCACATACAATAGTATATATGTTTTTTTCTTATTTTAAATGACCATAAAATACATGACTTGTATTGATTGACGAATCATGTAGGGCAGGCTATCCAGTGATTGTTAAAACTATTATTCCATGGTTAAAAGTTAGACGTTTCACCCCTATTTTGGAGTCCATACATAATAGAGTGACACATGTATCTGTTTTTGGCTAGCCCCCATGTTTGATGTTTGCCCCCATGGTAGGTTACTGTAGTCTATGGTGTCTAGAAACCACATGGGGGCTGGACTATAATGACACATTTCTTTTAATCTATTATTCATGAAATCACTATTGATTTAAACACTGAGTTAGGTTTGACTCTATACTCTACACAGTGTGAAAATAGTGTGTAAATAGTTTTACATTTGCTATGAAGGCTAGTAATCATCCCCTGCCACATCAAATCAAATTTTCTGTCACATGCGCCTAATACAAGAGGTGTAGACCTTACCGTGAAATGCTTACTTACTTACAAGCCCTTAACCAACAATGTAGTTCAAGAAATAGAGTTAAGAAAATATTTACTAAATAACTAAAGTAATTAAAAAATATATAAAGTAACACAATAAAATAACAATAACGAGGCTATATACAGGGGGTACTGGTACTGAGTCTATGTGCGGTGGTAGAGATTAGTTGAGGTAAAGTGACTACGCATAGATAATAAACAGCAAGTAGCACCAGTGTAAAAACAAAGGGGTGGGGGGGGGGGTCAATGTAAATAGTCCGGGCGGCCATTTTGATTAATTGTGCAGCAGTCTTATGGCTTGGGGGTAGAAGCTGTAAGGAGCCTTTTGGACCTAGACTTTGCGCTCCGGTACCGCTTGCCATGCGGTAGCAGAGAGAACAGTCTATGACTTGCGTGACTGGAGTTTTTGACAATTTTTTGGGCTTTCCTCTGACACCACCTAGTAGTATATAGGTCCTGGATATCAGGAAGCTTGGCCCCAGTGATGTACTGGGCCGTACGCATTACCCTCTGTAGCGCCTTATGGTAGGATGCTGAGCAGTTGTCATATCAGGCAGTGATGCAACTGGTCAGGATGCTCTCGAGGGTGCAGCTGTAGAACTTTTAGAGGATCTGGGGACCCATGCCAAATCTTTTGTCTCCTGAAGGGGAAAAGGTGTTGATGACTGTCTTGGTGTGTTTGGACCATGATAGTTTGTTGGTGATGTGGACACCAAGGAACTTGAAACTCTCGACCCGCTCCACTACAGCCCTGTCAATGTTATTTGCGGCCTGTTCGACCCTCCTTTTCCTGTAGCACATGACCAGCTCCTTTGCTCACATTGAGGGAGAGGTTGTTGTCCTGGCTCCACACTGCCAGGTATCTGACCTCCTTCCTATAGGCTGTCTCATCATTGTCATGATCAGGCCTACCACCATTGTGTCGTCAGCAAACTTAATGATGGTGTTTGAGTTGTGCTTGGCCACGCAGTCGTGGTTGAACAGTGAGTACAAGAGGGGACTAAGCACGTACCCCTGAGGAGCCCCAGTGTTGAGGAGCAGCGTGTCAAATGTGCTGTTTCCTACCCTACCACCTGGGGGCGGCCCGTCAGGAAGTCCGGGATCAAGATGCAGAGGGAGGTGTTTAGTCCCAGGGTCCTTAGCTTGGTGATGAGCTTTGTGGGCACTATGGTGTTGAATGCTGAGCTGTAATCGATGAACAGCATTCTCAACATAGGTGTGTGTTCCTTTTGTCCAGATGGGAAAGGGCAGTGTGGAGTGCGATTGAGATTATGTCATCTATAGATCTGTTGGGGCGGTATGCGAATTGGAGTGGGTCTAGGGTTTTCGGGATGATGGTGTTGATTTGAGCCATGACCAGCCTTTCAAAGCACTTCATGGCTACCAACTTGAGTGCTAAGGGGCAGTAGTCATTTAGGCAGGTTATCTTCCCTTTCTTGGGCACAGGGACTATGGTGATCTGCTTGAAACATGTAGGTGTTACAGACTCGGTCAGGGAGAGTTTCAAAATGTGAGTGAAGACACTTGCCAGTTGTCCGCACATGCTCTGAGTACACATCCTGGTAATCTGTCTGGCCCCACGGCCTTGTGAATGTTGCTGACATCAGTTACGGAGAGCGTGATCACACAGTCGTTCGGAACAGCTGGTGCTCTCATGCATGCTTCAGTGTTGCTTGCCTCGAAGTGAGCATAAAAGGTATTTAGCTCATCTGGTAGGCTTGCGTCACTGGGCAGCTTGCGGCTGGGATCCCTTTGTAGTCTGTAATAGTTTGCAAGCCCTGCCACATCCAACGAGCATCAGGCAATACCTCAAGACTTCTTTAATATTAACATGGAGCACCAGCTGTTATTGACAAATAGACACACCCCCCCGCCCCTCATCTTACCAGGTGTAGCTGCTCTGTCCTGCCGATGCATGGAAATCCCAGCCAGCTCTATTTTATCCATGTCGTCGTTCAGCCACAACTCGGTGAAACATAAGATATTACAGATTTTAATGTCCCATTGGTAGGATAGTCTTGATCGTAGCTCATCCAGTTTATTTTCCAGTGATTGCACGTTGGCCAATAGGACGGATGGTAGTGGCGGTTTACCCACTCACTGACAAATTCTCCCAAAGCATGTCAAGTCTTTGTTGTTGAAATTAAAGCATAAATCAAAGCCTTTGCTTATTCCTAGTTTTTAGGATGGAAAACATTTAGATACAGTTTTCAACCATTTCTAACCTAAGAACTAGGAATAAGCAAAGGCTTTGATTTCTGTTCAAACAGATGGAAAAGGGGTCTTAGACAACATCTACCAGGTATTAGAAATACATCAAAACACAAGTAAAGATCCCTGCCAACTAATATCAACACTTATATTTAGTTTTGGAGACAATATTTGCCTTTTGGAAGTTTAAGAAGCATTGCTTTGTAATAACATTACCAAAAACCCACATATCTTTTAAGTTATTTTCAGATTTCTCTCCCTCATGAGGGAAAACAATAAAAGTTGACAGAAGTAACAAGTAAAGGTAGACCTACAAATTAGTGTTTTTATTAATAACAATGTGGCTTATGATTTTTAAGTGGTTGAAATATGTCATTCTGTCACCAAATCGGTAACGGAGTGACGAAAACATCTGTAACAGAATGACTGCAACTGAATTGGCTACAAAGGGAATTCATAATAGTGACAAACCACAGTTGTGTCAACTGCTACTGTCCTCCCTTCTACTGGCATACTGTTATGTTCAGCTCATTACTGTTTTCTTTCTCTTTCTGTCAAGTGGTGGTCAGAGTGAGAGTGTGAAAACAGTCTGGACAACCCCTTCCTTTCTCTCTCCCTGTCTCTCTCCTCTCTCTTTCCAGTTAATGTCACCTCTCCCGGCTCTTCCTGACACCTACCCATGAGTCCTTTCTCTTTCCATTTACTATAACCAGCCCTCTCACCCACTGAACACCGATTGACACAGGACATCCATGGACATTGACATTTGGTCAGTCCAAATCTGAACCAACCATAGATGTCTGTTTCACAAGTTTGGACTGCACTGCACAGTACCGTAGAGTAGAGTTTAGGTCCGTCAGTCCATATACAGCACAATAGTAAGTGGTTCCATGTGGCTCAGTTGGTAGAGGATGACGCTCTCAACGCCAGTGTTGTAGGTTCGATTCCCAGTATAAAAAAGCAAGACAGTCGCTCTGAACAAGAGTGTCTGGAAATGTTTTAAATAAAGTACTGTAAAGTTCAGTAGAGTGAAGTTTAGTTCAGAAAGTTTAGTACAGTGAAGTTTAGTTCAGTTGAGTGAAGTTTAGTTTAGTTTAGTTCAGTACAGTAAAGTTTAGTTTAGTACAGTAAAGTTCAGTAGAGTGAAGTTTAGTACAGTAAAGTTTAGTTCAGTAGAGTACACTAGAGTTGCCAGGGTCCTCACGGTACGATATTATCACGATATTTAGGTGCCGATATGATACAGTATGTATTGCAATTCTCACGTTTCTATATGTGTTGTGAATCAATACTGTGATTTTTTTGCGATTCTATGTTCCAAACTGCTGCAGAGGGACAAGAGAGAGTTTTGACAGTCATGGAAATAAGTGTTGAAAACAAATTGGCTTCATATTTAAAAATAAGATTGAGAACAAGCTATGAAGGAAAATCCTGGAGTTTTGATGCAGGTACAGCAAACTAGCGCAACAATTATATTGCAATATTGTCAATATGATATATCGTCAAAAATAATATCCCAATATGTAACTGTATCTATTTATTTTTTTACCACTAGAGTCGAGTACACTATAATTGATTGTATTGTATTGTACTGAACTATACTCTGCTGTTTATTTATTAGTTTATTAGGATCATCATTAGCTTTTGCAGAAGCATCAGCTTCTCTTCCTGGGGCCCACAAAAAAACACAAAACATGACAAGTAACAAAACACTGATAGACAAGGACAGCCACACAAATTGAAACTACTAAGATAGACAAACAATACATCAAAAGAACAATTCAAACAATACAAATAAAAAGTGATGAACGGAACCGTTCTGTATTTTATCGAACGGATGGCAACCCTAAGTCTAAATATTGCTGTTACATTGCACAACCTTCAATGTTATGTCAGAATTATAAAAAATTCTGGCAAATTAATTACGGTCTTTGTTAGGAAGAAATGGTCTTCACACAGTTCACAACGAGCCAGGCGACCCAAACTGCTGCATATACCCTGACTCTGCTTGCACAGAACGCAAGAGAAGTGACACAATTTCCCTAGTTAATATTGCCTGCTAACATGAATTTAGAGAGAGAGAAATAGTCCTATAATTCCTATAATAACCACAACCTAAAAATTCTTAACTGGGAATATTGAAGACTCATGTTAAAATGAATCACCAGCTTTCATATGTTCTCATGTTCTGAGCAAGGAACTTAAACGTTAGCTTTCTTACATGGCACATCATGCACTTTTACTTTCTTCTCCAAGACAGTGTTTTTGCATTATTTAAACCAAATTGAACATGTTTCATTATTTATTTGAGACTAAATTGATTTTATTTATGTATTATATTAAGTTAAAATAAAAGTGTTCATTGTTCATTCAGTATTGTTGTAATTGTCATTTATTATAAATATATATATATATATATATAAAAATCGTCCGATTAATCGAAATTGGCTTTTTTTGATCCTTCAATAATCGGTAACAGGGTTGATAAATCATAATCGGTTCGACCTCTATCGTATGGGACGCTGTGCTGAAGGGAGTTGTAGTTTTCATTTAGTAGACATTCAATCTGGGTCAGCGCAGAAATGTGGTAATTAACTACAATGACCATAATGCATTGTGCCTGTTCTTTTCCATCTTGGACAGAGATGGATACACTTTTATGCCTGCTATGTTAGGTAAGATACAGACAGACCACATACACCCCCGAATGAGAGAGGAATGTACACAACACAACAACGAGCGAAGAGAGAAAGGGATAAAGACAGTTCGTAAAAGTATACCTTATCTACTTTAAAAACAAGTAAAATGATTGTCAGACAACTCTGCAGCATGCTTATGGTGGCTAGCTTTGCTAAATAGGATGACTAAAGACAATACAGCATGGGGAGAACAGAGATAATGTTCGATGGTTGTCTGTCTGACTGGCTGCTACTGCCTAAGCAGAGAGGAGATGATGACTTTAAGGAATGAAAAATCATCAAATTATAAAATAAAAAGTAATATACACTGTAATATTTTATTATTTCATGGTAATGTCCTATTTTACTATGTGAATATTACAGAGACAATGGAATATTTTCAATGTTTTGGCAATTGAATGTTCACTATATTTGGCTCTGGAATTTCCATTAAAAAGCTCAAATAATTTTGATGTCATTATTTCATAAAAGCACTAATCTCTCAACACTAGAAGGTGGTCTTGTGGGGTATGTATGGGTGTCTGAGTTGAATGTTATTTGATTATGCAGACAATCTGGAATTTTTCATTTTCTCATAAAAACTAGAATAGAAGCAGTTGATCTCTGGTCAACCATCAAACAGGAAAGACTGGCTTTAATAACTAGTACAGTAGATTTTTTTTAAACATATTTTTTATAACAGACCACCTTCACAACAACTTTGTTAATGTGACTTGACCATGATAACTGACCATCAACTCTAGGAGTTGAGCTTCTTCAACTTGCTCAGTGGTCACAACCTTTATCTACAACTCCAGTCGAGGTTTAGGTCTTAGAGAATGTTTTGAACCAAATACAATGCTTTTAGATGTAGATGTATTTAAGACCAGTTTATCATTAGTCACCCATGCTGATACTGACTGTAACTCCTTATTTATTATTTCAGTCAGCTCACTGGTTTTCGGTGCTGACATGTAGAGAGTGTAATCATCCGCACGCACAGTCATTCTAGCTTTGCGTAAGACCAGTGGCAAATCCTTTGTACAAATAGAGAAGAGTAACGGCCCAAGAGAACTGCACTGAGGGACACCGCACTGTACATATCTGATGTTGGAGAAGCATTCATTGAAGAACACTCTCTGGGTTCTATTGTTTAAATAACTCTTCAAACATGCGATGGCAGGTGATGTGAAGCCATAGCAAGTGAGTTTCTTCAATAACAATTTATGATCAATAGCATCAAAAGGTTTCACTGAAATCTAATAATACGGCTCCAGCTATCGTCTTATTGTTAATTTCTTTCAACCAATCACCTGTCCCCTGAGTCAGTACAGTACAAGTTGAGTGCCCTTCTCTATATGCATGCTGAAAGTCAGTAGTTAACTTGTTATCTGAAAATTGTAATTTTATTTGGTCAAACACAATTCTCGCCATCAGTTTACTAAGAACAGGCAGCAAACTGATTGGGTGGCTGTTAGAGCCAGCAAAGGGTGCTTTACTATTTACTCTACTGTACTGAACTCTACTGTACTTTACTGTACTAAACTGTACTGTGCTGTGCTCCACTGTTCAAAATTCTGAAACATAGACATCTATGATTGGTACAGATTTGGTCCAATCCGGACCAACCAAATTTGGTCTTGTTTGAAGGCGGAGCTCATTAGAATAATAGCCAGTGTGTAGAATAATACCCAAACATGCAAAAGAGGATAGTACACTTTCTACCTTTGTGTACCTATTCAGGATACATCACCATGAACAGAAGGACATTTATAGTTATGCATTTCTGTATTGTACAGATAAGGGACTCATGATGTAATTATTTGACCATCATTCTGTTACCGGATGTTAATCCCCTTCACTTACTGTAGTTTAATAAACAAAATCAATTTTTTTCAAACTCAAGGTGGGTTTGGAAATAACCGGATGCATCCAGTTTTCAGGGGAAATATAAAGAGCCTGACTCCCGCTTTTGGACATTAACACAAAAACAACTAATGGAACTGTGAGGGGACACACGCAGACACACACACACTCTTAACACACACGTCATTTTTTGTTGTTGTATTGTTTGTATAATTCTTTTTTTTTTTTGCATTTGTTGTGTATTGTTGTATTTGTGACGTGTGTGACTTTCCTTGTCTATCAATGTATCAGTCTTTTGTTACTTGTCATGTTTTTGTTGTTGTTGTGAACATCAGGGCGAGTAGCTTCTGCAAAAGCTAATGGGGATCCTAATAAACTAATAAACAATGTGACACTCCCATCTTAAATCCTCCTCCACATTTACTGGATTGGTTCAACAGTGCAGAAGACCACCTCCCCCAACAGTAATTATTTTCTTGTCAGGAACGGAAAGAAAGAAATGCCTCAGGCGTTCATTCTTATGCCTGCTACGTTACTTTATATCATAGCTGACAGTGACACCCCATTCTTTCTGCAGAAATCTTTGAATCTTAATTCAGAGGAAATATTTAACAGAGTTTTTGGAAAAAGTGGTCACATAACAAACTGAGGGAGATTTTACCGTCATTCTGATACAAAAATTTACATCTGCACTGTTCTTCGAGTAAATGTGTTTTTGTACGATTTTCAGATACTCTACTCTCTGTTATTATCTATGCATAAGTCACTTTAATAACTCTACCCACATGTACATGGGCCACTTTCCTGTGGATTTCTGAACATAACGCGCCAAACAAACGGGAGGTATTTTGGATATAAAAATAATCTTTATGGAACAAAAGGAACATTTATTGTGTAACTGGGTGTCTCGTGAGTGAAAACATCCGAAGATCATCAAAGGTAAACGATTAATTTGATTGCTTTTCTGATTTTCGTGACCAAGCTACTTGATGCTAGGTGTTCATAATGTTTTGTCGAGCGATCGATAAACTTACACAAACGCTTGGATTGCTTTCACTGTAAAGCATATTTTCAAAATCTGACATGACAGGTGGATTAACAAAAGGCTAAGCTGTGTTTTGCTATATTGCACTTGTGATTTCATGAATATAAATATTTTTAGTAATATAAAATGAATGTGGCGCTATGCAATTCAGTGGTTGTTGGTGAAAATTATCCCCATCTCAGCGCATTCTGTTACTGTGGAATTGCCCTCATGCTAATGTTAAACTACTCACAACCCACATCAGACAAAATCACAATTATTCTTGTCCTGAAATCGTAAAGAGGAGGATTTTAACTTAACAATAAAGGGTGATTGTGGTGATGCTGTTAGGTTGTTGAAAGCTACCACACATACACACAAACACACACACACACACACACACACACACACACACACACGTCTATGAAACATTTATAACAGTTGATTGACTTTTCATTATTTTCCATGAACTATTTGTCCTCAAACAGCTGCTATGATATCAGACATAGAGTAGTCATTATTCCAGCTTTGTGTCAATATTATGACTGTACTCTATACAAAGCACCCCTCCAAATATCTTGAGGCAAAATGTTTGTAGTAATCTGTTGCCAATCCTCCTATTTCACCCTATGGGCTGTTTCTCATCTTCAATAGAACATGCATCGCACCTTTCCACCTGTTTTTGAAAACAACGCCTGTATAAAACTGATGTGGTGGCAACCGACTGTTTCAGTAAATACCCAGGTTTGTCTTGTAAAAAGAGTAACTATATTGCCCTTAAGTTTGTGGAAGAGCTGTAGCTTTCGATGGATACGTGACTACTGCTTCCGGCTCAATAGCATGCATGGCAAGTTGGCGACCATGTTAATATAACGTGAAGAGTATCCGTTGTTGTCTATTTTATTTGACTCCAGTTAGAAGGGAAAGCCTCCATAGTAGAGGGTGTGTTTGCAGAGGCCTTTCTTTTGACTTGGATGGCTAATATTTGACTTTTGAGGATAGGCCTGGGCCCCTTGTTTAGACTTGTGGGGGTCGGCCACTACGGCCACTGATCCCAGCTGGATAGCTGAGTCATTTTCAGAACCTTAAGTAACGCCACATACTCACCGTGGATTTATGTAATCTCCTGCCCAGAGACGCAGCTTCCCCCTGCTTTCAGGTTGGTGTGTGTGTGTGTGTGTGTGTGTGTGTGTGCGCGCGCTTTTATTTGGTTCTCTGAGAAATAAAACTAAATACATTTATATATTTTACATGTTTTAAATTTTCATTGTCTTTCAATACACACATACAGTACAGTATTTTAATTGTTAACAAAAGTGGTTAATTCGCTAATCACCATTTTACTAGGTCGAGAGTTTAGGACTACAGTATAAAGTTCTATCTGCAAAAAGATGATTCTGAGATAATTGCTTTTAAAGTTCCGAACCCTCTTTGGTTTGAATGGTGTCAGCGATTTTTATTGTGTATTCTTTTGAACTTAACAACATGAATTTGGGGTATTTAGAGTACTATATATAGGTAGAGAACATTGAACAGAACAAGGCCATGTCTAACTTAATTTTGACAAAAATGCAGATAAATGAAGGAATATCTGATGTCTGTGGACATAATGGATATAATAATGGTTTGCAAATAAACTTTGAAGGTATCAGCTGGGAAATAGGATATAAATGTGTTTTGTAGAGATGTCCAGATTTCCTTATCCTTACTTTTCTTATGTCCGACAAAAGCGGCACTAGAGGGTGGTAATTGGGAAGACGAGGATAGACAGGGGGTATGAAGAGCACCATTTGTGACTGATAGCGGCGGCAGCAGAGAACATAATGGTATTATCATACATCATCGATTGTCAGCTGTTAATGTAATATGGATTGGATAGAGTACAAAAATGAGTGTTTCTTATGGGACTTATGGACCCTTCCCAACCATGCAGAGAGAAAAATAACAACAAATATTTAATAGAAAGGTTGTTGAATCTGTATCTGTTTTGATCCAAAGAGCTGCTTGCTGCCATAGCTTCTTGGATGATTGACACACATTTCCCCCTGGTTGGTTGTTGTTGGCTGCTGTACTCCATTGGAGCATTTTAGTGTCTCTCTTTTAAGTGTAACCCCAATGAAAAGAGTAGGTAAACACATGAGAGAGAGTGTCAACATTTACTGGGTGGTTACAAGGACAGAGGAACATGCTGATCAAATAAAGATGGAAGAAGGCATATGCTGACAGATTGGCTAGCGAACCTGTTCTCTCTTTACTTTGTCATTTGAATCAGACCCAAAATCAAATCAATTGATTGATCATTTGTTCAATTCATCGTGGATGTATGCCCGACACAAGACTTAACAAGTCTTTTAAATCGTCCTTTGGCACCTGCCTGTTTCTTAAGACTTGTTCACAATGCAGACCCCCTAGAAATCCCCATCAAAATCCATCTAAGATAGAGATATTTCTATGCATGCTGCATTTCAATCCACCGCATCCACCAATGGCAGTGGACGGTGGCTGAGCTACAGTGGCGTTTGTCAGATCTTGAGACATCCCGAAAATCAGTCATCAAACTAATATGAATCGCTCTATGGAAAGATGAGACTCGCACAATGGTGTTTTTCCATTTCTATGACCCCCACAAGCGTCACGGGACTTGTCCAAGTCGGTACTGCTGATCCGCTAACTTCTGTCTGTAGTGTCTGAACAGTTTGGGCTACACGCCCTCTAAGGAAAGGTACGACTCGCACGAACATGTACATGTCGATTGTTTTGCTCTACAAGACCCGGTAGCCCGGTACCACAATATTTTTTAATGGAAGTAGTTTAGTGCCCCCCCCCCAAAAAAAATATTCTGATCTTTCTTATATCGCTCAGATATAGGACAGACAATGTAAAACAAACTTCCTTTTCATTTATTTTTTGACTATCTGTTTTTCCATGTATGAATCTGTTATTCAGTTTTGCCGGGGGATACCTTAAGTGGTCCTAAAATTACAAATCAAATAGATAGTCATACCAAGGATAATTTATCTTAAAAAAAAATGCATATGTTAGCTTAGTGGACAAATAATAGTCTAAAAACCACTTAGGGCAACTAAGTTGCATGGCCAGGAATCTGACTTCAAACCTCTTACAAAGGTGGTTTGAAATGTGGCTTGAAATATCAGACTCCATGTGTTTTTTGGCTGTTCAGACTGCAGTAAAAAGAACAGATTTGAATCGAACATGCAACAAAAATTGGATTTGCGTGACTTCAAACTGCCAATGTGTACAAGGCTTTAGTCCTCCAATGTCCCTTTTGGCATGCAGATAGGTCCCAGAATGCTTATGGTGTGTGTGTGACTAATGACTCCGGTTAATTGGGATTGCAGGAATTGTTGAAGGTACTGTAGGATACATTATTATCAGCAATGAGATCAGAACTTTGCCTTTCGTATTTGAAAAACATCTCATGCAGCTGTTGACTGTCTTGATGACTGTCTTGATGACATGAAACTGCAAAGACTGCAATGATAGCCTCTTCATGTTGTACTGTATTGATATATACGTTCTGGCATCAGATGACATTGGTTTTTAAGGGGATGTCCCAAATATCCATGACGTTGCGACACACACTCGGAGACTCACTACCGTTGTACACCTGAGGGACTACTGCACCTTGGTCGCTCATTAGATTACAGAGGAATTAGTCTCTGTTGTGGATTTAGGACACAGCAAAGGGGTGGATTTGGCCAGATTCATCTCTTTATAAAGGCAGATCTGCTCAGGGGGTGTAATCTGACTCCATGCATTAGCCTGTGATCTTGCTAATACAGGCCGAACAAATGTAGCGAGCCTAGCGTAGATCTGGAAACCGCAAGAATATAATTTGTTTGTGTGCAAGTCAATGGCTTTTGAATTTCTATTGATCACATAAATTTTTTATGTGACATTTTACATTTACATTTTAGTCAGCAGATGCTCTTATTCAGAGCGACTTAACAATTAGTGCATTCCTCTTAAGATAGCTGGGCCTGGGTGTAACAACCACATATCACATTAGTAGGAAGTATATTTTCCCTCGGTAAAGTAGTTCTCAGCAATGTCAGTGCTAGTAGGAAGATTAAATACTATTTTTTTATTTTTTATTTGGGGGGGGGGGGGATTTAAGATATACTCTATACAAGGCCATTTATTATTCAATAATGATTAAAATAGGGTGGGGGGGGGGAGGGGGTCTTTCAATCTTGACTGACTTGGCATCTCATGCGGTGTTATTACATTTCTCATTTTGAAGCAAGGCACCAGGTGCTATGTTCTCATAATGTAAAGGTCATGGGTGCCTTCTCACCTCACTGAGGCATTTCCTTGTTCCTGAGTTGACAAACTCATCTCCGTCAAACTCCACATTAAAGAATGACATACATCGGAAAGTATTCAGACCCCTTGACTTTTTCCACATTTTGTTACATTACAGCCTTATTCTAAATTAAATGGTTCTTATTCCTAAATTGATTAAATTGTTTCCCTCCCCTTATCAATGTAAACACAATCCCCTGTAATGACAAAGCAAAAACAGGTTTGTAGAAAATGTTGCACATTTATTAAAAAAATGGAAATATTACATTTACATAAGTATTCAGACCCTTTACTCAGTACTTTGTTGAAGCACCTTTAGTAGCGATTACAGCCTCGAATCTTCTTGGGTATGACGCTACAAGCTTGGCACACCTGTATTTGGGAAGTTTCTCCCATTATTCTCTGCAGATCCTCTCAAACTCTGTCAGGTTGAATGAGGAGCATCGCTACACAGCTATTTTCAGGTCTCTCCAGTGATCTTCAATCGGGTTCAAGTCCGGGCTCTGGCTGGGCCACTCAAGCGCATTCAGAGACTTGTCCCGAAGCCACTCCTGCGTTGTCTTGGCTGTGTGTTTAGGTTCGTTGTCATGTTGGAAGGTTAACCTTCGCCTCAGTCTGAGGTCCTGAGCGCTCTGGAGAAGGTTGTCATCAAAGATCTCTCTGTACTTTGCTCCGTTCATCTTTCCCTCGATCCTGACTAGTCTCCCAGTCCCTGCCTCTGAAAAACATCCCCACAGCATGATGCTGCCACCACGTTTCACCGTAGGGACGTTCTTCCAGACGTGATGCTTGGCATTCAGCCAAAGAGTTCAATCTTGGTTTCATAAGACCAGAGAATCTTGTTTCTCATGATCCGAGAGTCCTTTAGGTGCCTTTTGGCAAACTCCAAGCAGCTGTCATGTGCCATTTACTGAGGAGTGGCTTCCGTCTGGCCACTCTCCCATAAAGGCCTGATTGGTGGAGTGCTGCAGAGATGGTTGTCCTTCTGGAAGGTCTCCCATCTCCACAGAGAAACTCTGGAGCTCCCGCGATTGCTCAGTTTGGCTGGGCGGCCAACTCTAGGAAGAGTCTTGATGGTTCCAAACTTCTTCCATTAAAGAATGATGGAGGCTGGCCTAACGAGTGGCGCTGCGATCTAAGGCACTGTTTCACAGTGTTTGAGGCATCACTACAGACCCGTTTTTTTTTATCCCAGGCTGTGTCACAACCAGCCGTGACTTGGAGTCCCATAGGACTGCGCACAATTGGCCCAGCGTCATCCGGGTTAGGGGAGGGTTTGGCCTGGGGGACTTTACTTGGCTCATTGCGCTCTAGCAACTCCTTGTAGCGGGCCAGGTGCCTGCAGGTGTTTCCTCCGACACATTAGTACGGCTGGCTTCCGGGTTAAGCGGGCGGGTGTTAAGGAGCTCGGTTTGGTGGGTCATGTTTCAGAGGACGCATGACTCAACCGTCGCCTCTCACGAGCCCGTTGGGGAGTTGCAGCGATGAGACAAGTTTGTAATTGGATTGCAATTGGATATCACGAAATTGGGGTGTCCTTCAATGCCGCAGAAATGTTTTGGTACCCTTGCCCAGATCTGTGCCTCGACACAATCCGGTCTCGGACGACAATTCCTTCAACCTCATGACTTGGTTTTTGTTTTTTGCTCTGACATGCACTGTCAACTGTGGGACCTTACAGTATATGTGTGCCTTTCCAAATCATGTCCAATCAATTGAATTTACCACAGGTGGACTCCAATCACGTTGTAGAAACATCTCGAGGATGATCAATGGAAACAGGATGCACCTGAGCTCAATTTCGAGTCTCATAGCAAAGGTTCTGAATACTTATGTAAATAAGGTATTTCAGTTTTTATATTTTGGAAATGTGCAAAAATATCTAAAAACCTGTTTTCACTTTGTCATTATGGGGTATTGTGTTAGATTGAGGATTTTTTTATTGAATCCATTTTTCGATTAAGGCTGTAACGTAACACAATGTGGGAAAAGGGAAGGGGTCTGAATACTTTCCGAATGCACTGTACATAACTACAACATACAAATGTTCCTTATTTAAACTTAAAAAGATAAGTCACATTCATTGTAACATACACGTTTGTACAACTTAACAGTTTAGGCCAGTGGGGTTAACACATTTCTTCTTGTTGTAGTTAAAACACTACGCTTTAGCGCTGTAAATCGACATAGAAATTGAGCCCCGCAAAAGTTGTCTCTGAAATTGGTACCACTCAACCAGTCGCCTGTGATAATATGCCTGTGTTCTTGGGCACAGATGCAACACTGAGGTTTTCATGCTGATAATATTTTGTTGATAACTCTACTCTGCCACCAAACTCCATGTAGTCGGTGACATTGGGAAATCCCTACTGTTATGTGGGCCACATCGATTCGTTTTTTTTAGCTCATGTGGCTTGCCTTGCTCGTCATACCCAACAGCAGTTATCTCCCTTGCCCTGTACTTTATGCTATTGTGATGGGGGGTAAAGTCAACAAGAGTTACGTATCGCTATGTTGCTTTTGATAATATCGCAATATTGTTTTTGCACTAGTCGACTGTACCTGCACCAAAACTCCCAAGTATTTTTCCTTTTTTAAATAGGGAACCAATTTGTTTTCAGCACTTTTATATCCATGACTGATCTAAACTCATTTTCCTCATGCTCTCTGTCACTCTGCAGCAGACATATGGTGAGCAATATATTTGGAACATCGAATCGCAATAAAATTGCAGCATCGAATCACAATACATATTGAATCATTAGAATCGCAGTACCTATTGTATCGGCACCTAAGTATCGTGATAATCTCGTGTCATGAGTTCCCTGGCAATTCCCAGCCCTAGTACGCTTGATGTGGTAAAGTGGCTGTCCTCTTTCTCAAACGTGCATTTAATGTCTCCAGCTACTCTGGCTGGCAGGGCTTCATGCACTCCCTTTGTTAGCCATGGGGCTAACCGCAGCAGTCAGTTTGGAGCAGCGACAGTTGCGTGTTATTAGATTTCCCTCTAGGACCGGCAGCAGCAGAGTCCCAGATCAATCAATAGGATGTCTACTACAAGTGTAAATACACAGTGGGAATGCACACACAGAAGCCTTATTGGAGTCGGAAGGGATTGAAGCATAGGCCCCTGATGCGGCAGAGAAAAGCTGCTTTCTGTACGAGCCACCTTTCACACTCCAACACATATAGCAAGGGCAGAAAGGATAAGGACGTGCATGCAGTCGTAGAAGGCTGACGGACACACACACACACACACACACAAACACTGCATAAATACACACACAGAAACACACACACACACACACACACACACACACACACACACACACACACACACACACACACACACACACACACACACACACACACACACACACACACACACACACACACACACACATAGATAGATACTGTATCTGTGCGAGTCCACATGAAAACATGCATCCCCTCTCTGCCTTATCTGGGTGGCTCAGACTGTACACACTGGACAGCATGCACACAGTACACACACACAGCAAGCCTATTCAATGCCAGCTAATGTTGTGTGCTAACCTGTGTTATTTATTAACATGTGGAAAGGCAGGGTTAACCCATTCCCCTCAGAGATACGTTTGAGTGAGCCCTGAGAATGCCTGACACAATACGAGCTGAGGTATTTGTTAAACTTCCCTCTCAACACATAAGACACATCTCTGGAGTTGGCACCATGTCCCTTTTTCATTTTCAGGGAAAATCTAATGTGCTCTGAGGCCTAGGAGAACATGAGTCGTCAGTTGGCATCATGTCAGTTTGCAAAACACGCGTTTTGGCAGCAAGAGCCCCCACAGACCCCAAAAAAACAAAACAATACTATTTTGGTTTCAAGGGGAATGGGGGATTCCAGACCATCTGGTGCTGCAAGCCAAGGTCTACCTCTAGGTTAACACTGCAGTGTTATCATACTCACTGTTTCTGAAGTGGGGGAATGTGTTATGTGGTAACAACATACCACTAGGTTAGACCCTGACGGATGGGACAAGCTCCTGCAGCGTAAGCGAGCATGCTTCAGCTTGTCTCACACACACACATACTTTAACTTTAACTCACTCACTTATACACACAGACTGTACACACACACACACACACACACACACACACACACACACACACACACACACACACACACACACACACACACACACACACACACACACAGGGGTCTGCTCTGAAAAGCCAGCTGTACGCTGCCTGTTAACAGCAGAGTAGCAGAGAAAGGGAAAGCTCGACATCAGAGAGGGATGTTGCAGGGCTTCCAGCACCATGTCGACACGGCTGTGGAATGTTAGACACAGAAGGGAGTATTCTACCTCTCATACCATATATCAATCATCAAGCCTTCCAGTAGTGTGAAGCAGAAGGTGTTGGCCTGGGAAAAAAAAATGTGTCTGCTAGTAACTGAGGCTTCAGGACCTGAAGAGATTGAAAACTCCCTAGTAACTAAGGCTTCAGGACCCGAAGAGATTGAAAACTCCCTTGGCCTAGAGGATTATGTAAGGAGTTTCCAAGGGAGTTTTCTTCTGACACTTTGGAGGTGAAGTTCAAAATGGAGGGAAAGTGTTGCATTTAATAACCTTTTACTGCAGTGGGCTAAATTAGGGTCACACAGAATGTTTCCTGGTAGTCTTAAACAAATCTTTGAAACCAAAGTGTACACCTCACACACATGGTTATGGGCTTAAAAAAAGAAGACACCTGTACCATATCAGATATAGTTGAAATGAACGAGTTTGCATCCCAATATTACACTCTATACACCTCAGAAGACTGAAATATAACAAAACTGTTTGACATAGAAACACCAGATCTTATTTTTTCAGTTTAAAAAATAAATAATGTTGATTAATTATGAAATTATGAAAATAACATTCCACCCATGAGGCCACTAGAGGGAGATTTGGTCATTTGATTGCAGGAAAGGCTACCTACAGTAGAACACTAATTTCAAAGTGGAATTTGTTGCCATGTCTCTCCTTTTAAAACGGATCCTTTTAAGTCATAGGGAAAGAGGCCGATGTTTAGGCTCCATGTCAGTATGCTTCCCAACTGGAAGAGGGTTGGGTTTGGCGCGTCGTTAAGGCCTAGTTTTGGCACAAGAGCATTTCAAGATGGCGTCACACTCGCGCTCTACACTCTCCTGGGGTTGCCAGGTCTTCAGGCTTTAACTGGGATTGAGTTTGATGTTCTTTTACTATGTGTTTTGATTTCTCCCGCGGTCACGTTCAGGTTTCCATTATGAAATAGGAGCCCTTCGAAGGCCCTGTGGGTATTTAGGCAAAGGGGAATATACCTCTGCTAGAACTTGGTTGTCTATGGGTATAGTCATTTACTTTAGGAAATGCCTTAGTACATGCCGGATGAGTTTGGATAGAGTCTGATAAACAGCACAATATCCACATAAATTTAAATCACAGTTCAGTTAACTTTTTCGGTAGAAAGCAATCGATAGTATCGACACAGCAACTATTCACATTTCCTTGCTCATGCAAAGAGGTATTAAAGTAGTCATGGCAACGTGACTCAATACACTCTAACCTTTATTTAAACTTTATAACCTTTCTATAAAGCATAAAACAAAGAGTTCTAGCTACATGAGTGTTTACCAAAGCTAACTGGCCAACTTATCGATCCTGCAGTGAAACTACAGCCCAGGAAGACATTTCTCTGATGTTTTCATACTGTTCCTGATGGGTGGACTAGCCTAGCGACTACAGCTAGCAAATCAAGGACTCTAGGTTTATTTACACAAATTGAACCATGTTAATTATAGACCGCCTGGCTGAAAATGAACCCCCCACCCCATCCACAGGTGTGTTGAGCTCTATACTCCACACGCTTGACTATGCACATTTGTAGGCAGTACTTTCTGTTCATATGTTTATACTGTATTGTCATTGGAAAATATCGTTTTTTTTGTTATGTTCATTTAAAAAGGTATACGGCTAGTCTATACAAATGTCCCACATGTAACTAATTCAACATATTTCTGGGTTATTTTTCTGTCATTTCATAAAGGCTCGGGTTTTGTCTGAATCGATCAACATTTACCTGTCATTCATGTCAAGGAATGAGCTTCACAGCCATCCTTACCTCTACAGAGACAGAGCTGAGCAGCGTTCAGCGACTGAACAGACCTGGCTGTGGAAGAGAGGAGGTTTGAAGCCGGCCTCAGAGCTGTGGCTGCATGGCAGGCCACTCGGTCACACACGCCCACATGGAGGAGCGGGGGAGGGGCTAGCTGTCCAGACCGCTATGCTCTGCTCTGTGAAAAACCTACTGCAGAGGAGTCTGACCGGAGCCAGAGTCGAGCACTGTTTGTTTGTGTGTGTGGCTGAGTCTGCCTGTCTGCCTGTCCGCTTATGTGCCTGTCTGTTCAAAAGCTATTGAAAGCTGGTCATTGTTTACTGGTGGTACTGTAGGGGCTCTAAATGTCTACTCTAAGTGTCTACTCTGTTGTGTCTACTCTGTAGTGTCTACTCTGTAGAGTAGTGTTTACTCTGAACGTCTCTTCTTTTTCACAGAATCGCAGAGTAGCTTTTGATACTGTGTAAACAAATAAATAAAAAAAATGGTTGACTCATCTCACAGTTGGGTGTCTTCAGTCCTTGTTACATGTGCGTTGGCAGTGGTTCGTAAACAAAGATACCACGTAAACATTTTGGTAACATTTTACTCAAGGCCAACTGTTGTAACGCATGAAGATGCTGTCTCAATGCAACGTAAGACTTTAGCATTTTGTTCTTCAAAGTTGTTCTACAAATACAAGTGACCAAGCTAAAACGGTGCATAGTCAGGTGCTATCAGATCACAAACAGATGTCAATAGCTCCGGCGCTATTCACTGTTACCTAACACCGGAGGCCAGCCAGACTGTTAAAAAAGATAGTGTGTCTGTCTGTCTGACTGTGTCCCAGTTGATTTTGTGCCTGTCAGAAGAGCAACAGACTGGGGGCCATATATTTGATTGACCAATCAGCATAGCCTTTAAATCATCCTAATGCCCTGACGGAGATCGTTAACAGGAGGGGCAGTGTGTCCCAAATCATGGGGTGTGTTCATTAGGCACAAAACAGCAGAAAACAGACTGAAACAGGGAAGGATTACGAGGACTTGTCCAATAATAAATGCTCATTTTGGTTTTCTGTTGTATGCCCTAATGAATACCACCCTAGCTGCATTTTGGTTTGTCTAGCGTGGAGCTGCCTCCCTCCCTACCACAAAGATGGCCTCCCATGTCCTGTTTCGCTTTGCATTGATGATGTGTTTTAGGATCTTTAACTCAAAAGAATGCCTCCGTTGAAGAAGCGACAGTCTGTCAGTCCTAGACCTGTAGATTTGTTTTTGTGGCTGTGTTTTTGAACATCATTTGTCCCCCCCTCACACACACACACACACACACACATGATGTATCATCATCATACGTCTTAGACAGGTCCTCAATGAATTATCATGCATATGGCATCATTTTAAAAAAAACGTAATGTAAATGTGAAACGTTGTGTGACATGCATAATAAATCAAAAACGATACGGCAAACACCAAACCGAAGTCAAACAGTCATCAAAGTGTGGGATGTTGTAGCAGAGAAGACGTGCTCCGTTGTTTGTAATGAATTCTGCGGCACACCCTAGTTACACACGTACATGCACACTGTTTGTTGTCCTTTTTTGGCAGCTCTTGTACGGCTCCACCGTATGGTGCAGCCTATCACGTTCCCCCAGCCCCCACCCAGTCTCTGGGAAGGTTGAGGGAATGGCAATGCGGCTTGCCACATATCTACTGTGAACTCGACCGACTCTCTGTGTCCTTCCCTCCGCCATCTAACTGAAGTGTGTTATTAAGCTCTCTGACATCTTTGCTAGCAACGTCGACATTTGTATCTCTCTCTATCAAACTTGCTCTCATTATGCCTCTCTGTTTCGTTCAAAGTCTGTCTCTCTATCTGCTGTTTTTTTATTTGTTTTTGGTGGAGCGATTCTGTGATTATGCGGTGCCCTTGTTCAAACAGCTGAGCTGGATAATACTACTCTCTGGGTCACCATCTGCCTCTCATACTGTTGTTTTATCTTTTATTGAGTGACTTCTTTGCTCTGTAACTGAACGCTGAACTATTGTAGCCCACGTGTTGCAGGGGGAAACTCCCATCATGCCGTAGGCCTAACTCTGCGTATAGATAGATCTAGACCGCTATTCTAGCCACCATGTTGCATCAGCGGGGGACAAATCCTCCAATGATGCCTCCCTGTATAGACCGTTACCTGATCCCTCAGGAGGAATGCTGCTGGGCCTTTTGGGACGTCCAAATCGAGATATAAATCAGCGACTCCGTTTGGCAGATACTATATCTCTCAAGTGCATCTGAGCCCGCCATATGTGTATGTCTGCAGAAGAGCAAATCCCCCACTACCTCCTAAAGCCCTGCACGGGTATGAACTTGAAGCCCGAGCCCTAACTATTCCCACGACATTCAGGACCTAGCCTACCCAGGCCTGATTTTGCTTCTGCCCAATTTAAGGCCCAGGCCCAGCCCGAAAGCCGAGATCAGAACTAACTTTCTCTGTTAGTAAATCCATTAGCAGCTCCTCTCTGTCTGCCACTCACTCCCTGCGCACTTCTCGTTCTGCATGGGCTCTGCTCATGGCGGCTCTGTAGCGGTAAGTATCCATAGCAACGGCTCCGCTTGGGCTGCTCTGCTCACTGACGAGACATGAGAGAGCCGTTAGCTACTTTTCCTCACTCTAAACAGAGACAAAACTCAAGGAACATTATTATTTTCTGTGAAATTATCCTGTCTTATATTTGATTAGGTAGAAGCACTTCTGACACCATGTTATGATCTTAGTCAAATATCACCTTACTGTGCGGCAGAGCACGAGCAAATGTCTCAGCTTCAAAATGTTAGTGAACAATTTAGTGATACCCGAGCCCAGCCCGTACCCTAGTTGGTGATGAAAAAACAGGCCCTACCCGGCCCTAGCCTGATGTATAATGTCAGAGTCTGTCGGGCTCTGGTCGGGTAGCAGACCTCTACCACCTGCCCTCATTGTCATGTTGTTGACCCCCAGTTGTGGTCATTGTAATGGCGTGTGGAGCAGAGTATGCCAAAGGAAGCCCAGTGTTGGTGGATCAAATAATGAAGGAAGTAGTTCAAGACACATGGCTATGGCTTCTTTTAATCTTGCCTTGCGCCTCAAACCAATCCAAATCTTGAAAGAATTTTTTCAAATAAAGATATTCTGAAGCAAGGTACACATTTCAAATACAGTGGCACGTTTTGTGTAAACCTGGGCCACCAACAGGCACAACTTGATAAGGTACAGAGTATGCCATTTACTGGATATTGATCATCTCTGGCCCTTACTGGACACCCTCAGGCCATCATGGCAGTGACTCTTGCTGCATGACCAATTCCCTGGCTGGCTGGCTCAGCCTCAAGTGGACCTGACCCAGCCAAATGACCTAAATAACACAGGGGGAAGGAGGGCAAGGAGGGCACGCCCCCCCCCCCCCCTCCCCCCCACACACACACACACACTCGAGATAGGGCACGTGGATAGACCTCTCGGTACAAACAGATTTCCGAATTACGCCATTTCCTACATTTAATATCCTCGGTTGGTAAACACTCACAGATGGTGAGCTTTAATAATGTGTTACCAAGCAATCTTTTTAAAAAAGAGAGAGGGGAAGAACCGAACCGCTATTTTTACAATATGGAGGTCAGGCCTGGCGGTAAAGGCCGATGATTGATTTACAGCGACGGTCACTTTTAGCTCAAGGGTTTATAGGGGTTATATAATAACAGATACCTCAGGAGCTTCGTCACAAGCCCCCGATATGAGATACAGACCCTCCCTCAAACGTCTGGGTCTGGGAAGAGAGGAGACATAGAGGATGAGGAGGGGGGGGGGGGGGGGAGCCCGTCTCTGCTGAGTCAGAATTCTCTCGCAGTCTGGGAGAGGCTTTCTCTTCTCATCCCTCTCTCCTTCTCACATATATCTATCATCACCGTATTGTAACAATCCTATTGATACCCTCAACTAGTCCATTTTCACCTGTGCTAATGTCAATTCAGATTATCACCCTTGCATAGATGAAATGCCTTATTTGGTCCAACTCCCCCCACCTACATAACCCCTGCCTTCAATATAGCCAAAGCGCTCCATTAAAATATAGCTAAAGCACTCCGGTATGGGACAGAACTTTAATGAATGATTAAGAATGTAATCTACAGTTCAAGCCCAGTTTTATATGGGTCAAGTCACTGCACCCGTGGTATGGATAGGGATGGGGCTGTATGGGGGGGGGGGGGGGGGGGGGTGAAAATAGACCAGACTCATCCCCTTGGTATCTGTCTAGTAATTGCATTCTAGAAATGCCAACGTCTTGGGCTGCCAGCGAGCTGAGTGCTCCTCTCCTCGGGAGGTGCGATCAACGCGCCTGTTGAGGCATATTTTTTTCAGAAGGCAAGCTGTGAGTAAAAAAAAAACACGGAATGCGGGTTAGACTTGTTTGAGCAATTTTGGCATTAGGCCTATTCATTTCAGTGTTTATACAATTGGATCAGACCTGTTCTTCTGATCAATTAGACTTGTTATGGCTTGTCATTAGGGAAAAACATGCCCAGAAACATTTAATTGGTTGTGCGTTGTATGCTGAGTAAAAATGACCACCTGACTCAACACATCAATGATATATTGATTTATTTTCAAAAAATATATCACCATGTTGAGAAAGGGGAGAAAAGAGGGCGATACCGTGTTGTTCTGTTGTGATGTATAGCCTTTGAGGACTTCACAATGATAGCATGTCATGTCAGATTTCTTTATATGGATGTGTAGACTTCAGGGTCACTCACTGGAATGCTTGGTCAAGCCTTGGGCCTGAAATCATAGTTATGCCTGCAGCACTGCTCAACGCATCCTCTCAGCACGCACACAGTGGCATCAATCTCAGAGAAAGTCCATGAGAAAGAATATCGAGAAAGCTATTTTGACACCAAACTTTTCTAATGTTGTTGTCATTCTTCAGAGACAATCAGCCAGTTTCACAAACTCTGACTAAATGAACGAAGTAGACCCGATTTTCAAGGATTAGAAATAAAGAAATGTACGATTACAGGGATATTTTAAACCTTGTTGATGAAATCAATTGATCATGAATATTGATATAAAATAAATTAAATCCAAGGAGTTTTTATTTTTAATTTTTATCTGGGTCAATGAAACAAGGCTCATAAATCTGGTACCCCTCCAAAATAAACACAAGACAATTCAGACTGAGTCATGTTAACTCATCTTGACAACTTGTCTTCTAAGTGTTACTCAACACCATGCAGAAGCCTCAGCACCCGATCTGCACCTTGTTCTGTGGCGAGTTGCCGTCCTTCTGAATGTCACTGTCTGGTCGCCGAACACCCCGCCAACAACAAGGGCCGCTTTGTAAAGTGGCCGTCTGGCCACAGGGGAACTCTCCAGCCGGGTTAGTGCGGACACGTGTTTTCCTCTACAGAACGGTGTCGTCAGCCTTCTCTAAACGCAGGCCTGGTCCAGTTGACAGGATGATGGAGAGTTGCAGTGGAGGGAGACAAAAGTGCTTATTGTATGCAGGGCCCAGCCAGGTTCGAGTCGAGAGTGTTATCTGAACATACTCTCCAGTTTCCCTCCAGTCTGACCTTCAATGTTCACTATCTAGTCTGGCGGGAGAGGAGAGAGGAGCAAAACATCCCCCCATAGTCCTTCAGAGGGGTGTGGTCTCAAATGAAATTACCTTGTAGATAAATTAAGGAGAAATGAACAAACCAATCACTGACACCCATATACATGATTAGCGTAGCGTAGCAAAATACATGATTAGCGTAGCAATATACGTGATTAGCGTAGCGTAGCAATATATATGATTAGCGTAGCAATATACATGATTAGCGTAGCGTAGCAATATATATGATTAGCGTAGCAATATACACGCATGTCCTTTTTTTTTTTTTTTTTTGACATTTTATAGCATACCGTTGAACGTTGACTTCAAATCCATTTTGAAACAGAGGGTTGGAGGATATGTACATGTCTCCTTTGATAGCACTGGGTTCAGAGTAAGTGTATCCTGTTATAGTAATTAGCATTAAATGCACTAGCATTTTCCAGCTGAATGTAAGCTCCCTATCCAGGCTGTAGCAGCAGTTTAGTTAAATGTGCCTCCTCCAGTAAAACCCTGTTTTCCCTGTCCTCCCAGACTCCTGCTTTGTTCCCTCTCGGCTACGCTTTGAAAGTGACTACAGTTCCCTGGCTCTAATGACAGCTAATCCTGTGTCACGGCACGGGGGGGGGGCAGGCCTCAGCCCGACACCACAACCAGGGAACTAACATCTTCTTCAGTGGCTGTCAGTCGGCTGGCTAGGCTTTTTAGCGCAGGAGATGCTACAGTTAGGGAGACGCTACAGTGCAGGAGATCTTGCTACAGTTAGCGACTAGCAAGTTAGTTAGCCCCTGAGTCGCAATGTTATGTCGTGTTGTGGAACGATAACTAGTGTCATGGTGTGAAAGTTCTGGAGACTTTTGTGTTTGGGTTGGCACTGAACTGTAATGTGTTGCTGAAGTCATGGTAAGGGTCTTTGCGACATGCACGTCTACTATCTGAGATTGATTGGTGATGTATTTGTCTCAGAGGGCTAAATGTGTAATATTTTCCCAGAACGACGGAGTAGATAGCGGTGGAATGCATTCACCATAATTTCAAGGCAGGAAACGTCAGTAAGTGTTTGTAAAGTAGGTGTCAAGAGCACTAAGAGTAAAAGGAATGCATAGGTACGAGAGAAGTCGTGACTGCTGCATGTTTAGCTAAAGAACAGCTCTGGTCTGGATCGCAAAAGTGCTGAACCGACCATGGTAGAATTAGCCTTCAGCTCATGTTTTAAAGGTGCAATATGCTGAAATCGCTCCACCATTTGCAGGTTGCTAAAAATCTCATAGTTGGCCAAATTTCAGTTTATGTGACAAACCAAGCAATTATAGCGTAGAGAATCATTGTACCATCTAAACCGCTGTCCAATACCTTTTCAAAACCACCCAAAATTATATTTTCAGTTGTTTGCAGCTGGTGTACAAAACTGAAAGTAAAAGATGCAAAAACGAAACAAGGGGAAGCATAGAAATAGTGCCCATAGAACAGATCTACAGCTCCTTAGACTTGCTTTTAATGAGAATGACAGATCTATAACTCCCATTTCTGTGTGAATTTAGTCGGTTGCCCAAAAAGTTAGATATTGCAGCTTTAAACATGTTTTCAATTTATGACTTAAGAAATGGAATAACATTTTCAATCAACCACAATTGTTCAAAGTGGCTTTTTGAGCACACCAATGGTTATCTACAGTTCTTCACTCTCCCATTGAGGTATATCCATTGAGATGTTGAGTCACTGTATGTTAAATAATGCTTCTCATACCAGCAGTTAGTCTGCGTGAGGCAGTCTGCATCAAATGCTGTCTGTCATTCAGTAGTCGACAGTCACAGGGAGAGTAGGTGCTTTGACAGGTTAATAACAGGCCTACACCAGCATACTGATTTCCCAACCCTTGTTCAGTTCCCTCCATGTTCTCATTGACGTATCGTACCGTCCCTCTGATCCTCTCCGCTGGCCTTGACTCGTCATTGTCCCTGCACGGCCGCAGTCATCAGCCATCCACCATCCGCCAGGCAGCTGTGAAACGGTGGTTCCCCACTGGCCACTCGGTCTGTGTCATTGACCCTCCCCTACTGCCATCAATGGGCCGACACACGCCAACCACAAGCAGCACATTGTGGGCCAGAAGCCAAGGGAGCCAGCGCAGGAAGGGGACATCCCCGAGAGAGGGAGAGAGAGACCAACCTCCGCTTGTCAGGAATACATGATTAATACATGCTTTACATACATGAAGATACCTCCTTGTGTTTTCACAGCAACTGACCCATGTTTTGATTGCCATGTCGCCAAAGCTCCAGCGTGACCTTTTCATTCGTGTCTTTTCAATCTGTCGTACGAGGACAATCATTTTGCTCATTACTCAAGCTCCTACAGCCTTCAAACTGGCTCTAAACCGGCACTTGAAATGCTTATTGTCTTAGCGCTGACAGCCTTGGCGACACGGACAGGCTGGATTGATGACGTTGCTTGGCTTGTATGGGAGCCAGCTTCTGTCTCTCACTGTCCCTGTCTACACATAGCTAGTGTCATTGTCATTCAACGGAAAGAATCTCCCACACCCTGCACTTTCAAAGTATCACTTTGATTTTAATGCTGTACCATAGAACCAATATTTTCTTATGATGGCCGATGCAGGTACCACCTCACTTGTTGGCTTCTTCCCTCCGGTAGGTAGACCCATCTTTGGGCACATCAGTCCACACCCCCATAGATTTCCCCACAATGTGTCATGGCACTGTAGGAGTTCTCTATTGTTAGGAGGGCCTGTAGGTGTGTGTGTGTGTGTGTGTGTGTGTGTGTGTGTGTGTGTGTGTGTGTGTGTGTGTGTGTGTGTGTGTGTGTGTGTGTGTGTGTGTGTGTGTGTGTGTGTGTGTGTGTGTGTGTGTGTGTGTGTGTGTGCGTGCGTGTGCGTGCGTGCTTTCTAACCGCTATAGCCGTGGGCATCTCCTTCTAAAGCCAATATTTTGCTATGATGGATAAAAGATCAGACTGAGACTGTATTCTGCTCTAGTTTCCGTGGCAACCCCTTTACTCATTTAGTTTAAAAACAAAGTCTATGTAATGGTTTAAAAGCCTGTTATTTTTCAAGTGTAATGATGTGTGTAAGATGGGGAGGATGGACTGTGTACATATCATGCATTTTTTCTGTGGGTATTAAAATATGATTTTGTGTAATTATCAATAAAAACAGACAAGAGGGAATGCCCCCAGGGATGGGAAGAAATTGTGGAATAGTTATTGATAACAGGATCAATTCATTTGAACGCTGGGCCAATTTGTTATTGACTACAATTACCACCTGACTGTGTGCTTATTCAAAATTGTTTTATCTGAACATTTTATGAACTGGAGTAGAAGTCAATCACCAACTGCCTCGAGTCCGATTTTAAATTGTGCCCTGAAAACATGATAAACTACTGATAACTTTATTGGGTAATTAATAAAGAAATATGCTTGTCCTTATGTGATGCCTTTTATAGAGGGGTTTGATTTTGACAGAGCCCATTTGGACAGGTTCCATCTAGCAGCTAGCAGCTCTCCTCTTTTCCCTCACTTTACATTCTCTGCTTCCTCTGGACCAGAGTGCCAGGGGCACCAACTGTGTGTGTGTGTGCGCGTCTGTGCGTGTGCATTCGTATGTGCTTGCGTTCATGTGCGTGTGTTGGTGCATGTGTTTGTGTGTGGGTGGGTGTTGTTTGGCTCGGCCTTGCTTCCTGCCCCCGGGTACACCACCAGTATATCCCCGTCTCTCCCTTGCTCTCCCTTTTCCCTCACTGCTTTTCAAATACAGGCAGCACAATGAAGGTCTGAATCTGTGTTACTAAAAGGCACCTTTTCAAAGCCCTGTTTCTGCTAAGCGTCTTGTCCAGAGCCTGCTTCACTCCGACTAATGCATGCTAAAGAGGCACACGCAAACGTCTAAATGACCCTGTTGAAAAGCCGGGACCTCTCCTTTACTTAGTAGATAGAACAGAAGGCTCCTCCAACGCCGACAAGAGCACATTCGGTTGCCATGAGTGCCATTGTTGTGGTGCTTCATATGCATATTGCACAATATGCAAAACGAGACTGTTTCCTCGTACCCTGTAGTGGGTTTAAAAGGTTGGATGGTGTACAATGGATTCAAAGTGGATAAAATATTGTAGGCTACCATGTAGTAGTATTCGCCAGTCTGCAGCTTCATTAGAAAGCTTGTCCAGTCTAAGAAAATTGTGCATCACAAGCCGCAGATCTCAATATGACTTCCTGAAAGGATGTGTGGTTGATTCAACACCAGAACAGATAACTAATTCAAGAAAACCCCATGTGGGAACCACCTGAGAGAAATTAGCATATTGTTTTATTGAAAGCTGGCGAATAGAGAGGTAGCTAGAGAAAGGAGTTAGTTACTCAGGCTGGCTTAGTCCAGCTTCAGCCTTGTACATGCTTGAACAGTGTTTGTGAGGAAAGTGGATTTTCAGAGGGATTACTATTCCTTTCTGACTCTGGCTTTCTTTGCTTTTGAATCATCCCAAATGAAATTGGCAGCCATAAACCCTGACTTAAATGTTCTTTCAATCTCCTTTCCATATTATAATAACGCAGCGCCATGCATGCTGCAGGGGGGGCCGTAGGCGGGTTTTAAATATGGAGGGTTCACCCCAAAATGTATAACGCCTTAATTGTTTCTCAGTATTGCATCTCCTAGGCAGAGTGCTGACTTATGAATATTTGATTGGCAGCTTTGTAGCCATTTTAAATGAGAGGTAGGGTGGGGGGAGACTGAAAGCTGTATGGAGATGTAGCGCAAATAGAGTCTGAGGTGTTCCGCATGGAAACTAGGCAAATTTATCCGGTGTGCGTCCCAAATGGCACCCTATTCTCTATATGGGTCCTGGTCAAATGTAGTGCACTATATAGGAGATTAGGGTGCCATTTGGAATGCAGGACCAGTAGTTAAAGAAGCTCAGCGCAGCACACGACAAACAATAATGTATCGCCATTGACACACAGATGTTACAAACTTGAGTTCTGGGTGAAGTGTTTCAACACAAGTGTCTGAAGGGACAGACTCTTATTCAGCAGCTTTGGATGTGGCAGACAACGTTGTCGAAAATTGACTGTGTAGAATTATTGGTTTGAACCAGAAGTTCCAGTTGGTGCTCTACGTTTCTAATGGCTCTTCTATCCCTTCCGTCTTCCAAATATCCTGACCCATTTGAACCCGTACAATATTCTCTGCCAATTAGCTATTAACCAGTAGCGTAATCTCTTCTCTGTCTCTTTGTGGTTATGTCATTTAATTAATAAGTCCTGGGCAGGTTGTTTGGGGAATGAGATGCACCCTCTTTGTGTCCTATTCAACACTTGGCAAATATACAGCCTGGGGCTGTTTCTTCACTGAAAGATTCCCAACTGGAAACCTTACTCTGGTGAGAGAGTTTTATGGGAATATGTTGAGAGATGGAAAGGTTTTTTTGTTGTCCCTTGATTATCCTCCTTGGAGGTAGTAGCACTGAATATAGCAATGTAACCAGGAAAGGCAATATTTTATTTGATGAAAGGCCGTGTTTTTCTCTCAGTTATTGATGATTCATGTCTTGGTTCATGACCTCCATTGTTTTTTAAAATGTTTTTGACGAAAACTGGGAGGTTGGAACCATTCAAACAAAAGTTCAGTCATGAGTCATGATGGGTTTTAGCTAAACATTCACTGAGATACCACTGCAAAGCTTTGGTGTGGTGTGTGTGTGTGGGGGGGGGGGGGGGGGGGGGGGGTTACTGTGTTGTGCGGCAGGGGAGCAGCAACCACGGGTGCTTGTAGACATTTGTCCGCTCACTGTGTGTGTCTTTTGGCACTTTGACAGAAAGCGAAGCTCACCGCCAATGCCTGATGCCTTGGGGTGACAAGCACAGAGTGAGTTCAGTTCGTTCAGTGAATCACCTAAACCACAGCACACTGGCTCTTGTTTGGGGTCTTGAAATATCTTGCGTTGAAATAGACTATTGGAAGATGCCAATATTGCAACGTTTTTAGCCATTATTGTCCGAATCAATATGGCGCTACCGACATCAAGGCCGATATATAATATCGGGCGCATTGTTTTTGTTGTCTGTCTCTCCATCTCTATCATTTTGTCCCACCCTCTTATTTTCTCTCCTTTTTTTCACCTCTTGTTTTTCTCTCTTTCTGGTGGTCATGCAGAGGCTGGCGGCAGTGAAAAGTGCTGGCGTGGTAATTTGTCTCGGGGTGTAGATGGGAAGTGCCAGCCAAAGACTCACCCACACTCTCGGAGGGTAGCAGTTGGTGCCCTGTCAGCCATTTTCCCAGGTCAAATCCCATAGTCCATTGAAAGGCGTTGTGCTCGACAAGATTTCATTGTGAAATCCGTGAGATGCCAAAACACTCCAATTTAGAGTATTGGTTTGAAAATGAGCCTTTGTCAATATTGTTTTCGGCGATTGTTTGTATATGAAATAGTACTTTTGATGTAAATTATGTATACATGGTTGAGACTTCATGGAAACAACACTTTTTTCATTTCTACATATGGAGGTTCATTTTGTGGAAAGTTATTTTCTTAGTCTAAGTCACATGCTCTATCAGCCACGATATACAGTATAATGTGCCCATTATTATTACTACCCATCGTATCTTTGTGCAGCTAATCGTCTTTTTACGAAGTGACTTCGTTCTCCTCAGACACTGCACAGTCTGTGGTGAAGGCTGATTGGCTGCTCAGTCTGTGGTGAAGGCTGATTGGCTGCTCAGTCGGTGGTGAAGGCTGATTGGCTGCTCAGTCGGTGGTGAAGGCTGATTGGCTGGAGATGATAATGTAGCCACAGTTATGTTGCCTGGTTTGAGACCCATAGAAAATAGCTGCTTCCTGGGCTGGAGGCTGGCTGTAAGATGTAATGTGATTGACACTTCCAGACAGTCAGCATTCCCAGATCAATAGCAATGGGAGCATTCATTTTTTTCCCCTGACACTTCATTTTCTCCCCCTGACACTCGCTCATGTTACTTGTGCAATGAGAGTACAGAGTAAAATGGTGACTTCATATATATATCAACACTGCCTGAATACATGGGTGTTATGGTGGATGAGAGAAGTGGGTCTGTGCAGTGGTTTAAATGGGCATTCCTATCAAAAAAGAGCTACGTGCTGACTAATGCAGTGACGACAACGACTCGCTATGCAATGCTTCACGATCTTCCGTAGTGCTCGGTTGATTCTGTATCTTTTGAGTTTGAGATAAGCCCTTACCATAGAATCGAATAGACATCGTCCTTTTTATGATGGGATAAAGGTCAGCCATTTTGGTCAGGGAGTTGGTCAACCATGGTTTGATGTGCTGTGATAAGACATTGTGTAAAATATCTAGCCAGACAGTTTTAGAGGAAGGATTCCATAAATGTTTCAAACTAACTGCCAATGTGCCAACATTCCATTCAAACAATGCAGTCAATCCACAGTCATACACTGGCTGAAGTCAGTTGATGATAGAACTGTTAGACAAGTTGTAAATGCAACAAGGACTGATATTGTATCATATAATAGCACTCCAATTAAAACAGCTTTCCAAATAGCTTTCCAAGAAAACATACGTTTTGGCATATACAAGTACCTTGCAAAAGTATTCAGACCCCTTGGAGTTATATTGTGCTACAAAGTGGAATTAAACATTTATTGAGAATTTTTGTTTTGTCAACAATCTACACAAAATACTAAAAAAAAATTGATAAAAAAAAAAACAACGATATTTTAAATATCTCAAATTTAGTCGTTGTGTAAGTATTTACTCCCCGAGTAAATGTTAGAAACACCTTTGGTATCGATTACAGCTGTGAGTCTTCTTGGGTAATTAGGCTATACAAGCGCTTTGCACACTTGTATGGTGCAATATTTGCCCATTTATCTTTTTCAAAATTCAAGCTCTGTTAAGATGTTGATTTGTCTCAAACATACGGCTTTGTATTTAGGCCAAAAAGTGTTATCCTTTGCTCAGTTTTTTGTAATATTGAACTTTTTGGGGAATCTTTTTGGGAATATTCTTCTTTTCACTCATTTAGGTCATTATTGTGGAGTCACTGTAGCTGTTTTAAAATCGACATTGTCCTCATAGTAACATCCCTGAGCAGTTTCAGTTCAGAAAGACGACAGTATCTTTGATGTGTATGGGTGGTTTAATACATAATCCACAGCATAATTATTAACTTGACCATGCTAAAATAGGTATTTAATGTCTTATTTGTTGTTGTTACTCATCTACCAATCACTGAAGCCCTTCTTTATGAGGCTTTCAAAAAGCTTCCTGGCCTTTGTTGTTGAATCCGTGCTTGAAATTCAATACTTGGCTGAGGGAAGTTACAGGTGATGTATGGGGGACAGAGGAATTGTTAGTCATTAAAGAATCTTGTCAACCCATATTATTTCATGTAATTTATGTGATTTGTTAAGCCACATTTTACTCCTGAACTAATTTGGGTTTGCCTAAATTACTGGGATGAATACTTATACAGCGACTATATTTTAGTTATGTGTATTTATCTTAAAAAATATATATTTTATATCTTCCACTTTGACATTACAGATTATTTGGTGTAAGATTGTTGACAATTACAACAACAAAAAAAATCTATTTTAATCCCTCTTTCTAACACAATAAAATGTGAAGAAATCCAAGGGGTCTGAATTATTATTTTGCAAGGCACTGTATTTTAGAGGCATTTATACAGAACAAGTGTATAAAACCTGTATAAACTGTATAATTATACAGTGGGGCAAAAAAGTATTTAGTCAGCCACCAATTGTGCAAGTTCTCCAACTTAAAAAGATGAGAGAGGTCTGTAATTTTCATCTTTTATACTGATAACAAGTTCAAACAGGTGCCATTAATACAGGTAACGAGTGGAGGACAGAGGAGCCTCTAAAATAAGAAGTTATAGGTCTGTGAGAGCCAGAAATCTTGCTTGTTTGTAGGTGACCAAATACTTATTTTCAACCATAATTTGCAAATAAATTCATTAAAAATCCTACAATGTGATTTTCTGGATTTTCTTTCTTCTCATTTTGTCTGTCATAGTTGAAGTGTACCTATGATGAAAATTACAGGCCTCTCTCATCTTTTTAAGTGGGAGAACTTGCACAATTGGTGGCTGACTAAATATTTTTGCCCCACTGTATGTATATTGTGTATCTCACTGTGTGCAGTGAAATGTGGTGACCTTGGGCCGTATTTATTGAACTGAGTCATGTAGGCTACATGGATAGAGATCCTTTAATTCACATTCTATATGTAATTATATGGCTACATACACCAATGTATATAGTAAAGGATAGGGATTCAGGAGAAGAAAGCTATTTGATCAGCTAGGGATGTTGAGATATTATTTTTTAAATTTTATTTGTAACCTTTATTTAACTAGGCAAGTCAGTTAAGTACATATTCTTATTTACAATGACGGCCTACCAATAGGTCTCCTGCGGGGACGGGGGCTGGGATTAAAAATAAAACATCTACATAAAGAGGGACCCAAGACAACAACATAGCATGGCAACAACACTTGCCAACACAGCATAGTAGCAACACAAGATGACGACATGATGGTAGCAGCACAAAACATGGTACAAACATCATTGGGCAAAGACAACGGCACAAAGGGCAAGAAGGTAGAGACGACAATACATCAGGCGAAGCAGCCACAAGTGTCAGTAAGAGTGTGCATGAGTCTTTGAATGAAGAGATGGAGATAAAACTGTCCAGTTTGACAGTTTTTTTCAGCTCGTTCTAGTCGCCAGCTGCAGCGAACTGAAAAGAGGAGCAACCCAGGGATGTGTGTGCTTTGGGGACCTTTAACAGAATGTGACTGGCAGAACGGGTGTTGTATGTGGAGGATGAGTGCTAGGTAGGTATCTCAGATAGGGGGGCGTGAGGCCTAAGAGGGTTTTATAAATAAGCATCAACCAGTGGGTCTTGCAACGGGTATATAGAGATGACCAGTTTACAGAGTAGTATAGAGTGCAGTGATGGGTGCATTGGTGGCAAATCTGATGGGCGAATGGTAAAGAACATCTAGCTGCTCGAAAGTACCCTTACCTGCCGATCTATAAATTATGTCTCCGTAATCTAGCATGGGTAGTTAGGATGGTCATCTGAATCAGGGTTAGTTTGGCAGCTGGGGTGAAAGAGGAGCGATTACGATTGAGGAAACCAAGTCTAGATTTAACTTTAGCCTGCAGCTTTGATATGTGCTGAGAGAAGGCAGTGTACCATGTAGCCATACTCCCAAGTACTTATATGAGGTGACTACCTCAAGCTCTAAACCCTCAGAGGTAGTAATCACACCGGTGGGGACAGGGGTATTCTTCTTACCAAACAACATGATCTTTGTTTTGGAGGTGTTCTGAACAAGGTTAAAGGCAGAGAAAGCTTGTTGGACACGAAGAAAGCTTTGTTATATTTGTTATATTATATTTGTTATATTCTAGAAACATCCACATGCCCAGCATATTGTAATTGGAGAATACGCGGCTTACAAGGTAGTTGGAGAGCAGTACTTTAGTATGTTAATGTAGTGAAAGTAGCAGAAAGGTAATGTAATGAAAGTAGCAGAGAGGTAATGTAGTGAAAGTAGCAGAAAGGTAATGTAATGAAAGTAGCAGAGTGGCAATGTTACGAAAGTAGCAGAGAGGTAATGGTGTGAAAGTAGCAGAAAGGTAATGTTGTGCAAGTAGCAGAGGTAATGTAGTGAAAGTAGCAGAAAGGTAAATGTAGTGAAAATAGCAGAGATGTATGGTAGTGAAAGTAGCAGAAAGGTAATGGTGTGGAAGTAGCAGAGAGGTAATGGTATGAAAGTAGCAGAAAGGTAATGGTGTGCAAGTAGCAGAGAGGTAATGTAGTGAAAGTAGCAGAAAGGTAATGTTGTGCAAGTAGCAGAGGTAATGTAGTGAAAGTAGCAGAAAGGTAAATGTAGTGAAAATAGCAGAGATGTATGGTAGTGAAAGTAGCAGAAAGGTAATGGTGTGGAAGTAGCAGAGAGGTAATGGTATGAAAGTAGCAGAAAGGTAATGGTGTGCAAGTAGCAGAGAGGTAATGTAGTGAAAGTAGCAGAAAGGTAAATGTAGTGAAAACAGCAGAGAGGTAAATGTAGTGAAAATAGCAGAGAGGTATGGTAGTGAAAGTAGCAGAAAGGTAAATGTAGTGAAAATAGCAGAGAGGTAATGTAGTGAAAGTAGCAGAAAGGTAAATGTAGTGAAAACAGCAGAGAGGTAACGTCAACAACTAATGTTGTTTTAAAGCTCTAGACAAGATTCTTGCAGCTGTGAGTTTTTAATTGGCCAAACATGTCAATTAATATTTTGTACTGTCGTATAATAAGGCATTGCAGTTTCCATGTGCTGAAATCTGTCTGGGATCTTTCGCCTGACTTTTGAGTTGCACCCCAAGTGTCATGCTTGGTCGTACAGTATCTCACCGTTAATCCACCGGCAACCCACCCTTCTTCCATCCTATCTTTTGATCCTTTCTTTTGATTCTGAACATTCATAATGGCAACGTCATTATACTCCTACCTGAAGTAATGGTTACACAACGTTAAAAGTGTTAAAAGTGTCGACCCCCAGTATGACCAACATGGTTTCCTGTAATCAGCCTTTTGAATGATACTTTTAATCTGTGGAAAGGAATTACTTGTCGTTCCCGGGAGTGCTTCAAATAATGCATGAGTGGGAGATAGATAATGCATTCGAAATAAATGAGGGGGAGTTGTTTGAATAATGCATAGTATTAATTTGCTATGCAACGGGAGATGGACAGTGTTTCTAGCTAATGGTGGAAATGGCTCTAATTGGAGTGATGGCTCTTAACCATGCCTGTTGCTTTCCTGAGTTGAAACTCTTATTGGCCTTTTTACCAATTAAGCGTCTACTTTTTCACTGATTGCCAAAAGCCATTTTCTACTCCCACAGTGATGGGAGAAATATAAATCAGGAGAAAAGAGATACATAACACTCAGGTATATGAGATCTGACGGCAACTACAGCATTGCACTCCAGAGCAACAGACTACGCACTGAGCACACACTAGTTGAATCAACGTTGTTTCCACATCATTTCAATGAAATTAACGTTGAACCAACATGGAATAGACGTTGCATTGACGTCTACGCCCAGTGGGTAATCTCATGGTCCAGGTTGTCTTTGATAGCTGACTTCATTTATACAGGACATTGAATCCTGGGTATTGGTCTATTTTATCTATTTGTATGAGGGTTTAAAAAGGGGGGCATGACAAGTTTGGTAGGGTGGGGTGGTTGGTGCCGGAGAGATGAGCTGTGATCCTTGGTCTTTTCACTGAATTAATGAATAAATTAAGGAATTCATTACTGTACCTTTAGGCACAATATAAAATGATCAGTTGTTCTGTCAAATTCCCCTTTAAGTTGTGGTAAATGAGAAGGGAATGATCAGACTATATAAATGCAGACCAATTTCTCTCCTTCTAGATTGTAAGCCTGCAGAGCATCAATTGACTGGTTGCATGGCGGGGGGGCTGAGTTATGATGAAATTAATGAAAGCTATCAGCTAATGGAGCCCAGCTTTGAGTCATCCCGAGTAATCAGCCAGGCGGACCGGCAGGCAACCAGGCAGGCGGGCAACCAAGCAGGCAGGCAGGCTCATCAAACCTCAGCCTGCTGCACTCTCACAGTTCTTAAGTGCTGGAAAGCATGGGCGTGTGCCATTCTAAATGGCAGTCTTCAAAATTGAAATATATTGCGAATTACTTCCAAAATCAATTATTGACGATTAATTAGAATGGATAAAGTAAGGACAGGATTGAGAAATAGAAATTAAGGCAATACATGAAAGACAAAGACTTGAATATCAATCATCCACAAAGTCTGTCAAAGGGGGTAAGGCCTACAGTATATCAATCACAGTAGGCAATGTGTGTTTGGAATTGCTGTGGTTTTGCCATTTCTGAAGAAGCTAACATAACAGTAACAAACCAACTAACCTGCACCTTCTCAAATGACATGAACAACACAGATATGCCAACTAGTAGCCTATGCTAGCTCTCTTTTATTCACTCGCATGCATAACACATTGTTCAACGGTCTGCTAAGCAACTGGACAGCAACCTGAGAGCATCACTTGTAGCCAGGAGTATCCAACAATACTGAATGCCCTTTACCTCATCCTACTATAGGCATGGAATTGTAAAAAAACTAGGAGCACTTGATTTAGCTCACTCAGCGTTGCCAGGTAGGCAACAGGTGTTTTCCTGTTTGGAACACTTCCATTGGTCCTTAGATGCAAGCTTCACCCAGAAGCCTTTGCTCTGCTTACATTCTGTGTGCATATTCACACGCAGTGTGCGTAAAACTTGAAAGAATGGAATATTTTCAATACCACTGAAATGTGTCACTGTCATCGACGCCAGCATGTTGGTGATGTCAAATGAATGTAGCGATACCCTGACACACAGTAAGTGTCAGCAATGAGATGCCTGTAAGATTGGAGACAACACGTCAGGCTCTGTGTGTAGTTGCACTGATGAGTAAACACCACACACACACACACACACACACACACACACACACACACACACACACACACACACACACACACACACACACACACACACACACACACACACACACACACACACACACACACACACTGTTCCCAGGAAGCAGCATACAGAGGCTTCCCCCACCCCTGATGATATGAGTAGCACTATGTAGCAGACGTGGTGGAAGGCTGGGGGGGAGCCTGTGTTCAACAGCTCAACATGAGAGACGGGAGGCTGCATGACGACAGACTGTCATTTTAAGCCCGGGGCTAGAGTTGCACAACAGGTGCTGAGAAATGACCCAGCCAGGGGGCCTTTGGTAACCATATCTGGGGCACTGGCTGGGGTTTAAGCACACCAACACAGATGAGTGTTATCTGTACAGGGATGTAGGCTATGTGAAGTTGTTTGGTAGGAATAGTTTGGCTGACTTGTCAATTGTTTCAGTCATCATCCATGTTGGGTGTCTGAATTGAAGCTGAGTGAGGTACTGAAAGAGAAGGTTAACTTTGCAAGCCATATTTGCAATCTCGAGCTAGCTCTGCTTTCTTGTATCATACGAATGTCTGTTGAGAGAGACTGTTGAAAGTGAAGTAGAAGTCTATGGCTGTACTCCACGCTTCTCCCAAAATCTGCACTTGCACTTTCCTTGTCATGGATTTAAAGAATTTGGATTGGTGTAAGCATTGGCCGGAGGGAGTTTACACCATAACGGGAAGTGTTCAAGTGCACACTTCAGGAGATCTGTGCAGTTTATGCAACATACATGGTAGATCAAATTAAGCCCCATAATTATAATGACCTTTTTCTATTATTTTATTCATTACAGTGTGACATAGAGGTGGGCTGGAATTCTGATTACAGATGATGTCACCTAAGTGAAATCATTGCCTCGGTCTGTGAGATCCCCTCTCCACTCAATGACGCTGTTTCTGTAATGGCTAATGGCAGAGCACATTACTCTGTCGTTAGCGGTGATGCTGCTCTGGGATGTTAATTAGGACGATTTCCTCGTTTCTGATGGTGTGAAAATGCTGAGTTAGTGAATCCACTTCATATTTTCGTAAATTCGTGGTGGCTAATTTGCAATTAACTATCAGGGAGGTGAACCTTCTTTGTACTGTACAGCTGTGTGTAAATCATATTATGTCTATTACTGTGTATTATATAATATGATGGCTATTACTGTGCATTATATAATATGATGGCTATTACTGTGCACTATATAATATGATGGCTATTACTGTGCATTATATAATATGATGGCTATTACTGTGTATTATATAATATGATGGCTATTACTGTGTATTATATAATATGATGGCTATTACTGTGCATTATATAATATGATGGCTATTACTGTGCATTATATAATATGATGGCTATTACTGTGCATTATATAATAGGATGGCTATTACAGTGCATTATATAATATGATGGCTATTACTGTGCATTATATAATAGGATGGCTATTACAGTGCATTATATAGAATTATGGCTATTACTGTGTATTATATAATAGGGTAGCTGTTACTGTGTATTATATTATATGGTAGCTATTACTGTGCATTATCTAATAGGATGGCTATTACTGTGTATTATATAATATGATGGCTATTAGTGTGTATTATATAATAGGGTAGCTATTACTGTATATTATATAATAGGGTGGCTATTACTGTGTATTATATAATAGGGTAGCTATTACTGTGTATTATATAAAAGGGTAGCTATTACTGTGTATTATATAATAGGGTGGCTATTACTGTGTATTATATAATAGGGTGGCTATTACTGTGTATTATATAATAGGGTGGCTATTACTGTGTATTATATAATAGGGTAGCTATTAATGTGTATTATATAATAGGGTAGCTATTACTGTGTATTATATAATAGGGTGGCTATTACTGTGTGTTATATAATAGGGTAGCTATTACGGTGTATTATATAATAGGATGGCCATTACATTGTGTGGAAACAAGAAAGCTTTGACTGCGTCATGATTGAAACAAATTCCACCGAAATGAATACCTTGTTTCTGCTGTTCTGCTTTCCTTAAATGAAGGATATTGTTGTGGATGACTGTAATTAGTCAATAATTAAGATGGCCGTAAGGACAGGATAGTGAGCATTTGAGAGGATTTGGTGTAGGCGGCAGCAGTAACACACAGTCCTGCTAGCTGCAGGCTATCAAATATTAGCTGTGATAATTCTTGTCATTTCAATGGCATCATTAGTGTATGCTAAACCGGCAGTTGGTTTTCTGTTTGATAATTGCTGACATCAGAGTGCAGGACTTTGTTTACTATTTGAATAAATCCTATATAGATGTATTCACACATTTAGTTAAAATATAGTTTATTTCAAATAGTTAAAATAGAGAAAATATAGAGAAAATATAGTTTAGTTAAAATCTGTGTTTTGTTACATTCAATGAGAGGTGCATATTTCCCTTAACACCTTTTCTCTGGCCAAGATATTTCCTCCAAAGACTTCAACTTGCTCAGTGATTCAACTGTAGCTTTGACTTGTTTGACTTAGTCCTCTTGGGAGCATAGAGTCTCCAACATGGCTCTCCTCCTCACTCTTTACTGTGTGAGGGCTTTTGTACCTGTGGGTTTGTAGGAACTAACTCTCCCCCTCTTCCTTCTCCTCCAGCTGTCCCGTTCCCGCCAAGTCACCGACTCACAGCCAAGGAGGTGTTTGACAGCGATGGGAGGCCCAAAGTGGACGTGCTCAAAGGCCACCTGACCAAGGAGGGCCGCGTGGAGGAGAGTGTGGCCCTCAGGCTCATCGGCGAGGGAGCGGCCATCTTGAGGGCTGAGAAGAACCTGCTGGACATAGAGGCCCCCGTGACAGGTTAGTGAGTAAAACACACACAGACATAGACATACACAGACCAAACTAATGCCTGCACACACACACTTCTTATTCCCGAAATCTAGAAGTTTCTACCTGTGATGGGGAGTCTACCTGGTTGTGTGTGGTGGTTTACAATATCCAAAGTCATTCTGTAGCCTAAATACTGCAATGCGTGTTTGTTTGAACTTCTCCCTCCCTTCCTCCCTCTCTCTGTCTGGGGCGCCCTTATACAACCTTCTGACTTTTCCCACTTCCCCTGAGTATGTGAGTCACCGCCAGGCTTTGAAGGACGTGCGTGGGCTCTGCTGCCCATCACCAGAACGCTGTAACAAGCAAAGGGCAGAGGGACATTTTAAACTGGTTCACACAGTCTGACCAACCAAGGCGATGCTAATTGTTGAAATGCCCTTCTGGTACATATAGACTTGAAAAGGAAAATAACTCTGACACACACATAGACGTATTTGCCCTCATGGAGAGGTGAATAGAGTTTTTCTTTTCTTTTCGTGTCACATAACATTTTATGTGAGCCAGTGAAATGGATTGAAATGTAATCCACTTCCTAACCATTTGTTATGAGATGCACTAAACCTTGGTCGAATTTTTAAGGTTGCTCGTTTAGTTTAATCTTACATTTTTACGCGAGCTGTCATTTTTGTGTGATTCCTGACACTTTGATAAGAACTAGTCAGATTCAAACCTATGCAAACGCATTGTTTTCTCTCTCTCTCTCTCTCTCTCTCTCCCTCTCTCTCTCTCTCTCTCTCTCTCGCCATTAAGTCAAGTGTCTCAGTCATAACCCAATTAGACTTCCTAATGAGCTTCTTTGATGGGGGCTTAATGAGAGGCAGGGGGCCAGTCTTAGGAACTAATGGCAATAGATCACATCCATGAAGAGTTCTAAGAAGAATCTCCTTTGTATGTTTTGTTTCTGACTCTGTTGTGCAGCCTACAAGGAAATGTAGCATTTGATACTCTCTTTCTCTCTAAAGTCTCTACACTAGAAACCAAGTCATTACTCTCCAGTTTGGCCCTGGCTAATGCAAATATGACTGACTGTGTTTGAATCTGTGTCTACTGTGCACAGCAAATATCTGTTAGTCCCTTGAGCTAAACACCTAGGTATTAGCTTGGGTATGGCTGACTGGCTGGTAGACACAGCTCCTTACATGAGACTCAAACCCATGGAACTCAAACCCATAGCCTTAAGGTGATGATGGAAGATGGCAGGGTGCCTAGGTGCTGTGCTGCTGCCCCTCTATTTGTGGCTGAGTGTTGCACAATGTGCTGTAAATTATGTCTCCACTGTCTCTGCCATGATCATAGAGCCATAGAGCCACAAATCATAGAGCCATGTGCAGTCTTCACAGTATAATAAGGGAGCGTTAGGGCACTGGTTCCTATGTGTTAGCATAAGTTTTAAGACAAAATGGTTTCTATTTTAGTTCTGTCATACCACCAAAGTTGGTGAAATCATGTCGATGTGGTTGTTTATTTGAATTAATTCATTAATTTAGTTATTTCTCTGAAACATGTGGGTGTCAAAAAAAGTTTTTTATTCTGAATGTGTAAACATTTTTGCTTTTTTAGTTTCAATTACCATTAAAAAAAAAATAACAGTAACTATATGTTAAACTAATGGATGGCAAACTGCCCAGCTAGCACATTTGGTTCTTTGGAAGTTGTGGAGATGTACGTTTTTGGTTTCCCATTGGTTCTGGGAATGAAGCCATACGTTTCCTGACCAGTAAAACAGAGTGTTTTTTCAATGGAAATGAGAGAAAGGGGAATACCTAGTCAGTTGCACAACTGAATGTATTCAACCTAAATGCGTCTTCTGCATTTAACCCAACCCCTCTGAATCAAAGAGGTGCGGGGGGCTGCCTTAATCGACATCCACATCATCAGCGCCTGGGGAGCAGTTGTTGTTGGGGGTTAACTACCTTACTGAAGGGCAGAAGGGCAGATTATCTACCTTGCCAGCTCGGGATTCGAACCAGCCACCTTTCGGGTTACGCTCTTAACCACCACCCCCAAATTACTTAAAATAAATGAAATAATGTTCTGAGAACATGTTTCAATCAGACTTTTAATAACACTATTAGCTTGTTTTTTCCCCCATTTAAACGTGAACCTTTATTTAACTAGGCAAGTCAATTAAGAACAAATTCTTATTTACAATGACGGCCTACCCCGGATGACGCTGGGCCAACTGTGCACCCCACTATGGGACTCCCAATCACAGCCAGATGTGATACAGCCTGGATTTGAACCAGGGACTTTATTGACACCTCGTGCACTGAGATGCAGAGCCTTAGACCGCTGCGCCACTCTGGAGTTTGGGTTAACGGTTTTGAACTCCAGCTCCGATAGGACACATGGAATCCATCAATCACACAAACACATTTATTTTTTATTGTGGCATGGCATCAGTGAGATTCAATCCTATAATCTTCTTTTCTCTATCAATGGAATTAGTCCACTGCACTGCATAGGTGGAGCTACTGTAGTATATATACCATGTTATTTGTTTTAAATAAAAAAATCTGTTCATTTTAGTCTATTCAAACAGACCCCATTTCAAAGGAAACAAGTACTCATTAAGATCAGGTGTGGCCAATTAGTGGGCACAGCCAACACACCTGAACACACTTAACAAGATGGAGAATAAAACGTTAGGTTGATGCTGAGAACAGGCATATGTTTTTAAATAACATTCTTTGAAAGTTTTCTTAACGTTTTTAGAACAATTTGAGGAAACCTGTATGAAAAGTAATGCTGATGTACTGAAATTCCCACAGAAGAACGTTGTTTCTTAATGTTCTCTGGACTATTTGAGAACATTCCCAATGTCCAACCAGTTGGAGAGCATTCCTAGAACATTACCTGCACCATTCAAAGAAAGTTGTGGGAAGGTTGTATGCAAAATAACCATAGGACGCTCTCACCAAGCTTTGAGAAACATATTGTCACGACTTCCGCCGAGGTTGTCTCTCCTGCCCGTTCGGGCGGTGCTCGGCGGTCGTCGTCACCGTCCTACTAGCCACTACCGATCCCTTTTCGTGTATCTGTTGGTTTTGTCTGATTGGCTGCACCTGTGTGTTGTTTAGTTAATTAGTGTTTGTATATAATGTAGGTTGTCCCACCCTTGTTTTGTGCGGGATTGTTTATGTTGTCATTCATTTCGTCTATCGGTGTTTTTGTGTTTCTTATTCTCCGGTTAGTCTGTTATCCTGTGTTGGATAATTTCACCCTGTGTGTGTTTGGGTTGATCGTGTTTGTTTTGTTCACCGGAGAATAAAACTTTAAATCGCTATCTGCTCTCTGCGCCTGATTCCACCCACCTTGATTAGACGTGACACATATGGTTCTCAGAACGTTATGTGCTAGCTGGGTGTATTGCATAATTGCATTATTTCGAAAATGATGCTTGGAGAATAAGTTTGGTAGCTCCATAATGCTGTATGTATGGTCCCTATCTCATTCTCAGCAGATCATATTGTGTAAGCAATACCTCTCATTCCGTAGTAAAGAAAAAAGCCTGGACCTGCACTTCATCATTCCTATCTTCCAGAGAAATCATTTGTATGTGATTGGTTCTAAAGTGTAATGGAGAGTGAGAGAAAATGCTTGGTTGTGTGTTGGTTGTGAATCAGCCTGGGGGATAGTAGAGTCAGAGGTAGGGGTTAACATGAGCTACTTCTACTCCCACTCCTACACCCACCCCCCGCCCCTCTCCTACTCAACAGTCCTATTCTACGGCAATGATACACACGTATACACACGCACACAAACACCCATCCACACACACACACTGACACAAGGCCACATTTTCTGTTGGAAAGAATACATCCTTTTTTTCTCACTCATACTGTACAAACAAAACACGCTGTGTTTTCTCCACCTCATTCTACCCTCTCCTCCGTCTATGTGATGTGTCTTGGCTGAATGGCCCTCCTGAGACAAACAACACACACACTCTCTTCCTGGTTGTGCCAGGTGGCATCTGGGCCTTTATGGGGGAACCAGGCCACAGTGTTAGTCCATCAGGCCCAAACTGCTCCTGACACAGCTACCTGCTGAATCATTCAGTCCAACAACCTGTAGCTACGTTCTGCTATTGCAAAAAAAAACTGCAGTAATGACTTAACTCTACAACCAGCGAGAGAAAAGAGCATTTTCTCTACCAGACCTTTACATCCCGGTCTCTCACATATAACACATGAATACTGAACAGATCGCGAGCTGCATTCCATATACACTACTACTTCACTCCAGGCTGGAACTCTTCCCAGAGACTCGGCGTTGATCTCCGAGGTATTACCGATCTGCTCAATCAAAAGAGGATTTTGCACCGTCTGCCTTCCCCGGTGGATCACACCAACTCAATGAGCTTGCCTCTGGAGTGGCCTGTGTAGGTTATTGAGCCGCACTAGATTGCGTAAGTCAGCCACCCACACACACACTGCTGTTGCTGACTGACGATATGTTGTTGTTCTCTATCGCGCATTTGCACTGGATGGCGAGAACAAATCCTAGCTCACTTGAGATAATGTACTCCCACCTGCTCATCTCATATGTGTGTCGTGATTGCATGTGTGTGCTAATAACAAAGCCCAGAGGAAAGCCATTGTATCTGCTATGAATACTGCCTACTATCCATTGTGTCCAGCTGACTACAACATTTACATTTTAGGGATTTAGCAGATGCTAAATCCTTATCCAGAGCACCTTACAGTAGTGAGTGCATACATTTTCATACTGGTCCCCCATGGGAATCGAACCCACAACCCTGGCGTTGCACGCGCCATGCTCTACCAACTAGAGCTAAACGGGGCTACAACTCACTGTGGCCTATGTCACTCTGACTATTCACTCTGACAGCCACTTCTGTCACCATGGCGTTATCACAGAGAGAAAAAAACGACACAGGTTGGCTTTGTCGAGATCTTCAGATCCACACACACACACACACACACACACACACACACACACACACACACACACACACACACACACACACACACACACACACACACACAGAGAGAGAGCACATCCTCGGCACTGCAGCGTTTAGTGTAACCTTTTGTTGCTTCATCATGTCCCTCTATGCCCTTTGTGTTCTTGGATTGTTTGTTCTTCTCATTTTATGTCTCATTCCAGTGTGATGTTGAGTAAGTCACTTTAATTGAGTTCATCCCAGCTTTTGATAGAATGATGTTTTGTTCTGGTATGCATTCATGCTTCATTGACCAGAAATGAACCAGAACTGTGCTATCAAAAGTCCATCATATAGACCAAGGCTCTCCAACCCTGTTCCTGGAGAGCTACCATCCTGTAGGTTTTCACTCCAACCCTGTTCCTGGAGAGCTACCATCCTGTAGGTTTTCACTCCAACCCTGTTCCTGGAGAGCTACCATCCTGTAGGTTTTCACTCCAACCCTGTTCCTGGAGAGCTACCATCCTGTAGGTTTTCACTCCAAACCTGTTCCTGGAGAGCTACCATCCTGTAGGTTTTCACTCCAAATCTGTTCCTGGAGAGCTACCATCCTGTAGGTTTTCACTCCAAACCTGTTCCTGGAGAGCTACCATCCTGTAGGTTTTCACTCCAAACCTGTTCCTGGAGAGCTACCATCCTGTAGGTTTTCACTCCAAACCTGTTCCTGGAGAGCTACCATCCTGTAGGTTTTCACTCCAAACCTGTTCCTGGAGAGCTACCATCCTGTAGGTTTTCACTCCAACCCTGTTCCTGGAGAGCTACCATCCTGTAGGTTTTCACTCCAACCCTAATCTAGCACACCTGATTCTAATAATTAGCTTGTTGATAAACTGAACCAGGTTAGTTACAACTGGGGTTGGAGCGAAAACATACAAGAAGGTACAGAAGCTCTCCAGGAACAGGGTTGGACACCTCTGGTATAGAGTTGGCTTGCATTGATTTACAGTTAGTATTGCTTACAACATGCAGTTAAATCCTGGTCATGAGATTGATCTTAAATCACACATTATAAAACTGAATAGTCGTAACTTGTTATGGCGCAAAGTGTTAGCGCGTTGTGGTTAGCAGCCATGTGAAAAGTCCTTTGTATTTAACAGTTGAGTTGGTGTGAAAAGCCTCTGAAAGTTACATTCTTTCATTGTAGGGTTGTTTCCATAGTGATCATGGTCAGCCTTGGCGTACAGTGCTGGCTGAGAAACCAATGAGCGAGAGGGATTTTGACTTTCTATAATTCTATCATTTCCTTTAATGACATATGATTAGGGGATCGATGCTGCCTTACAAACATCTACCTTTTTGTTGTAAGCGAGATTGAACATCCACTTTGCACAGTGAGCTGCTTCTCAGACAGCGTGAATTGAATAGCATTTGTAACGCCATACTGTTGACTCTGAGAGGAAGCGCATTAGAAATGATAACCCTTTAAGTCTAAATCCAGAAATTAAACCATTTGCAAAGAGTGGGGATTCTCCAAAGACAAAATGACAAAATGAGAGTTTACGGTGCATATGTGGAGGAGAAATTCTCTCTTCTCTTCCTCGTGCCTCAGGGGGTTTGCAACTCGAGCTAATGGCTTTCCTTCAACAGATGATAATTGGAACTGTCTTCAATACAGTTCTACGGGCTTACTCTCGAAATCTTTAGATGCATGCTTAAAGACAGCTATGCAAACAAATCAGAGGATGGTTTTGGTATTCATTGCCAAGGACCCAATTAATATCAGTGCTATAGCAACTGTGTTTCAGGCAACTGTAGTTGGCTGGCGTTGTCTTTTGCTACTGTATATCAGTGTCATTTGTTAACATGAATGTTCATGTTGTTTAGCGTTTTCTCACTGAAATGTAAGGTTAGAAAAATGGAGGGGGAATTATCGACCAATGTTTGTGAATAGCACACACACTCAGAATATAAATACAGTATTTGTTTTGTTTGTTGTTCAAACCAATCAGGGAATTCTTTGTGTGATAATATAAACTATGATTGGCTGGTCGTGAAGGTTGACTGGCAGCTGGATATGGCACTCTGCTCCGACCACTGCAATGGGTCTACAAAGAAATGACTGGGTTGTTCCTGGCTGGTCTGGGTTCTGTAATCACAGTCCCAGCATGCTTGCTGTCAGTGTGTGGCCAGCGAGTGACAAACATCGGAAGGCCCTGTGGGCTGTGGCTCCTTGGCTCTCCGGGGAGCAGTGGGCCAGAGGGGCAATGGAAAACCAATTCTATTTGACTGAGTGGCGAATGGAGTGATCATGGAGTGATTGAGTCAGGCCAGTCACAGTGTGGGTCATGTTGGGTTGTTGACTGGAGCGATTGATTGATGGATGAGGTGGGGATGTGATTAACATCAAAGTTGTCACATTAGTGTAAAGTAGACCAATGGGACTAAATAAGTTAATGCCCCATCACTCTGTTATTAGGAATGGAGAGCGGGAGAGTACAGTACATTTTTCGCCACTGCATGTTACCATACAATTGCAGACAAGAACAACACTCTATAGTTGAGATCTCAACAGAAATTGGGATACATGTTTTTCCTCCATAATAGCATACTTGTGTTCCTTAATAATAATAATAGGCTGTGCAAGTGATGTTCCTTTCATAGATTTCAGTCAGTATTCTATGAATAAAAAGCACAGGGAAGTGACTCATGTCATAGCGAGACAGACATATTTTATTCTATTAAAGATGCCACCCGGAGTCTGAGAAAGAGGGAAATGTTGGCGCTTCCATAATGTAAATGTTGATAGGAGCTATGGCTGAACGACAGCTTTATTGATTAATTTGTCATGTTACCTCATTATACTCTCACTAACATTATACCCTCACTACCAACGAGGTATCAGTGTACAGCTCTTTCCAGTGGTGCTTGTAAGAATAAAATGGCCAATTCAAAAGGTTATTGGGTTATTGAAGAACTACTCGTATACTGAGTATAATGCATTTTTTTTACTGCGATGTTTGTTTGTTGATAGGTAGTCTTGCTATATCTCTCTTCACATTTACAATGGTCCTTCTTGGTTTGTAAGTAAGGTCCAACGCGACAGACATTCTGTAAAGGTGTTGCATTTATCTCGAAGAAAGAAAACAGGAACTTGACACAACGTCGAGGGTTTGGCAAACTCAAATGTTTTTAACACTAAGAAATTAAGTCCGATATAGTATAAGAGTAGGTTAGGTCATGTTGATTGGTGGCGCAGGTTAGTCAAAGCAGAGCTCACTATGTAATGCAGCACTAAGTCGCTTGGTTTTCATGTTTTATGCTTGATGCGTGTATTACGAAAGGATACAGGCGAGACAACACCTTTTTGTACCAGTTGATCCAGGTTCAATTGGCTGGCAACATTACAGTACAGAAAACAGAAGACACTTCACGCTTGCAAATCCTCTCCAGGCAAATTGTATGAAACATGCTTGGAATTGAAGCCTTTCTGTTTGTCAGGTGAGAGAAGTAGTTGCATTGTGTATTGGAACTGGGTACTGTATATATGAACTAATAATTGCCCCTGTAAATAAAAGCTATTGTGCCTCTTGGGATCAGAGAGTGGCTTATGATAATGATAAATGTGACTATGATGTTTATGTATTAGGGGGAACACTTGCCCAAAACTCTTGCCCATTATAAGTCCCAGGGTCCATATAATTCTTCTTAACATGTACATGAATCATGATACCACAAACAAACTCCCTCAAAGGGTATACGTAAGTGTAATTATGAATTTTTACTGCACAGGAAAACTGCACTTTTAAAGAGGACGAAGCAAATAGTTTGGAATATGTGACCCACCCCCTGGATTTGGTCCTATGTAGCAACATTTTAAATAGTGTTTTATTTTACATTGGATAAAAATACAGACTCAGAGCAAGACAAGTATATATCATACACTGCAGTTGAGGAAGATTGAGAAAGTACAGTGCCTTGCGAAAGTATTCGGCCCCCTTGAACTTTGCGACCTTTTGCCACATTTCAGGCTTCAAACATAAAGATATAAAACTGTATTTTTTTGTGAAGAATCAACAACAAGTGGGACACAATCATGAAGTGGAACGACATTTATTGGATATTTCAAACTTTTTTAACAAATCAAAAACTGAAAAATTGGGCGTGCAAAATTATTCAGCCCCTTTACTTTCAGTGCAGCACACTCTCTCCAGAAGTTCAGTGAGGATCTCTGAATGATCCAATGTTGACCTAAATGACTAATGATGATAAATACAATCCACCTGTGTGTAATCAAGTCTCCATATAAATGCACCTGCACTGTGATAGTCTCAGAGGTCCGTTAAAAGCGCAGAGAGCATCATGAAGAACAAGGAACACACCAGGCAGGTCCGAGATACTGTTGTGAAGAAGTTTAAAGCCGGATTTGGGAACAAAAAGATTTCCCAAGCTTTAAACATCCCAAGGAGCACTGTGCAAGCGATAATATTGAAATGGAAGGAGTATCAGACCACTGCAAATCTACCAAGACCTGGCCGTCCCTCTAAACTTTCAGCTCATACAAGGAGAAGACTGATCAGAGATGCAGCCAAGAGGCCCATGATCACTCTGGATGAACTGCAGAGATCTACAGCTGAGGTGGGAGACTCTGTCCATAGGACAACAATCAGTCGTATATTGCACAAATCTGGCCTTTATGGAAGAGTGGCAAGAAGAAAGACATTTCTTAAAGATATCCATAAAAAGTGTTGTTTAAAGTTTGCCACAAGCCACCTGGGAGACACACCAAACATGTGGAAGAAGGTGCTCTGGTCAGATGAAACCAAAATTGAACATTTTGACAACAATGCACACCATCCCCACTGTCAAACATGGTGGTGGCAGCATCATGGTTTGGGCCTGCTTTTCTTCAGCAGGGACAGGGAAGATGGTTAAAATTGATGGGAAGATGGATGGAGCCAAATACAGGACCATTCTGGAAGAAAAACTGATGGAGTCTGCAAAAGACCTGAGACTGGGACGGAGATTTGTCTTCCAACAAGACAATGATCCAAAACATAAAGCAAAATCTACAATGGAAGGGTTCAAAAATAAACATATCCAGGTGTTAGAATGGCCAAGTCAAAGTCCAGACCTGAATCCAGTCGAGAATCTGTGGAAAGAACTGAAAACTGCTGTTCACAAATGCTCTCCATCCAACCTCACTGAGCTCGAGCTGTTTTGCAAGGAGGAATGGGAAAAAAAATTCAGTCTCTCGATGTGCAAAACTGATAGAGACATACCCCAAGCGACTTACAGCTGTAATCACAGCAAAAGGTGGCGCTACAAAGTATTAACTTAAGGGGGCTGAATAATTTTGCACGCCCAATTTTTCAGTTTTTGATTTGTTAAAAAAGTTTGAAATATCCAATAAATGTCGTTCCACTTCATGATTGTGTCCCACTTGTTGTTGATTCTTCACAAGAAAATACAGTTTTATATCTTTATGTTTGAAGCCTGAAATGTGGCAAAAGGTCGCAAAGTTCAAGGGGGCCGAATACTTTCGCAAGGCACTGTACTTTCTCAATCTTCCTCAACTGCAGTGTATGATATATACTTTTCTTGCTCTGAGTCTGTATTTTTATCCAATGTAAAATAAAACACTATTTAAAATGTTGCTACATAGGACCAAATCCAGGGGGTGGGTCACATATTCCAAACTATTTGCTTCGTCCTCTTTAAAAGTGCAGTTTTCCTGTGCAGTAAAAATTCATAATTACACTTACGTATACCCTTTGAGGGAGTTTGTTTGTGGTATCATGATTCATGTACATGTTAAGAAGAATTATATGGACCCTGGGACATATAATGGGCAAGAGTTTTTGGGCAAGTGTTCCCCCTAATACATAAACATCATAGTCACATTTATCATTATCATAAGCCACTCTCTGATCCCAAGAGGCACAATAGCTTTTATTTACAGGGGCAATTATTAGTTCATATATACAGTACCCAGTTCCAATACACAATGCAACTACTTCTCTCACCTGACAAACAGAAAGGCTTCAATTCCAAGCATGTTTCATACAATTTGCCTGGAGAGGATTTGCAAGCGTGAAGTGTCTTCTGTTTTCTGTACTGTAATGTTGCCAGCCAATTGAACCTGGATCAACTGGTACAAAAAGGTGTTGTCTCGCCTGTATCCTTTCGTAATACACGCATCAAGCATAAAACATGAAAACCAAGCGACTTAGTGCTGCATTACATAGTGAGCTCTGCTTTGACTAACCTGCGCCACCAATCAAGGGGGCCGAATACTTTCGCAAGGCACTGTATGTTCATGGAATTAAATAGATGGCCGTAATCCCCCCAAGACACACCTGACTAACTTGATGGGTTGTAATCACCTGGGGAAGTGAAGTATTTTGTTTAGACATGTATCTAGCTAGCTAGATACGAATAATTAGAATACTATTGCGACACAGATCATACACGTAACGTTAGCTAGCGAGCCCGAAAGCTAATGTTCGCTAGCTACAGTATCTAACAGTATGCTTGCATTTGCAATGAGAACAACTTTCTGACTAAATTAGAAACGTATCATATCTGGAAATGTAGCTAGACTCTTACCTGTTTACATGGATGAATGCTTCATGGCAGACTGGAACCATTGAACTCAGTTTTGTTTGGCCAGCGTTGTGTCAAGTCACTCCGGTTCACACTGACCGTGGCGTGTGCAGGCGGTAGTTCATCACAACTTTTTCTAACTGTTCTGTCGATAGCGCCTGCTAAATTCAGGGCATCAATGTTGCTGAGAAAAGTAGCCAAACGTTTGTGGTTCTCGATGGCTAACGTTATATCGTTCAAAAAAGCCGCTGTAGAAATGATTTTCACCACATACTGAGCAGCTCACGTTATAGACAGAAGCATGCTACATGGCAGACTGTTACGAATTCCTTTTGGCCCGACAGTCTAGGGGGGATGGTAGTGAGACCCGTAACATAACTCATGTAAATTATAACAGTGACAAAGTAAAAGTGAACGAAATAACCACGACAACCGAAATAATACCGTCAAACTCAGGGTTTATTTCTAAACACACGGTAATGGGGGGAGCAGGAAAAAGGGGCTGAGCTGGACCCAAGGAAAGAAACAATAAGTATTCAAAACACCCCTAAGCTAGACTAGCCTATTTCAACAACAGCTAACTAACTAACCAAAAATACAGTGGGTGGTCCGCCCAGTTCTAACTAGTGTGTTTTAACAAAGTTTACCTACGGGTAGTGTATGCCCATGGGCGACTTGTCTTGGTTTCCCCTTTTTCCCACCAGCAAACACCATAAACAAAAACAATACTCACAGGAGATGACAAAGTGATTTGGAGGTGCTCAAACAAAAGAAGAGGTTAATTATTACACAAAGAGAGAGATCTACATACATGGCATTACAAAGAGATTGAGCTCTCCTGAAATCTACAAGAACAGCGATCTACCAACATAGCATTACAAAGATTGAGCTTCTGAAATCTATCAAGAGCAGAGTTCTACCAACTTGGCATTACAAAGAGATTGAGCTGCTTGAACAAACAAATGATGGGGTTTTTAAACCATGGGGAAGGAACTGTGATAGGGTAGGAAACAGGAGGAGGTGTGTCTTCTGATTGATGGGTTGATTGTTGACTGATTGGGGAGTGATGACTTTCACCTGTGAGGGGAGACGGAGAGAAAAGAAACACACAGGATACACACAGACACAGGATACCTGTATCCGTAACACTCCCACCCTTAAAAGAGCAACCCTAGGGATTGCGACCACAGTATTACAATTAATACTCACAACAAAATTAATACCTACAACAACAACAACGTCAACCTTGCCAAAACATACAAAAATCATTTTTACACACGAGACAAAGCATCTGCCAACACATTATCTGAACCCTTTTTGTGGCGGATCTCCAAATTATAATTTTGTACAATCAGCGCCCAACGCATAAGGCGCTGGTTCTGGTTGTACATTCGGTGGAGAAAAACTAAGGGGTTATGGTCAGTATACACAATCACTGGTAGGGCACTGGAACCAATGTATACTTCGAAGTATTGCAGAGCCAACAACAAAGCAAGAGCTTCTTGTTCTATTGTCGCATAGTTTGTTTGATATTTATTAAATTTACGTGAAAAATAACAAACGGGATGATCCACTCCACTCTTGTCCTGCTGCAGTTGAACAGCACCAGCACCTCTGGCACTAGCATCTACCTCAAGCTTGAACGGTTGTTCAAAATCCGGAGCAGCAAGTACAGGGGTACTACATAAGAGTGCTTTCGCTGATTCAAAAGCTCTCTTACAATCAGGGGACAACACAAATGGTCTTGCCGGACTGAGCAAATCAGTCAATGGAGCAACTACCGCAGAGAAATTTTTACAGAAGCTACGGTAGTAGCCAACCATCCCTAAAAAGCGGCGTAGCTCTCGTCTAGTGGTAGGTGCAGGGAATGCAGTTATAGCCAAGACCTTGGCATCAACAGGGCGCACCTGTCCATGGCCAACCTCTTTACCGAGATAGGTAACAGTAGCCTTCCCAAACTCGCACTTTGCCAAGTTCAGGGTTAGAGAAGCAGTTGCCAACCGTTCACATACTACCCTTAGCAAGTCAACATGATCTGACCACTCAGACGAATAAATCACTAGGTCATCAAGGTATGCACTACAATTAGGAACGCCAGCTAATACGGAGTTAACCAGTCGTTGGAAAGTGGCTGGTGCATTTCGCATCCCAAAAGCCATGACTGAGTACTGTAGGAAGTTGTCTGGGGTCACAAAGGCAGAAATCTCTGAAGCACGTGAAGTTAACGGAACCTGCCAGTAACCTTTTAAGAGGTCCAACTTGGTTACATACTTAGCAGCACCAATAGTATCGATACAGTCATCCAGTCTGGGTAACGGGAACGAATCTGGCATTGTGACAGAATTTACCTTTCGATAATCCGTACATAACCTGGACGTACCATCAGGTTTAGGAACCAGAATGCAAGGAGAACTCCAAGGGCTTGAACTTGGCGTAGCCAGGTCATTCTCCAACAAATATTTCACCTCATCCCTCATTATCTTCCTCTTGGAAGCATTGATACGATATGGGTGTTGCTTGATAGGTGTAGCATTTCCAACATTAATGTCATGTTCCAACACATTTGTGCGAGTAGGAACGTCATTAAAGAGACATGGAAAACTGTGTAGTAGCCTCACAATATCATTAGCCTGTCCATCCGTTAAATGAACCAGACCTGACTGGATAGACAGCAGCATTTCTGAGTTGGGCAATCTAACACACTGCTGTTGAGTATTGCGCAACTCCAAGCCATCAACATCATCAATTTGACAGTCCACTATCATAGCAGTAGTAGCAGAGGAGACAGCAGTACCTTCCTCAGTTTTTGAACTATCTAACTGTGTGATGGGTCGGGTGTGGTAAGCTTTCAACATGTTAATGTGACACACACGAGATTGGCGTTGTCTATCAGGAGTTTGAAGCACATAGTCAGTTTCACTTATTTTCTTTTCAATTAAATAAGGACCAGAGAAACGAGCTGACAGTGAAGATCCTGGAACAGGTAATAACACCAGTACTTGGTCACCTGGCTGTAGTGGACGAGAAACAGCCTCTTTATCATAGTGTCTTTTCATGCTCCTCTGTGAGGAAGACAGAGCTTCCTTTGCAAGAGCACAAGCTTGGTGTAGGCGCTCACGAAAGCGACTAACATAGTCCAACACATTCTCATCTCTGGTACACAACTCTTGGGACAAGAACTGTTCTTTAAGGACTTTCATTGGTCCTCTTACTGTGTGACCAAACACTAGTTCAGCCGGGCTGAAACCTAGGGACTCCTGCACAGTTTCACGAGCAGCAAACAACTAGAGGAACTCCCTCATCCCAATCTTTCTCAGATTCCAAACAATATTTACGTAGCATAGACTTCAGTGTCTGATGCCATCTTTCAAGCGCACCCTGAGACTCTGGGTGATAGGCGCTTGATACACGGTGCGTAATTGATAAGGATTTCAACACCTGCTTGAAGAGCTTGGATAGGAAATTGGTACCTTGATCGCTTTGTACCACCTTAGGTAACCCGAATGTCGTGAAGAATTTTATTAAGGCTTTACTCACTATCGGAGCTGTAATCCTTCTCAGAGGAATAGCCTCGGGGTATCTTGTAGCCATACACATTATCGTTAACAAAAACTGGTTACCCGATTTTGTCTTCGGTAACGGTCCGACACAATCAACCACCACATGCTCAAATGGTTCACCTATGACAGGTATAGGACACAGAGGAGCAGGAGGAATAACCTGATTTGGTTTTCCTGTTATCTGACAGGTGTGGCATGTCCGACAGAACTGAGCCACATCTTGTTTTAAACCCGGCCAAAAGAAGTGTCGAAGGATCCGATCATAAGTCTTTGTAATTCCTAAATGACCAGACCACTGGTGATCATGAGCAAGGGATAACACATTCTGTTGAAAGGCTGTAGGAATCACTATTTGGTAAACAGCATTCCAATCTCCACCTGCATCAATATGGGATTTCCATTTACGCATGAGGAGATTACCATCAATGAAGTAAGCCACATTCTTCTTCTTCACCTCTTCTAACGAGACAACACTAGAAAAACATTTAGCAAGTTTGTTGTCAACCTTTTGGTTAGCAATCAGCTGCTCACGAGTGACTGGTAACTGTATTGCATCAGCAATAAGTTCAACGTTCTTTAATTCTTTCCTGGGCTGTTGGTCAGAGGTGATCAGCTTCTCAGAGGTATCACACAATCCATCCTCTTGATCATCCTCTTTGAACAGAACAGTGTTCGACAAATCTATCACGTCACACTCTTGTAGTGCCTGAGCACGAGTGACAGCACAAGCGGGGAACACATGTGGATAACTCTGTGCCAACTCATTCGAGAGAGAGTGGTCACTTTTATCCAATACTTCCAATACGGGTACTACCTTTCCTCCGGCAATATCGTTACCCAGTATAAAGGTCACACCTTTCACTGGCAACATAGGACGTACCCCCACTCTGAATATTCCACTGATTAACTCAGAGTGTACTTTCACAAAGTGCAACGGCACTGGGACAAAACCCATTTCAATACCCTGCACTAACACACTGGAACCACAGTATGTATCGTCAGATAAGGGCAACACATCAGACAATATAAACGACTGCGCCGCACCAGTACCTCTAAGGATTTTAACCGGACGCTGAGAGGCTTCGTCATTCGTTAGGGACACAAACCCATCGGAAATGAATGGTTCATAACTACGGTCGGGGACTGGGTCTTTCAAACTACAGTTACCCTGAGGCACCTGTTTTGTTGCAGACCTCACAACCGTACGAATTAGACCAACACCTGTTGGCGGCTTGGCACGAAGAGGCATCCCTTGTTTGCGTTTAAGCAGGAAGCAATCATTAATCATATGTCCCACTTTATGACAATAGAAACAGGAACGCTCATTCTTCTGGCGTGCTTGATATACTACTGCGGGCCGACTAGGGCTAAAGGTAGGAAACTCAGTGGTTCTACTCTCAGTTTGAGCCGAAAACACACTCTTGTGCGTCAACACAAACTCGTCTGCCAACACAGACGCTTCTGCCAGGGAGGATACTTTCTGTTCGTTTAGGTAAACTACAATGCGTTCGGGTAAGCAATTTTTAAACTCTTCCAACAAGATTAACTCCCGGAGAGAGTTGAAATCAGTTACCTTACTAGCAGCATGCCATTTATCAAACAGATTTCCCTTGTCTCTAGCAAATTCCACATAAGTCTTACTAGAAGACTTTCTATGAGACCTAAATCTCTGTCGGTATGCCTCAGGCACAAGCTCATAGGCACGAAGAACAGTAGCTTTGACCACTTCATAATTCAAACTGTCCTCCAGAGGTAGCGCTGACAAAACCTCTTGGGCTTTACCAGTTAATTTACACTGAAGTAATAGGCACCATACCTCTTCAGGCCACTTCAATGCTACGGCTATACGCTCAAATACACAAAAATAGGAGTCAACCTCCGACTCTCTGAACAAAGGTACTAAGGCTATCTGCCTACTAATGTCAAACGTGTTTGAGGACACAGCAGGTGAGAACGGCTCACAAACAGGCACAGTAGGAACGAAGGCTAGCCTCGCTGTCTCTGCCTCCTGTTCCATCTGGCGCATTTTAAACGTCATCTGCCGCTGTTCTCTTTCTGCCTCAATTTTACACATCATCTGCCGTTGTTCTCGTTCTTTTTCTGCCTCAATTTTACACATCTCCAACTGGAGAGTCTCTCGCCTAATTTGGGCTCTCTCTTCCACCTCTAGTTGGAACTGTGCTAAACGGACATCCCTTCTGGCATCACCGTTTGACAGTGGGGAGAGTGGATCAAAATGGGACAATGTGGCTGGTGTTTTAGCCTCACCCTCATTATCAGATACCAATGGGCTTATAGGAGCAGTTACATCCCCTACAGGGTTAGTAGACTCAGGCAGCGGTAACACAAGCACCTGCTCTTCCAACAATACATTTAACACTAGCTGTTTAACCTCCGCCTTAACTACACTCTGCGGAATCGATATTGAGTAATGGTCAGCCAAGGTCATTAAATCAACTCTACGACATTTATCAAAAACCTCCCACGAAGGATTATCCAAAAAGGACTTCAAATCAAAAGTAGCCATCTTACACTACTTCACAAGAGCCAACGAAAATAGCAAACACTAATGCTACTTCAGCTATGACGCTCAACACTGAACTATACCACTACAACAATCTACATGAGCGGCATGGGTGTCAGTAAAGACATATCCCGGATGAGGCTCCACTTATGTTACGAATTCCTTTTGGCCCGACAGTCTAGGGGGGATGGTAGTGAGACCCGTAACATAACTCGTGTAAATTATAACAGTGACAAAGTAAAAGTGAACGAAATAACCACGACAACCGAAATAATACCGTCAAACTCAGGGTTTATTTCTAAACACACGGTAATGGGGGGAGCAGGAAAAAGGGGCTGAGCTGGACCCAAGGAAAGAAACAATAAGTATTCAAAACACCCCTAAGCTAGACTAGCCTATTTCAACAACAGCTAACTAACTAACCAAAAATACAGTGGGTGGTCCGCCCAGTTCTAACTAGTGTGTTTTAACAAAGTTTACCTACGGGTAGTGTATGCCCATGGGCGACTTGTCTTGGTTTCCCCTTTTTCCCACCAGCAAACACCATAAACAAAAACAATACTCACAGGAGATGACAAAGTGATTTGGAGGTGCTCAAACAAAAGAAGAGGTTAATTATTACACAAAGAGAGAGATCTACATACATGGCATTACAAAGAGATTGAGCTCTCCTGAAATCTACAAGAACAGCGATCTACCAACATAGCATTACAAAGATTGAGCTTCTGAAATCTATCAAGAGCAGAGTTCTACCAACTTGGCATTACAAAGAGATTGAGCTGCTTGAACAAACAAATGATGGGGTTTTTAAACCATGGGGAAGGAACTGTGATAGGGTAGGAAACAGGAGGAGGTGTGTCTTCTGATTGATGGGTTGATTGTTGACTGATTGGGGAGTGATGACTTTCACCTGTGAGGGGAGACGGAGAGAAAAGAAACACACAGGATACACACAGACACAGGATACCTGTATCCGTAACACAGACCAATCCAAACTCATCTCCCGGCATGTCCAGCCCATCCATTATCTTAGCCAACCATGCCTAGCGGGAAGGTTGTCTTTTTCTGTGGCTAAACCAACTAGGCTCGGTATTGAACAATTGTATTCATATTTACAGATGGAACACAAGGCACATGAAAGTAAAACATTTTTTTTTACAAATTTGGATCAAAATAAATTAAAAAAGACGTTCAAATGCCTCTCCAAAGAAGTAGTGAAATGCAACATACTTCCTGAAACGGGTCACATATAAAAGTGAAGAATTGTAAGATTTGTTGTTTCTGATTTCCTCCCATGTGTGTTTCCTGTAGTTTGCGGAGACATCCATGGCCAGTTCTTTGACCTGATGAAGCTGTTTGAAGTAGGAGGGTCACCAGCTAGCACACGATACCTTTTCCTGGGCGACTACGTCGACAGAGGATATTTCAGTATCGAAGTAAGTGTTTCAGCCTGTTCTAAGAACATTAAGTTAAAGAAGGAAATGGTTGATGCTTTTGCGTTTGTACATCTGAAACTACTGTTGGTTATACTGTATTGTAAAAAATATGTTCTCAAAAAATATGCAGATTCATTCCCAATCTCTTTGTTGTTCTCTTTCAGTGTGTGCTGTACTTGTGGGCCTTAAAGATCCTATACCCCAAAACACTCTTTTTGCTTCGTGGGAACCACGAATGTAGACATTTGACGGAGTATTTCACATTTAAGCAGGAATGTAAGTCTGGTTTGAGTTTTTCATTCTAAAGCATTGTACATTCAGCCCGGCGCTTAACTTTCAAACGTTCACACAGAAATGTTCTTCTTGGCATAGTATGAAAACAGATATTTGCTCTCTCCTTGATAGGTATTTACATCTGAACTATTGCTGTTGTGTTCGGTCTCAGAGTCTAAATAAAATACCAAGGGCAGAGTGAAATTATGCTGGAGTTTTTTTATGTCCTTTGGAGGTTTTCTGACACTTTTGAAATGCTTTCCGACCCAGCACACTGCCCTAGTGTGTAAGAGCTAGGGGTGTTTGGCCTGGCAACACTCACTCCCTGCCCTATTTCCACCTTGACAGGTAGAATTAAGTATTCGGAGCGGGTGTACGATGCGTGTATGGACGCCTTCGACTGCCTTCCTCTGGCCGCCCTTATGAACCAGCAGTTCCTGTGCGTACACGGAGGACTGTCCCCAGAAATCACAAACCTTGACGACATCAGGAAAGTACGTGTCCTCCCGAACCACGTCCCCTGCATGACCATGCAATATGCTTGTAATTTGAGCTGCTACACTATCATTCAGAATGATCTCCTATTTCACTGTTGATAAAGTATTAAATTCATGGATACATTGGATATTGATGTTGTACTGTTTCTTTGCTGTATGAATAGATTGCATGTGTGGTTTAAACGAGGTTTCATTAAAAGCATAATGGGTGTTCAGTATAAGTAAGAAAATCAACTTTCCCTTGTAACAAACATTCACATGGACTTTATTCTAATGGAATTTATCACGTGAAATGCACTTAAATTAGGATACAGATACGTTTACACAGAGCATTGTGCAAACGGTTTCTTTCCCCGTTTTGCTGTTCAAGAAAATGAAGACTTTACCCATTTCCCTTGAAATATTTCCTTTGAAAAGAATGACCTTGATAATACAACATGGATTACCTCGCTCTCAATTTGCTCTCAAACGATGCCCCTAGCTAACAGGAGAGTTACATTCGGGCAGAGTCTGGACCGCTCTGATTAAAAATGTTGAAGAGTCGGATCCTGCTTTCTCTCAAATTCAATAACGGCAATTGGATTTTGTGGCTGCAATCAGAGGGTCTCTGTAATCCAATCTGCACTATTGAAGTGTCCATTATCCTACAGTATATACTTTCTCTGGAGAAATCGATACGGTTACTCTGAATGACTGTCGTGAGCTTTTGGCTGATCACATCAATTTGTACCTTTTCCATCCCATTTCTGAAGAGGAAGTATTAGTGTGGGCAAGATTGAATATACCTATTCATGTTTTCTGCTCATAATAGGCACACATTGTCATCCAGTCCACATGTTGTGGGTGTCTTTCACTCAAACACGATGCACCGTTGTAAAACAGAGACCCTACCAACAGTTTTTTATTTTAACCACAGTTCAATGTAGCAAGACTAATTGTCAAATCAAGATCCATCTCAAGTCTTTTACAATGACAAAAACAACCACTTTTCCATAGGTATCACTTGAGCAACACCAACCCATTGAGGAAGATAAACTGACTGAGTTTCCTCATAGATTAGACATTTTCCTGACCGCTTGACGTTGTCTTTCCCTGTCTCTCCTAACTCTGTGTCCCTCTCTGTTTGCAGTTAGACAGATTCAAAGAGCCCCCTGCGTACGGGCCCATGTGTGACCTGCTGTGGTCGGACCCCCTGGAAGACTTTGGGAATGAGAAAAGCCAAGAGCATTTCACACACAACACAGTGAGAGGCTGCTCCTACTTCTACAGGTGGGCCATCAACAGCATCACCTCCTTCACAAGCTGCGTAGTGTGAAAAATGCTGTGAATGTGTTCATTTATTCTTTACAGTGCACATTATTAAGGTTGCACTATGTAGGAAGTGCTACGCCATTTCCTGGTTGCTAAAATTCTAATAGTTCGCCTAATTTCAGTTTATGTGATATAACAAGCAAGTATAGTGTAGAGAATCATTGTACCATCTAAACCGCTGTGAAATATATTTTCCATAACCAGAAATATTGTATTTTCAGCTGTTTGACGCTGGTTTATAAAACCAAAAGTAAAAGACGCAAAAAACTAAACTTAAGACCAGGAAGCCTAGAAATAGCGCACAAATAACAGATCTACCGCTTCTTAAACTTGCTTTCAATGAGACATAGCTATAACTTACATTTCTATGTGAACTTGGTCGGTCACCCAAAAAGTTACATATTGCATCTTTAAGAATGCTATTTTCATGTCAATGTAGAAATGCTGGTGGAAGTGTGTGTGTGTGTGTGTGTGTGTTTGTGTGTGTGTGTGTGTGTGTGTGTGTGTGTGTCATACAATGGACTTGACATTGATCTTGGTGCAACACCTCTGGGCTCTACAGTAATATAACCATTCAAATGGAACAGAGTCCCGGTTCTATTGAAGCATCACTCAACCTTCCTTTGCCAAATCCTTCCAACCCAAGTAATTCTGCCAAATGTTCATTTTCATTCAGTCCCCTTCCAACTCCCTCAGTCTTTCTTCTATTGTCTGTATGTACACATACACACTTTCTGTGGATATGACAGTAACCGTATAACCTGCATTTGTCATTATCCCAGAGAAACGGGCTTCTCTCTCATTACTCTGTCGCAAGTGTTTATGGAGCACACATATTAACTCCCCTTAAACAGATCCCAGTCGCAGGCAAAGCAAACAAAGGAATGGCTGGAAGCACAGAGGGAGCTCACTCTGTCCGGAATATAATGAACAGGGCCACAGTCCTCTCCAAATGTGTATTTTAGTGCTCTAGTGTCCAGTCATTACAGGTGGATAAACACTCTATGGCCCTGGCATGCCAGTGGTAAAACCAGCCTGAAGCAGCATAAGCAATCAAATGCTGTGTCTCCTTGAGTGTGCTACACACTGATTTGCTGATTATTATTTTTTTCAAAACATTATTATTGCATTACATTTTTGAACCATGGTCAAAAGGTATTTGAACCTTTTTGAATGGTTCTGTGTTCATTTCACACTTATGCTAAACTAAGTGGCCAGAGTTAGCAGGTCCATGGAAAGCCTCAAAGGTGCATGAGTGCGTTCAGACACCCAAAGAGCTCTATCTAGAATAGAATAAACGTTGGACAGACTTTTTGCAGTTTGTAAATTGATGTCATTTGAAAAGAGACCGCATATCATCTTTGGAAGAGACTTTACCCATAATGCAGGACTATTTCAAAGTCCTCCTATTTGAGGAGTATACCAGCACAAACTTTGCTCTTTTGACCCCAGGAAGACTTGTGGTCTCTAAGGCACCAGCTAAAGGGGATTCAATAAAGACTAAAGAATGTACACTGAGTGTACAAAACATCTTTCCATGACATAGACAGACCTGGTGAATCCAGGTAAAAGCTATGATCCCTTATTGATGTCACTTGTTCAATCCACTTCAATCAGTGTAGATGAAGGGGAGGGGATACAGGTTAAAGAAGGATTTTTATGTCTTGAGACAATTGAGACTTGGATTGTGTTTGTGTGCCATTCAGAGGGTGGTGGGAAGTGCCTTTGAACGGGGTATGGTAGTAGGTGCCAGGCGCACCGGTTTGTGTCAAGAACTGCAACGCTGCTGGGTTTGTCATGCTCAACAGTTTCCCGTGTGTATCAGGAATGGTCCACCACCAGGAGGACATCCAGCCAACTTGGGGAAGGATCGGATTGGAGCATTGGAGTCAACATGGGCCAGCATCCCTGTGGAATGCTTTCGACACCTTCAAGAGTCCATGCCCCGACGAGGCTGTTCTGAGGGCAAAAACTCAGTATTAGGAATATGTTCCTTGTGTTTGTTATACTCACTGTATAGTGTTTTATGTGGGAACAATAATGGTTATTTGCATTCAAAATGTTATTTTGGTCAGGGCTGTGAGATAGATTTGTAGATGAACCAACAGTTTGCTTTAAATGGTCTCGCTTGACTATCTGCTAGACAACACATGCCCGGTCAGGGCGTGAAATGTCACCCCTGTCACTTGAGAGAGGGTAAGACAGTCGTGTTGATGCTCTCGGGTTCTGCCAGTGATATTTCCATCGTATGGCCCTGCCACCGCAGAGATATCTCTGATATCTGAGTGATAGGGATTCAGTATACTACATCGAGTAGTATCGACTATCGAAAGAAAGACAGTGATTTGACAGTGATAGACCCTGTTCGAATACTCCTAATGTATCTTTCCTTCCTCGCTTCCTTGAAGTAATCACGAACCAGACAATTACTAGATGGGTTTTTAGCAAACTTGCCATTGCTTTCAACAGTTATGGCATGTCAGATCAGTGATTACTTCAGGGAAGCAAGGAATAAAGGATGCATTTTAAGAGTATATGAACAGATAATTGCTGTTGTAGTATAAACACTTCAGCATTTCAAACAGGATAGTACAGTAAAACTCCAGTCCAGGTTAGCTGCTTCCTCTTGTACCTCTATCCCAACAGCCCCCTGTGTCTTCTTGGTTTGGCTTACATTCCTCTGTGGCTTTTGGCTTGCATTCCAAGTGGCACTCTATTTCCTACATAGTGCACTGCTTTTGGTCAAGAGTAGTGCACTATATAGGGAATAGAGTGCCATTTGAAACATAGCCTTGTTGTTTTTCCCAGTGTCGTTGTTTGGATCTGCCTGCAGGGCTCATTGTAATTGCCAGCATACTGGCATGCTGCGTTTATGGGCAAGCTTCAAGTTCCAGACTGAAAGGAGAACAATTCGCCAATCTGAGAGAAAATAATCAGTTTGGTGCTTTTTCCTGGCTTCTGGCAACTGTTTTACCCCAGCGCCATAGGCCCCCTCATAACTGTTTTACCCCAGCGCCATAGGCCCCCTCATAACTGTTTTACACACTACTGAGGCATGAAATTGCACATGAATACAGGCCCCATCTTTTCAAGCCTAGCACAGACACTGTACTGTGTGGTCGACTGTTTTTGAGTAGCCTAAACAGGAAATGACATGGTATTTTAGATGCTTTATGCAAATAGCCCTTGAATGGATTGTGTCTGTTCAGATGATGCACAGAGTACACTGTCAGGTTTGAAGTAGACAGGATGTGCATTTGTTTGTTTATTTGTCAGGGACTCTCACAACGGTTGGGGATGGATCACATCTGCGCTCCGTCCCAAAACAGATGTCAATTGCGTTCAGCACAAAATGTCTTTAGTCTTCCGAGCAGTGCCTACAGTAGCAACAGCATCTGCTGATGCCCGGAGAAACAAATAGGAGTGAAAGTAATCAATTAAGATGGATAATGAGCTACTTTTTTATTTTCCTCGAAGCGATGCTATCACACCAGAAAGAAACCACGCGCACTTTGGTTATCGTACCCGCTGTCGGTGGTGCTTTCTCCCCTCGGGTCATCAGTAACAGAACAAGGAATGTGACACCGTACCCATTTCTAGGTGTAAGTCCACCTGGAGTGACAAAGCAAAGCAGGCCTCTCAGCTAGGAAGCCTGCAGTGTAACTGTGCCCCTCAAAGCATACCCGTCTGACAAGGAAGTGCAAATTGAGACGGATCGGTTCACTTTTGTTCAAGTTAGAGTATACCGTACCCGTTCTCTTGTCTACTTTCTATTCTGGATATTAACTGGAGGCGGAGGGCTATGGCTGTTACGAGTTGGCCCGAAGTGCAAGGCCATCTACCTGTCTCACAAAGCAGTGAGCTAACCCTTTAGCCCCGAAAGCGTTCAGCAATGGAGAACCACATTGATTAAAGGGCACAACCATTGTTAGACTAATTAGCAATATCCAGAAACAAACACTTGAGTTTAGCCTTCAGCCCCGCACTTAATTATCAAACACACACGTCAGATTATTTCCAAATGACAGCTGAAGTGTCGTTTTGTCAATGGGAAAATGCCTGTTGCCTGTTGTGACCTAAAAATGAAATAAACATGAGTCGGTTCCACGGTGAGTTTGGTTCTTTGAACAATGATTGCTTTCATGTTTCGTCAGGTTCATCGAATAACCTTCTAAAGTTGTTGTGGTGTGGAGTTCTGAAATGATTATGACACACAGCTCTGTTGTGTTTCCCCAAGGTCTGGAAGTTCATGTGCACTCACTTACTTACTAAACGTTCCTTCTCTGGGAGTTTTCAATGTAACTGGCTTCAAGGGGGTTGTTGGCTGGCTGGCTGGCTAGTGTGACTAGGGCCTCCCTCACTGAGTGCAAAATCACATTTTGGGTTCTTTGGGAATTAAAGGTTATGGCATGGAAAATCCTGAAACTTTACTAAATTGTAATTGCTGGCAGTTTATTTTGGCCACCTCAAATCTCAGACTGATCAGAGCTGCATGAGTACGCAAAAGCTGCACGTGCGCACACACACACACACACACACACACACACACACACACACACACACACACACACACACACACACACACACTGAATACTTATAGAAACCACAAGGTTGAGATTTTATGCTGGATCCTTTGTTTGCCCTTTCCAATGGTTACATGATGAAGGTGCCTGCTATTAAAATACACTTGGATGAATATCTATATTAAGTGTCAATCCACTGGGCACACACTGGTTGAATCAGCGTAGTTTCCACATAATTTTAATGAAATTACGTTGAACCAACGTGGAATAGAAGTTGATTTGACGTCTGTGCCCAGTGGGAAAGAAATCGAATCACTGCTTTTTGATCAAATTAGAGCCGTTAATCAAGCATGTGTCGTCTTGTCTTTCAACAGTTATCCTGCTGTCTGCGACTTTCTACAACACAATAACTTATTATCGGTCATTCGAGCCCATGAAGCACAGGATGCTGGGTAAGTCCCCCCCCCCCCCCCACCGCTAACTGTTACAGCTGTTCACCTTGGTCAACTATGTCGCTTGAGCCTACCCAGGAAACATCCTGCGCTTGCAAAAAAATAGTGTTGAATTCAACTTTATTGAGTTTGGTCGTCAGTGCCCCATCAATGGACCGTGACACCCTTGGTAGCAAGCATGCCATAACATTTGAGAAAAGGGCTGATGAGGCAGAGGCTCCTCCTCAAACTGACAGAAGGCGTGTCACCCTATTTGTTTACTGCTCCTCCACGAAGACTGTCCGGCCCACTCAAAGAGAAAAAAACAGCTTGACCTACTAGCTAGCCTTAGGCACAGATCTAGGATCAGGTAACCCTTCCAAAAAATGTATTTAATTAGCCCTCGGGCCATCGTGGACTTCATACACATAATAATAATGTGTTACATCCACTGTACATAATCTAGCAGACACTTTTATCCCGAACAGTTATGCATGCATACATTTTATATACAGATGGTCCTGGGAATCAAACCCACTATCCTGGCATTGCAAGCACCATGCTCTACCAACTGAGCTACAGAGGGCCACACTGTGCTGCAGAAGACCACAAGTACAGTTATAGGTAGTGTTCTTCTAACAGTGGTGGTGCTGATGATGTTGTCTCTCCCTCTAGGTACCGCATGTACAGGAAGAGCCAGACGACAGGGTTTCCTTCTCTCATCACCATCTTCTCAGCACCCAACTACCTAGACGTCTACAACAACAAAGGCAAGCACAGAGTGAATCGTACTCATTACCGCATTAATTTGTTTATTTGTTATGGATCATTTACCACTTGCCAGTGGAGGCTGGTGGGGAAGGGGAACTATAGGAGGACGGGCTCATTGTAATGGCTGGAAAGGAAAACATGGAACCGAGTCAAACATGTGGTTTCCATATGTTTGATATGTGTAATACAGCTCTGTTCATTCCATTCCAGCCATTACAATGAGCCCGTCCTCCTATAGCTTCTCCCACCAGCCTCCTCTGTTGTATGCTGCCCTAGAGTTAGGCTTCGCTCAGTCAATGAGATAAGATTTGGAAGGATGGCCTCGCGACACAACCTGACTCTATTGAACTAGTTTACGGTTGAAGTTGTCAGACACGGATGTTCATACAACATCACAAAAGTAAATATCTTTTCAAAGTGCATTTTAAATCACAACACACTTTACAGTGAAACAAAAAAGTAAAGCGAACAAAGAAAAACAGTACAGAGAATCCACAATTGAATCAAACTGTACTTGACACAGTGTGATCAGATCAAATGTACGCTTCCTCTACATTAGAGAGAGTGAAAGGGAGAGAGAGAAAGGGGGAGAGAGAGAAAGGGAGAGAGAGAAAGAAAGGGGGACAGTGAGAAAGGGAGAGAGAGAGAAAGAAAAGGGGAGAGCGAGAAAGGGAGAGAGATAAAGGGGGAGAGAGAAAGAAAGGGGGTCAGTGAGAAAGGGAGAGAGAGAAAGAAAGGGGGACAGTGAGAAAGGGAGAGAGAGAGAAAGGGAGAGAGAGAAAGAAAGGGGGACAGTGAGAAAGGAAGAGAGAGAGAGAGAAATGGGGACAGTGAGAAAGGGAGAGAGAGAAACAAAGGGGGACAGTGAGAAAGGGAGAGAGAGAAAGAAAGGGGGACAGTGAGAAAGGGAGAGAGAGAGAAAGGGAGAGAGGGAAAGAAAGGGGGACAGTGAGAAAGGGAGAGAGAGAGAAAGGGAGAGAGGGAAACAAAGGGGGACAGTGAGAAAGGGAGAGAGAGAAAGAAAGGGGGACAGTGAGAAAGGGAGAGAGAGAGAAAGGGAGAGAGGGAAAGAAAGGGGGACAGTGAGAAAGGGAGAGAGAGAGAAAGGGAGAGAGGGAAAGAAAGGGGGACAGTGAGAAAGGGAGAGAGAGAGAGAAATGGGAACAGTGAGAAAGGAAGAGAGAGAGAGAGAAATGGGGACAGTGAGAAAGGGAGAGAGAGAAACAAAGGGGGACAGTGAGAAAGGGAGAGAGAGAGAAAGGGAGAGAGAGAAAGAAAGGGGGACAGTGAGAAAGGGAGAGAGAGAGAAAGGGAGAGAGGGAAAGAAAGGGGGACAGTGAGAAAGGGAGAGAGAGAGAAAGGGAGAGAGAGAAAGAAAGGGGGACAGTGAGAAGGGGGGAGAGAAAGAAAGGGTGACAGTGAGAAAGGGAGAGAGAGAAACAAAGGGGGACAGTGAGAAAGGGAGAGAGAGAGAAAGGGAGAGAGAGAAAGAAAGGGGGACAGTGAGAAGAGGGGGAGAGAAAGAAAGGGGGACAGTGAGAAAGGGAGAGAGAGAGAGAGAAAGGGAGAGAGAGAAAGAAAGAAAGGGGGACAGTGAGAAAGGGAGAGAGAGAGAAAGGGAGACAGAGAGAAAGGGAGAGAGAAAGAGAAAGAAAGGGAGACAGTGAGAAAGGGAGAGAGAGAGAAAGGGAGAGAGAGAAAGAAAGGGGGACAGTGAGAAAGGAAGAGAGAGAGAGAGAAAGGGGGACAGTGAGAAAGGGAGAGAGAGAAACAAAGGGGGACAGTGAGAAAGGGAGAGAGAGAAAGAAAGGGGGACAGTGAGAAAGGGAGAGAGAGAGAAAGGGAGAGAAAGATAGAAAGGGGGACAGTGAGAAAGGGAAAGAGCACGCACACAGTGCCGTGGTTCCAAAACGTTTCACGCGTCTCTTGGGTTGGGTGGGGATGGGATGGACTGGCTGTGGTCCATTTGGCATGCAGTGTCCCAGCACACTCTGGAGGAGGCTGGACACACAGACAGACCTTTATGAAGTGAGTCAGCACAAAAAGTCCAAGAGCGACTCTTTTTGTCCAATCGGGGAACCACAGGGGAATTTAGGGAGAGAATGGGAGAAGGGAAATGGGGCTGTTTTTGACACACACACTCATGGGGGCATATTTTCGCATAGGTGTGAATTGGGGCAAAGCCCGGTGATGAGTTTCCTTGCGGGCATGTGTCAGGATGGTGTGTAGTAGGATTTACTGCAAGGACATCTACAGAAGGAGAGCGGTTTGTGAGCCTTACAATGGCTGATGTTCACATCCCCGTCCAGGTTGTTTTTGCTTTGATGTTCCCTAATCTCAGCCCACCTTGATATCTGATCCCCGCTTTGCCAACTCAAAGGTAAAGCGCTTTAAATAGCTGACCTTCTGAAGCACATTCAGGAACGCATGCCATTACTCAGCCCGGGCTCCTGCACAACTAGACACCCCCCCCCCCCCCCCCCCCCCCCCCCCTCCATCCCACTCTTTTAGTTTTATTGTGCATTTAACGCTGATTGCGTATTTCTTCAGAGTTTAAATGTATTTAATAGGGTGCTCAGTTTTCTAGGATTATTTTCTTTTCTCTTGAAACAACATGGGATTCTTCACCCTGTAGTCCTACAGACGTTCTAACTAAGGAGTTAAGAGGAGTACATTATATCATTTGTTATTTCTGTGAAGAACCGCCCAATGAGGGATATAATATGGTTCGAATGGGGCAGGGCGCCCAATTGAAATGCAAGTGACCGTAATAGATTGAACTTCTCTCGTCTTGGACTGGGATCTCGGTTGCGAGTGCCGCGGTCTCGTGATTGATGGCCAATCGATGGCAGCTGTAAATCTAAAAGGGGCCAGTCGGCTAAGCCCGTCAGTCTTTGCAGAGAGAGAGGGGGGGGGGGGGGGGGTTGCCAGAATCAGATTAACCAGCCTCCTCCAAATCAGTCTGCGGTCAGTGTAACCTCGCTCAGAGTGGAGATTTGGCAACCCTGACAAAGGCAGAAACCCCCCAGCCGGTGGTCTCGCAGGCAAATAAATAAAATGTAAAAAACACAAAGGCCACCATTGCCGAGTCGACGTAATGCAACAGCCAAATAACTCTTTATTTTATTTTTTTAAGGGTTTGATCAATCGTGGAATCGGATGGTTCCGTCACCGAGCTACTCGGGTGGCTAGTCTACACGGTCTCATGTCAGGGGTCAAGTTGTCTGTAGCCACATAAGCTGGAGCTGAGTGATCACTCGGCCAATGTCCCCCCCCCCCCCCCCCCCCCTCTCTCACTGACCTGTAAACATGAAAACTGTCTGCTGAAAAACAATATGGGTGGCAAGTTTAGTCGCTGGTGTCAGACAGCTTGGGTTCCTCCAGTCAAGAAGACGGGGAATGACACCGTTCCCCAAGTCTATTTCGGAGCGGCAGAGGATTGTCACGCAGTGAAACGAGAACTGAGGGGTTCTCCCCCATCGGAGACAGTAGCTCCTCATACCCCAGAATCCCCTTGTCACTTGAATTCCCAAGACATGTGACTAGGGACTTAGTCGACGTTCCCATCAGGGATTTGGGAGGTGGAGTTTGGTTTTATTTGAGGAGAAGAGGGTTAAATCTACTGTGGTGTGATACTGTTGTGATATAAGATATAAGATATGCTTGTGGCAACTATTTATACTTCTAGTACAGTTTATCAGACCTGGGCTCAAAGGAATCTATCTTGTTGAATGCTATATTGGCAAGCTGCTCAACTAAAACCAGCAAATGACCCTTCGCTGGGCCTGCCTCTTGGACAGCAGTTACGCATATCCAAACATGGCACACATAGTATCAGACGTTTACTGTATTTTCCCCTGCCATATGTTGTTGATTGAGTTTAGACCGTTGGAAATGTGACTGGGAGACAGATGGGAATAGATGGACGATTTGAAAGTGTCAGACTGGGGATTCAGGCTTGGGTGTTGCGAAGTTGTGTCGATCACAAGGTGAAACATTTAGCCTACTTGCCTCCGAGACAGTCACATAGTTCCCGCTCCCTCCTGCTATTCATTGATAGAATGAAAATAGAGATGGAGATGGATGGAGATGTGCTGTTGCTCTAGAGAGGGCTGGCTCAGAGATATGGCCCGAGGTCAGAGTTCGGACTCTGTTTCCTGTGGGATTGGCATGTGGCCACATGATCGGTGCTGAGCGTGGAGTAAATAGTAGGATGGCATTCCCGAGGCAGGACTACAGGGAACAAGGGAATTTTCCGCCTCGTCACAGTTGACAGCATGGGGACCTTCTCTGGTAATTCTCCAGGGACCCCCCCTCCCCCCATAGAGTCAGAGCAAGTCTGAGCATAAACGGGTATGTTCTCTGCTCTGTTTTCCCCTCTCGATTTCTGGTCGGGTAGCTGGATGGGAATCTTGGCATGAGAGGACCAGTTAACCAGTAAACGTTCCTAGTCCATCATTATCATTTACTCACCATCCTTTTGTGATTTATCTGATTTCTTAGAACTGCAGTTATGATCAAAGACCTCAATTATTATTGGTCAATGACATTGACAACTCAATCTGTTTTGTTACTCTAACACTGTACTCTGTAGCCTACTGTATTGTTCCACTGCAACAGTGATTTGACAAGAAACTGGATTAAAAATGTGTGGGATGATAAATTCATAAAAGTCAACTGTAGTGAAAAAAATGTAAAACAGCCAATTTCCCTCTATTTCCTGTCTACAGCTGTTATATGAGTGGAATACAGAGAAAGTTAGATAGAAGATGGAGAAAAGCAGAGTAGGGCAGTCCGCTTGTCAGACAGACAGTGGAGGAAGCATTAAGCCAGAGGAAGGAACTCTCAAACTTCCACCCCTCGTCCCTCCAGACAGAGGGGATCAGAGAGCCGTCCTCGTTAAGAAGGGAGGAAAACCCTTCTCGGCAGGCACTCGTCTGTGAATAATGTATGAGAGGGCAGACAGGCGGGCGTCGCCATTACCGTATTAGTGGGTTTTCCTGTTAGAGCAACCCCACGGATGGTCTGGTCTTCCCCCAAGAAGCACTACAGTAGTAGTTAGCGTTATTAGAGCAACAGAGATGCCCGGTGGTTGTCTGAGGAACTGCAACCAGACTTAAATTAGTTTGAAAATGTATATCGTCGTTTGTGAGTGTTTTATTAATTTATTAAAAGCAAGATAGCTAGCAACATAAGTTATAAAAATATGGTCCCTTCAGGAATCAAATCCAGAATGCTGGTGTTGCAAACAACAACCAACTGAGCTTAATGCTTCCTCCAGTGTCTGTCTGTCAGACTGCCCTACTCTACTTTTTCTCCATCTTCTATCTATCTTCTATCTATTAGCCGGCTACCACCCGGTTACTCAACCCTGCACCTTAGAGGCTGCTGCCCTATATACATAATGGAATCATTGGCCACTTTAATAATGGAACCCTAGTCACTTTAATAATGTTTACACAATGCTTTACTCCTCTCATATGTATATACTGTATTCTATTCTACTGTATTTTAGTCAATGCCACTCCGACATTGCTCTTCCTAATATTGATGTATTTCTTAATTCTGTTATTTTACTTTAGATTCGTGTGTGTTGTTGTGAATTGTTAGATTCTACTACATTGTTGGGAGCTAGGAACACAAGCATTTTGCTACACCTGCAATAACATCTGCTAAATATTTGTATGTGACCAATAAAATTTGATTTGATTTTGAGCCATGTAGAATGGCTGGTAATGACGTAAGAGGGAAAAGTATATTTATATACCACTAACTGCGTAGATACACTATATATACCAATCTATGTGGACAGCCATTCAAATGAGTGGATTCAGCTATTTCAGCCGCACACGTTGCTGACAGGTGTATAAAATCGAGCACACAGCCCAGCAATCTCCATAGACAAACATTGGCAGTACAATGGCCCATATTGAAGAGCTCAGTGACTTTCAACGTGGCACCATCCAAGGATACCACCTTTCCAACAAGTCATTTTTTCAAATTTCTGCCTTGCTAGAGCTGCCCTGGTCAACTGTAAGTGCTGTTATTGTGAAGTGGAAATGTCCGGGAGCAACAACGGCTCAGTCGCGAAGTGGTAGGCCACACAAGCTCACAGAACAGGACCGCCGAGTCCTGAAGCACGTAGGGAGTAAAAATCGCCTGTCCTCGGCTGCGACACTCACTACGGAATTCCAAACTGCCTCTGGAAGCAATGTCAGCACAAGAACTGTTCGTCGGGAGCTTCATGAAGTGGGTTATCACGGCCGAGCAGCCATGGAAGATCACCATGCCAAGATCACCAATGCCAAGCGTTGGCTGGAGTGGTGTAAAGTTAATCGCCATTGGACTCTGGAGCAGTGGAAACGCTCCAGAGGTGGATTTGTGCTTTCAGAGTTTGTGTGTGTATCTACGAGAAGGCACAGTAGCTCATAACAATGGCTGTTGATACTGAGGGCTGCACCACTTACTTGCTCCAACACCCGCTCGTCTCACCGCTGTCTCGCCACTACCACGCAACCCCACCCCTCACCAAGCCCAGTGAATGTTAGTCTGTCTATCTGTAGCTGTACAGACTCATGACATGCAGATGGCTGGCATGCCGCGTTTGATGACTTGCTATTCTCAAACCCCGCCAAGAGACGCAGGAAAGTCCCCCACCGGGGCCCAACCTCGGTGTCAGCTTCCCCCCCCCCCCCCTCCGAATCGGGCCACATTGGCTGGGTGTTGGGGGTGGAGGTGGGAGGGAGAGCAGAGGGCTGTATAAAGGGGATGAGGCAACAGTGTCTGTCTGTGTGGTTCCCTGGCCTGTTGCAATGTGATAACACACTTTGACTTATTTAGACAGACTAGTTCAGGGTTCCCCAAATGGTTTTATTTGGCCCCCCCAAGTTTTCAAGTCAATTTAGTAATTGTCATTGTTGGACATAAGACTTGTAAACACCAGGAAATCAGCTCCGAGTGATTTTAATGTATGAAATCTGTTCCCAAGTATTCCCATGGATAATAGAGACACAGACGTGGTCGTATACAAATGTACGCAAGGTTTGATGTGATTACGTTTCAGTCAAACATTATATCTCTTTCTGCTCCTTGCGGTCAAATTGCAGTCTACAAATGATTTGTAATTATGTTCCAGCCCCCGAACCATCCGACTAAGAGAAAATCAGCCCGCTGCTGAATCTGGAAAAGGTCATTGGCTCAGGTCTAGGTCAGATCCTAGTGGAACCGCCATGTGAGCCAATGTAGCAAAATGTCATATAGTTTGTGAAGTCATACATGTCATCATGTATTTTGACATGTTTTCTTTTTCATAATCATTCTAAAACGTCCATAAGAATATGTCGATTTTTCATAATACAAACAACTGTTGGATTTGTTTGTTCGTGATTATACAATATGTGTTTCTCTCGTAAACAGTCTAAGGTTTCAACTTGTTATAGATACGTCCTCGGTTTCTGATCCCATTTTTGGGACGTTGCAATTGCCTCCCGGAGAATTCAGCCTTTTCATGCATGTTGGCACAGAAAAAGCTTGGTGTATGCACATTCTTATGGACCTCTGGAGCGGTTTTGCATACTGTGGATAATGTGGTCAACCAAAGCACTCCTCCCGGTTCCCCAATAAACTATGTCCCTTGTTTTATCTCACGTGGATCTTACAAGTAGATTTGCTGTGGTTCTCAAAATGTCTCTGCCTCAACTTTTCCTATCAACATGCCAATAGGGATCTCCGATCTGTCTCTCTGTCTCTGTATCCCCCCAGCTTACCTCTCCAATGATCTCTCTCCCTTTCTCTCGCTCTCTCCTTTCACCCTCTCCCTCCATCCATCCATTGTCAGAAATGTATGTTTTCTCACTAAGGAATGGAGGCGATCAGTCCATCAAGCCCATATGCTGAGCGAGTTGTTTTTCCTGGTTTTATTCATGTATAAATCCCTGTAAATGATGTTGGGACTGTTGTGGTGGGGGCTTGGAATCAATGTGACATAGCATTGAAATCAAATCCAATCAAATTGTATTTGTCACATGCACCTTACCGTGAAATTCTTACTTACAAGCCCTTAACCAACAATGCAGTTAAGAAAAACAAGAGTTAAGAAAAATATTTACAAAATAAACTGAAGTAAAAAATAAAAGAGCAACAATAAAATAACAATAACGAGGCTATATACAGTGACTGTGCATAGATAATAAACAGTGAGTAGCAGCAGTATATAAAAAAAGGGGGAGGGGGTCAATGCAAATAGTCTGGGTAGCCATTTAATTAGTTGTTCAGTAGTCTTATGGCTTGGGGGTAGAAGCTGTTTTGGACCTAGACTTGGTGCTCCGGTACCGCTTGCCGTGCGGTAGCAGAGAGAACAGTCTATAACTAGGGTGGCTGGAGTCTTTAGGGCCTTCCTCTGACACCGCCGGGAAAAAAGGTCCTGAATGGCAGGAAGCTTGGCCCCAGTGATGTACTGGGCCGTACCCCCTGTTGCGCCTTGCGGTTGGAGGCCGAGCCGATTCCATACCAGGCAGTGATGCAACCAGTCAAGATGCTCTCGATGGTGCAATTTTAGAACTGAGGATCTGAGGACCCATGCCACATCTTTTCAGTCTCCTGAGGGGGAATAGGTGACTGTCTTGGTGTGTTTGGACCATGATAGTTTGCTGGTGATGTGGACAATAAGGAACTTGAAACTCTTAACCTGCTCCACTACAGCCCCATCGATGAGAATGGGGGTGTGCTCGGCGCTCCTTTTTCTGGAAGCGCAGAGGATGGGTTTAAAGGGCCAGCCGTGTAGAACAGGCACACAATGCAGACTGACTTTATATTTTCACTTAATAACGCTGTTTTAATTGCTAGGTAGAACGTCCCTCGTGGTATAGAATTGACAGCTTTCGGGGGGTTTTATGAGATGGATTTACGGTTTTATGGACGGTTTTATATTACACAATATGGATGTTTTAGAATAGAAGGCACTCTAAATGCATTCATAATGAATTTGTACACCAGTGATTTGATCAATGTGTTACAATAGAAATTGGGTTAACACTATACTTAATGCATGCAGGTATAATTCATTATGATGCAGTTATAATGCATTGTCAGACTTGTCATGAACATGTACAGTATTTCCCCATTATAATGTCTTGTAATAATCTCATAATGATCCGGACAAACTAACAGCCAGTTTGGAAACTATGCACAGAGAGACATGACATACCATAAGCCTTGTTCTAAAGCAAGTTCTAATGCATTATACCTGGATGCGTTTAATTGTCAGATGTCTCATACACACCCCCTCTCTCCATGAGGCTGTTCAGGAGGATGTAATCTCTCATGGACAGACTATGTAAACATAAACGGTACCGTAGCATCTGTCAACAGACTGTGGGATCCAAAGGCTAACGAGTAATTTTGTTCTGATTTTGCGCAGATTTTATCACCGGTCATTTGGACAAATCATGATTTTGCATGTTTTAGCATCTTTCAGAAGGTGAGGGGACATTTGGCCCATACACTTGCCTGTAAGTTGCGAAGAGAGGGTATCACGGCTCAGGAGAAGACCCAGATGCAGACAGTTTTGAAATATCAATGGTTTATTACAAAAACAGGGGGGCAGGCAAACGACAGGTCAAGGGCAGGCAGAGGTCAGTAATCCAGAACAGAGTCCAAAAGGTACAGAACGGCAGGCAGGGTCAGGGTCAGGGTCAGGTCAGGCAGAATGGTCAAAACCGGGAACTAGAAAAACAGGAACTAGAGTAAAACAGGAGTACGGGGAAAACGCTGGTAGGCTTGACGAGACAAGATGAACTGGCAACAGACAAACAGAGAACACAGGTATAAATACCTTGGGGATAATGGGGAAGATGGGCAACACCTGGAGGGGGGTGGAGACAAACACAAAGACAGGTGAAACAGATCAGGGTGTGACAGAGTGTAGAGCATCTGACCTAAAGGGATTTTAGGTCTGGGTTAACCCGAGATTAAGGAGGATATAACTTTACAGAAATAAATGTATTGTGTAGAACATAAATGATTATCTGACACATAGAACAGGTCATCATGTCAGCTCTATTCATTATATTTCTGTCTGCAACCTACAGAGTGTTTCCTGTCCCTGAATTCATACTTACAAAAATATATGTTTTTTTGAGTAATGAAACTTAAATGACTGAAGTAAATATTTAAGTCAATCTAACTTGTGTTTTGTCTGTTCCTTATAGCTGCAGTGCTGAAGTATGAGAACAACGTGATGAACATCAGGCAGTTCAACTGCTCCCCTCACCCCTACTGGCTGCCCAACTTCATGGACGTCTTCACCTGGTCCCTGCCCTTTGTTGGGGAGAAAGGTGAACGAGACACACACACACACACACACACACACACACACACACACACACATACACACACACACACACACACACACACACACACACACACACACACACACACACACACACACAATGCCTCCAGTTCAAGTTCATTTCATTCATGCATATGATGGCAGAATACATTTAGGGAACTGTTGTTGTGGCTGTTATTAGTACTCAAATGCAGTCACATGCATCGGTATATGTGGATATAGTCATGCCTAACAATACAACAACCAGAAATAACAGTTGAGATGACCAATTATCACGCCCAGTGTTATGTGTGGCTGTAGTCATGCCTAACCTACAGTATCAACCAAAAATATCAAATGAGATGTGTCCAAAACAATTATCGGTCCTGTTTTATTTGAAGTTCTTCTTATGAAGGCTTCATAAAGCCTTTACATAGGCTTCATAAGCACAACATAGATGCTTCACAAATCATCTATAACCGTTTATCATGCTCTTTAAAGATTCATAATGTGGCATAACTGTGTGACATAAGCATAAATTTAGTTGTTCACATTGATCGTTTATAGAGCATGAAACACGGTTATATATGATTTGTGACCCATTTATGCAGCGCTTATGACACCTATATGAATGTGTTATGAAGTCTTTATAAGATAAACTTCAAATAAAGCGGGACCAAATTATCACATCAAATGTCATTCAGCTTAATGCCGTAGGGTTGTCTCTCTCTCATTCTCCCTCTCTCTCTCTCTCCCTCTCCCTCTCCCTCTCCCTCTCCCTCTCCCTCTCCCTCTCCCTCTCTCCCTCCCTCCCTCTCTTCCATCTTCTCTCTCTCTCTCTTTCTCTCTCCCCCTCCCTTCCTCTCTCTCCATCCATCCATCCATCCCTCCCCCCCTCTCTCTCTCTCATATTCAAATTCAAATTGCTTTATTGGCGTGAGAAACATTGCATACACATTGTCAATGCATACAAATGTTTTATGGAAAATAAATACAATTGTAAATAATAATGAAATAAGATAGTAATAATAACTGAAGAAGAAGAATAACAACAATAGAATGACAACAGTGGACAGTAAAACAAACATAGGATAAATAATGAGGACAGTAATATGCTACACATGTCAAATAACGGCAGATAGCCTAGCGGTTAAGAGCTTTGGGCCAGTAATGGAAAGGTCACTGGTTTGAATCCCAGAGCTGGCAAGGTGAAAAAATGGTCCATTATGCCTTTGAGCAAGGCAGTTAACACCCAACGACAACTGATCCCGGGCGCCTATGAAGTCGATTAAGCCCCTCGCATCTCTGATTAAGAGGGGTTGGGTTAAATGCAAAAGACATATTTGGGTTGAATGCATTCACTTGTGCAACTAACTAGGTATTCCCTATTACTGCTCAAATGAATGCTACCACCACCTCTATTATTTACACCAATACCACTACTATCCCTACTATTACCATTACTATCTATCATTACTACCACCAATATTTCAACCTACTACCTACTAAGACTATTACTACTATTATCATCACCACTATATTACTACTATCACGACCATCATCATTACTACAACTACTACCACCACTACCACCACCACCATTAAACTACTACCATTACCCCTACTACCACCACTACCACCATTAAACTACTACCATTACCCCTACTACCACTACTACCACCACCACCATTAAACTACTACCATTACCCCTACTACCACCACTACCACCACCACCATTAAACTACTACCATTGTTCCTACTACCACCACTACCACTACTACCATTACCCCTACTACCACAACTACCACTACCACCATTAAACTATTACCATTACCCCTACTACCCCTACTACCACCACCATTAAACTACTACCATTACCCCTACTTCCACCACTACCACCACTACCACTACCACCATTAAACTACTACCATTACCCCTACTACCACCACTACCATCACCACCATTAAACTACTACCATTACCCCTACTACCACCACTACCACTACCACCATTAAACTACAACCATTACCCCTACTACCCCTACTACCCCTATACCATTACCATTTGGAAAAATAATCACTGCAACAATAACAACAATAAAAACAATAATAATAAGCATCACTGCTTACTCGTACAGATTTAGTTACTCAGTGTCAGTATTGTCACGATGCCAATACTGATACCAGGTTTAGCATCACAAACTCGATACCATCACGATTCTCGATATCAAAACAATACTAAAATGATACCACAGCAAAAAAAGAAGGTGCATTTGGAAAGTAATCAGACCCCTTGACTTTCTCCACGTTTTGTTACGTTATAGCCCTATTCTAAAATGGATTCAATATAATTGCTTTCATCAATCTACACACAATACCCCATAATGACAAGCGAAACAGTTTTTAAAAACATTTTAGCAAATGTATTAAAAATAAAAGAAGAAATACCTTATTTACATAAGTATTCAGACCCTTTGCTATGAGACTTCAAATTGAGCTCAGGTACATTCTGTTCCCAATGATCATCATTGAGATTCAATTGATTGGACAATTCAATTGATTGGACATGATTTGGAAAGGCACACACCTGTTTATATAAGGTCCCGCTGTTGACAGTGTACCTGAGCTTGGTTTTTTGATGATGGTCCTCATTAAAAGGCACATGACAGAACACTTGGAGTTTGCCAAAAGGCACCTAAAGACTCTCAGACCATGAGAAAAAGATTCTCTAGATTTTCTGGTCTGATGAAACCAAGATGGAACTCTTTGGACAAGCGTCACATCTGGAGGAAACCTGGCACCATCCCTACGGTGAAGCATGATGGTGGCAGCATCATGCTGTGGGGATGTTTTTCAGAGGCAGGGACTGAGAGACTAATCAGGATCAAGGAAAAGATGAATGGAGCAAAGTACAGAGCGATCCTTGATGAAAACCTGCTCCAGAGCGCTCAGGACCTCAGACTGGGCAAAGGTTCACCATCCAACAGGACAACGATCATAAGCACACAGACAAGACAATGCAGAAGTGGCTTCGAGACAAGTCTCTGAATGTCCTTGAGTTGCCCAGCCAGAGCCCGAACGTGAACCCTATCAAACATCTCTGGAGAGCTGAAAATAGCTGTGCAGCGACGCCCCCCATCCAACCTGACAAAGCTTGAGAGGATCTGCAGAGAAGAATGGGAGAAACTCCCCAAATACAGGTGTGCCAAGCCTGTAGCATCATACCCAAGAAGACTCGAGGCTGTATTCGTTGCCAAAGGTGCTTCAACAAAGTACTGAGTAAAGGGTCTGAATACTTATGTAAATGTGATATTTATGGGGGTTTTATTTGTAAAAAACTTGCAAAACCTTCTAAAAACCTGTTTTTGCTTTGTCATTATGGAGTATTGTGTGTAGATTGATGACAAAAAAAAGCTATTTAATCAATTTTAGAATAAGGCTGTAACGTAACAAAATGTGGAAAAAGTCAAGGGGTCTGAATACTTTACAAATGCAATGTAATCCATCATGCCAAATGGAATCAAAAACATGATTAAAATCAACAAATCATGCAATACTTTCCCTCTGTTTTTCTGATGAACATGCTGGTTTATTAACATGTGTAGTGTGTATGCGGTCTGCTGTTCTGTGTTTGGGTAGAAAAACAATTTGTTTTTTTTGCTGAGAACTCTCTCTCTCTCTCTCGCTCTCTGCAGTCACTGAGATGCTGGTCAACGTGTTAAGCATCTGCTCCAATGATGAGTTGACGACTGACGAGGAGATCGATGGTAAGTCTATGTTCACAGCAGGGGAGCAACATTCACTGAAATTACATTTTTTTTCTCCCCCTCCAGTTATATCATTGGAATGTGATACAAAACGAGGCAACGGTGAGGCTTTAGGACCATGCGGACGCCTCCAAGCGGTCGGGGAGACTGTTTGGAGTGTTTATCGGACTGGATAACAAAAATAAAAAACAAGTTATGCCCCCCCCCCCCACTTATAAAACCAAAGTTGCATTTCTGGTTCACAGGATGGTGTGCCCTCGTTGCCACGACACTTTAGACACACCCAATTCCCTTCCTCCTTTTTACATGCAGGTGCTCCACTTTCTCAGCTCCACTCTCGACCATTGATAAGCATGCAAATGGATTTGCCAATGACATGACATTGCTAATGACATGACCCTTGGGATGGTGAAATGAATATGGGGAAGTAAATGAGTGGAAGGGAGCGACTGTGGGGAATTGGGCATGGAGGGACCAAGATCATTATGGGGTTGTGTCTCTCTGTGTTTGACTAGACTTCCACTAGAGGGCAGCCTCGACCGATGGAACATTCATCAGCTCCACAAGTATACATTTTACATTTGCTTTCTTTGGATCCGCAGTAGAACATGACAGTGCAAGATGCTCGCATGGATTTGCACGCCTTTTTATCCTAATGGTAGCTATTAGCTACTATGTAACACAGTTTGTTACAAAAGTCAACACGTGCCACAATTCTATTCAGGTTGCGTATCTATGGGTGGAACACACTGTGTTCCTGGTATTCAATGCCTCCTGATTTCTCATTCCATTCATTCCTTATCTTACAGCTCATTCAATTGGGTTCCATTTAACACTAGTAGGCTCCATTGTACAACATAATGGCCAGAGGCATTCTCTAGGTAGAGATGGTTTGGAACACCCATTCCTAGAAAAGCCCTTTAGATACTCCAAGTCACACACGTCACCATAACTCTATAGTGAGGGGGAAGGAATGCTTAGGTCATATCCTGTTCCTGTATGGCCGGAAGTGGTGTGGTGTAGAACATGGATTCTAACCCTTGACCCTAACGTTACTAGTTGACAGACACTCCTTCGTCACTTACAACCTCGGCGACTTAGTCGCTAACATCTCATCATTTCCTAATTTTATTGTCTTAAATGGCTTTCTTCAGTAGTTTAATATCCATTGTGTTCATGTTCTCTGCATTGTGTATTTCTGTTTCTCTTCTGTCGCTCTCTCATTTATCCCTCTTTCTCTTCATCTCTGTCTCTCTCTCATTTATCCCTCTTTCTCTTCATCTCTGTCTCTCTCTCATTTATCCCTCTTTCTCTTCATCTCTGTCTCTCTCTCATTTATCCCTCTTTCTCTTCATCTCTGTCTCTCTCTCATTTATCCCTCTTTCTCTTCATCTCTGTCTCTCTCTCATTTATCCCTCTTTCTCTTCATCTCTGTCGCTCTCTCATTTATCCCTCTTTCTCTTCATCTCTGTCGCTCTCTCATTTATCCCTCTTTCTCTTCATCTCTGTCTCACTCTCATTCTGTCTCTCTCTCATTTATCCCTCTTTCTCTTCATCTCTGTCTCACTCTCATTCTGTCTCTCTCTCATTTATCCCTCTTTCTCTTCATCTCTGTCGCTCTCTCATTTATCCCTCTTTCTCTTCATCTCTGTCGCTCTCTCATTTATCCCTCTTTCTCTTCATCTCTGTCTCACTCTCATTCTGTCTCTCTCTCATTTATCCCTCTTTCTCTTCATCTCTGTCTCACTCTCATTCTGTCTCTCTTTAATTTATCCCTCTTTCTCTTCATCTCTGTCTCACTCTCATTTATCCCTCTTTCTCTTCATCTCTGTCTCTCTCTCATTCTGTCTCTCTCTCATTTATCCCTCTTTCTCTTCATCTCTGTCTCACTCTCATTTATCCCTCTTTCTCTTCATCTCTGTCTCACTCTCATTCTGTCTCTCTCTCATTTATCCCTCTTTCTCTTCATCTCTGTCTCACTCTCATTCTGTCTCTCTCTCATTTATCCCTCTTTCTCTTCATCTCTGTCTCACTCTCATTCTGTCTCTCTCTCATTTATCCCTCTTTCTCTTCATCTCTGTCTCACTCTCATTCTGTCTCTCTCTCATTTATCCCTCTTTCTCTTCATCTCTGTCTCACTCTCATTCTGTCTCTCTCTCATTTATCCCTCTTTCTCTTCATCTCTGTCTCACTCTCATTCTGTCTCTCTCTCATTTATCCCTCTTTCTCTTCATCTCTGTCTCACTCTCATTCTGTCTCTCTCTCATTTATCCCTCTTTCTCTTCATCTCTGTCTCACTCTCATTCTGTCTCTCTCTCATTTATCCCTCTTTCTCTTCATCTCTGTCTCACTCTCATTCTGTCTCTCTCTCATTTATCCCTCTTTCTCTTCATCTCTGTCTCACTCTCATTCTGTCTCTCTCTCATTTATCCCTCTTTCTCTTCATCTCTGTCTCACTCTCATTCTGTCTCTCTCTCATTTATCCCTCTTTCTCTTCATCTCTGTCTCACTCTCATTCTGTCTCTCTCTCATTTATCCCTCTTTCTCTTCATCTCTGTCTCACTCTCATTCTGTCTCTCTCTCATTTATCCCTCTTTCTCTTCATCTCTGTCTCACTCTCATTCTGTCTCTCTCTCATTTATCCCTCTTTCTCTTCATCTCTGTCTCACTCTCATTCTGTCTCTCTCTCATTTATCCCTCTTTCTCTTCATCTCTGTCTCACTCTCATTCTGTCGCTCTCTCATTTATCCCTCTTTCTCTTCTTCTCTGTCTCACTCTCATTTATCCCTCTTTCTCTTCATCTCTGTCTCACTCTCATTCTGTCTCTCTCTCATTTATCCCTCTTTCTCTTCATCTCTGTCTCACTCTCATTCTGTCTCTCTCTCATTTATCCCTCTTTCTCTTCATCTCTGTCTCACTCTCATTCTGTCTCTCTCTCATTTATCCCTCTTTCTCTTCATCTCTGTCTCACTCTCATTCTGTCTCTCTCTCATTTATCCCTCTTTCTCTTCATCTCTGTCTCACTCTCATTCTGTCTCTCTCTCATTTATCCCTCTTTCTCTTCATCTCTGTCTCACTCTCATTCTGTCTCTCTCTCATTTATCCCTCTTTCTCTTCATCTCTGTCTCACTCTCATTCTGTCTCTCTCTCATTTATCCCTCTTTCTCTTCATCTCTGTCTCACTCTCATTCTGTCTCTCTCTCATTTATCCCTCTTTCTCTTCATCTCTGTCTCACTCTCATTCTGTCTCTCGCTCATTTATCCCTCTTTCTCTTCATCTCTGTCTCTCTCTCATTTATCCCTCTTTCTCTTCATCTCTGTCTCACTCTCATTTATCCCTCTTTCTCTTCATCTCTGTCTCTCTCTCATTTATCCCTCTTTCTCTTCATCTCTGTCTCACTCTCATTTATCCCTCTTTCTCTTCATCTCTGTCTCACTCTCATTCTGTCTCTCTCTCATTTATCCCTCTTTCTCTTCATCTCTGTCTCACTCTCATTCTGTCTCTCTCTCATTTATCCCTCTTTCTCTTCATCTCTGTCTCACTCTCATTCTGTCTCTCTCTCATTTATCCCTCTTTCTCTTCATCTCTGTCTCACTCTCATTCTGTCTCTCTCTCATTTATCCCTCTTTCTCTTCATCTCTGTCTCACTCTCATTCTGTCTCTCTCTCATTTATCCCTCTTTCTCTTCATCTCTGTCTCACTCTCATTCTGTCTCTCTCTCATTTATCCCTCTTTCTCTTCATCTCTGTCTCACTCTCATTCTGTCTCTCTCTCATTTATCCCTCTTTCTCTTCATCTCTGTCTCACTCTCATTCTGCCGCTCTTTCATTTATCCCTCTTTCTCTTCATCTCTGTCTCACTCTCATTCTGCCGCTCTCTCATTTATCCCTCTTTCTCTTCATCTCTGTCTCACTCTCATTCTGCCGCTCTTTCATTTATCCCTCTTTCTCTTCATCTCTGTCTCACTCTCATTCTGTCTCTCTCTCATTTATCCCTCTTTCTCTTCATCTCTGTCTCACTCTCATTCTGTCTCTCTCTCATTTATCCCTCTTTCTCTTCATCTCTGTCTCACTCTCATTCTGTCTCTCTCTCATTTATCCCTCTTTCTCTTCATCTCTGTCTCACTCTCATTCTGTCTCTCTCTCATTTATCCCTCTTTCTCTTCATCTCTGTCTCACTCTCATTCTGCCGCTCTTTCATTTATCCCTCTTTCTCTTCATCTCTGTCTCACTCTCATTCTGCCGCTCTTTCATTTATCCCTCTTTCTCTTCATCTCTGTCTCACTCTCATTCTGTCTCTCTCTCATTTATCCCTCTTTCTCTTCATCTCTGTCTCACTCTCATTCTGCCGCTCTTTCATTTATCCCTCTTTCTCTTCATCTCTGTCTCACTCTCATTCTGTCTCTCTCTCATGTATCCCTCTTTCTCTTCATCTCTGTCTCACTCTCATTCTGCCGCTCTTTCATTTATCCCTCTTTCTCTTCATCTCTGTCTCACTCTCATTCTGTCTCTCTCTCATTTATCCCTCTTTCTCTTCATCTCTGTCTCACTCTCATTCTGTCTCTCTCTCATTTATCCCTCTTTCTCTTCATCTCTGTCTCACTCTCATTCTGTCTCTCTCTCATTTATCCCTCTTTCTCTTCATCTCTGTCTCACTCTCATTCTGTCTCTCTCTCATTTATCCCTCTTTCTCTTCATCTCTGTCTCACTCTCATTCTGTCTCTCTCTCATTTATCCCTCTTTCTCTTCATCTCTGTCTCACTCTCATTCTGTCTCTCTCTCATTTATCCCTCTTTCTCTTCATCTCTGTCTCACTCTCATTCTGTCTCTCTCTCATTTATCCCTCTTTCTCTTCATCTCTGTCTCACTCTCATTCTGTCTCTCTCTCATTTATCCCTCTTTCTCTTCATCTCTGTCTCACTCTCATTCTGTCTCTCTCTCATTTATCCCTCTTTCTCTTCATCTCTGTCTCACTCTCATTCTGTCTCTCTCTCATTTATCCCTCTTTCTCTTCATCTCTGTCTCACTCTCATTCTGTCTCTCTCTCATTTATCCCTCTTTCTCTTCATCTCTGTCTCACTCTCATTCTGTCGCTCTCTCATTTATCCCTCTTTCTCTTCATCTCTGTCTCACTCTCATTCTGTCGCTCTCTCATTTATCCCTCTTTCTCTTCATCTCTGTCTCACTCTCATTCTGTCTCTCTCTCATTTATCCCTCTTTCTCTTCATCTCTGTCTCACTCTCATTCTGTCTCTCTCTCATTTATCCCTCTTTCTCTTCATCTCTGTCTCACTCTCATTCTGTCTCTCTCTCATTTATCCCTCTTTCTCTTCATCTCTGTCTCACTCTCATTCTGTCTCTCTCTCATTTATCCCTCTTTCTCTTCATCTCTGTCTCACTCTCATTCTGTCTCTCTCTCATTTATCCCTCTTTCTCTTCATCTCTGTCTCACTCTCATTCTGTCTCTCTCTCATTTATCCCTCTTTCTCTTCATCTCTGTCTCACTCTCATTCTGTCTCTCTCTCATTTATCCCTCTTTCTCTTCATCTCTGTCTCACTCTCATTCTGTCTCTCTCTCATTTATCCCTCTTTCTCTTCATCTCTGTCTCACTCTCATTCTGTCTCTCTCTCATTTATCCCTCTTTCTCTTCATCTCTGTCTCACTCTCATTCTGTCTCTCTCTCATTTATCCCTCTTTCTCTTCATCTCTGTCTCACTCTCATTCTGTCTCTCTCTCATTTATCCCTCTTTCTCTTCATCTCTGTCTCACTCTCATTCTGTCTCTCTCTCATTTATCCCTCTTTCTCTTCATCTCTGTCTCACTCTCATTCTGTCTCTCTCTCATTTATCCCTCTTTCTCTTCATCTCTGTCTCACTCTCATTCTGTCTCTCTCTCATTTATCCCTCTTTCTCTTCATCTCTGTCTCACTCTCATTCTGTCTCTCTCTCATTTATCCCTCTTTCTCTTCATCTCTGTCTCACTCTCATTCTGTCTCTCTCTCATTTATCCCTCTTTCTCTTCATCTCTGTCTCACTCTCATTCTGTCTCTCTCTCATTTATCCCTCTTTCTCTTCATCTCTGTCTCACTCTCATTCTGTCTCTCTCTCATTTATCCCTCTTTCTCTTCATCTCTGTCTCACTCTCATTCTGCCTCTCTTTCATTTCTCGCCTTCTCTCTTTCTCCCCGGTGCTGTGATTATTTCACACCTTTGGTAACCTCATTTAATGTGTCCTCCTTCTTTTCTGTCCTTCCAGAGTTTTGTTTAAATAATCCATTTCTTTTCTTTATGCTGCCTCTTTTCTCTCTCCTCTCCACCTCTTCCTCCTCATTGTCCTTCTCATTCGCTTTTTCTGTAATTCTTCAGCCGTCCATCCACTGATCTGTCATCTTTTCTTTTCTCTTCTGGGGGTGTTCTTGAGAAGGACATCTAATATATGCCCCCAAGAAAGGTACAACCCTCAGCTCTACTGTCGTGTGCCAATATACTTTTTTTTCTTTTTTTGGTGGTGCTTGCTCAGGCACATGCACTTTGGGAACCAAATGACTAACACAATACATAAATGTGTTGTAACATTTATGCTCAGTTTGGTTACGGATGTTGATATTGATCAGTCAAAATGTCAAATGTATTGATCTAATTTTAAAAAAATGACTCACATACACCCCAATTCAATCAATCGCAGATAAACTGTGCTGTAGTTTCACTCAGAATGTTGACACTATACCGTTTTTTTTTTACAGAGAGGTATAGTTTTGCGTGTTAAACAGCTTGCATGGTGTGTGGGTTTTAATATGGTTAACTTAAACATAGCTTTCCTGCAGTACGGTTATCTGCACTTGATTGAATTAAAGCTAGCCTATAGCTTCAATAGAAACAGTGTAGTGTTGTCAGTCCTAACACACCATATAGACCAGTGGTCACCAACCGGTTGATCACGATCGACTAGTCGATCTGCAAGCCATTCATAGTCAATCACCAAACATTTCTGTAAAACAACGATAAAGCCAAGCGTTCCTATTTTCGTTTCACACTGTTGACGGTAGGTGCACTTCATTCAGAAGCCCCTAGCGCTGGGAAGAGGTAGACCTCTTATCGGTCAGGCCCAGAAAGCAAATCAAGTGCACCTATAGGCCTAACCCTGGCCAATCAGATAGCTCAGATCACTGTATCTGCACAGTTTCCTTGTGCCATGGACTGTAAAAAGAAGCCCCGAACGTACAGAAACATTTAAAACCATGACTAGAGAGAGACTCAACGAATACACAAAATAACTGCTGTTTTTATGAGTAAGTTTGTGTTTAAGGTGTTATTCAGCTCTGTCACAACTTTGTTCAACAGTTTTATAAGCTATAACATGCGCATTTCGAAAAGCTTGCATTGTTATTATTTGCAACTTGTGTCTTTTTTAATATCAAGGAATATTGAACTTTCTCTGATCATAGGAGTAACAGCATGAATTGGTGCATGAGGCAGAAGTAATGCAGTGCGACTTAAGTTTCGCCATCAGCTGGAAGACGGTGTCCCCTTTTCTCAGAGGAGGGCGGGAGAGAGGAGGGACGGTGAGTCGGGTGAGAGGCAGCCTCACCGGTGCTCCCTCCCTCTGCTCAGACAGACTATCAGATGCAGACCATCAATCCAGCATAAAAAGCGAATTAATATGCTCACTCAGTTGTGCCTCACAAGTAATACAACAAATTATGTATTACCAGTTTGATCATATACCTAACGTTTAGAAATATAATTTCAAAATGGTCAGAGAAGAACAACATTGGCAGGGCAATTCAAGTGTAGCCAATATGCAGCGATAATATATTGGGCCTGTAGCCTACTGCACAAACCTGATTGCTACAGAACTGTTTTTAATTGGTTAATGTTGCATAGGCTTATGTTTTTTTTAAAGTCATGCAATAAAAACTCAGAAAGTGATCTTGACTCAGAAAAGGTTGGTGACCACTGATATAGACCATTCTTTGTGCCCAAACATCTAGCTAGCTATACTGAACAAAAATCTAAACGCAACATGTAAAGTGTTGGACCCATGTTTCATGAGATTAAATAAAAGATCCCAGAAATTTTCCATACGCAGAAAGAACTTATTTCTCAAAAATTGTGTGCACAAATTTGTTTAGTGAGCATTTCTCTTTTGCAAAGATACTCCATCCACCTGACAGGTGTGACATATTAAGAAGCTGATTAAACAGCATGACCATTACACAGATGCACTTTGTGCTGGGGACAATTAAAGGCCACAAATGTGCAGTTATTATTATTTTACATTTTACCCATTTTTCTCCCCAATTTCGTGGTTACAGTCTTGTCCCATTGCTGCAACTCTCGTACGGACTCGGGAGAGGCGAATGTCAAGAGCCGTGCGTCCTCCGAAACACGACCCAGCCAAACCCCATTGCTTCTTGACACAACGGCCGCTTAACCTGGAAGCCAGCCGCACCAATGTGTCGGAAGAAACACTGTGCACCTGGCGACCGAGTCAGCGTGCACTGCGCCCAGTCAGCCACAGGAGTCGCTAGTGTGCGATGGGACAAGGACATCTGTACCAGCCAAACCTTCCCCTCACACAGGTGACGCTGGGCCAATTGTGCGACCCATGGGTCTCTCAGTCATGGCCCGGCTGCTACAGAGCCTGGACTCGAACCCAGAAACTCTAGTGGCACAGCTAGCACTGCGATGCAGTGCCTTAGACCACTGCTCCACTCGGGAGTTTCTAAAACGTGCAGTTTTATTCACACAACACAATGCCACAGATGTCTCAAATTTTGAGGGAGTGTGCAGTTGCCATGCTGACTGCAGGAATGTCCACCAGAGCTGTTGCCAGATCCATTTATTTACCATAAACTGCCTCCAATGTAATTTGAGAGAATTTGGCAGTACGTCCAACCGGCCTCACAACCACAGAACGTGTGTAACCACGCCAGCCCAGGACCTCCACATTCGACTTCTTCATCCGCTTGTTCGTCGTGCTCATCAGGGTCTTGACCTGACTGCTATTCGGCGTCGTAACCGACTTCTTCAATGGGCAAATGCTCACCTTCGATGACCACTGCCACACTGGAGAAGAGTAGACAGCGTGTGTGACGTCGTGTGGGTGAGCAGTTCACCCCGTGGTGGCGGTGGGGTTATGGTATGGGCAAGCATAAGCTACTGACAACGAACACAATTGCATTTTATCTATGGCAATTTGAATGCACAGAGATACCGTGTCGGGATCCTGAGGCCCATTGTCGTGCCATTCATCTGCCGCAATCACCATGTTTCAGCATGATAATGCATGGCCCCATGTCGCAAGGATCTGTACACAATTCCTGGAAGCTGAAATGTCCCAGTTCTTCCATGGCCTGCATACTCACCAGACATACTCATTGAGCATGTTTGGGATGTTCTGGATCGACATTGAGCGACAGTGTGTTGCAGTTCCCACCAATATCCAGCAACTTCACATAGCCATTGAAGAGGAGTGCGACAGCATTCCACGGGCCACAATCAACAGCCTGATTGATCAACTCTATGTGAAGGAGATGTGTCACGCTGCACAAGAAAAATGGCAGTCACACCAGACACTGACTGGTTTTCTGATCCACGCCACTACCTTTTTTAAAAAAGTTATCTGTGACCAACAGATGCATATCTGTATTCCCAGTCATTTAAAATCCACAGATTAAGGCCGAATGAATTTATTTTTTATGATTTGTTTCCTTATATGAACTGCAACTCAGGAAAATCTTTGAAATTGTTGCATGTTGCTTTTATATTTTTGTTCAGTGTATATCTTAACAAGAAAAGACATCACCCATGCGCAGGGATACTCAATTCTCCCCCTATTGGTCCGTTCAAAGGAACACACTCCACTAGAGTCTTTCACTGTTCTCTGCATACTCTCTCTCTCTCCATATATTTCTAAGTACTCGCGTTAATTTCCATCTCTCACACTCCACCTGTATGTTGATGTGGTATAATTGTCTTATGTGGAATGATTTTGTTATGAGGCCCACATTTACTATAAATGACTCCCGTGCTAAAAACATCTGCTCAATGATTCAAGTGTCCAATAAATGTTACATAAACATTTAGGGTAAGATTCCTTTCTATCAGTAGTAGTCACTCACACACATACAGTGGGGAGAACAAGTATTTGATACACTGCTGATTTTGCAGGTTTTTCTACTTACAATGCATGTAGAGGTCTGTCATTTTTATCATATGTACACTTCAACTGTGAGAGACGGAATCTAAAACAAAAATTCAGAAAATCACATTGTATGATTTTTAAGTAATTAATTAGCATTTTATTGCATGACATAAGTATTTGATCACCTACCAACCAGTAAGAATTCCATCTCTCACACACCTGTTAGTTTTTCTTTAAGAAGCCCCCCTGTTCACCACTCATTACCTGTATTAACTGCACCTGTTTGAACTCGTTACCTGTATAAAAGACACCTGTCCACACACAGACTCCAACCTCTCCACAATGGCCAAGACCAGAGAGCTGTGTAAGGACATCAGGGATAAAATTGTAGACCTGCACAAGGCTGGGATGGGCTACAGGACAATAGGCAAGCAGCTTGGTGAGAAGGCGCAATTATTAGAAAATGGAAGAAGTTCAAGATGACGGTCAATCACTCTCAGTCTGGGGCTCCATGCAAGATCTCACCTCGTGGGGCATCAATGATCATGAGGAAGGTGAGGGATCAGGCCAGAACTACACGGCAGGACCTGGTAAATGACCTGAAGAGAGCTGGGACCACAGTCTCAAAGAAAACCATTAGTAACACACTACGCCGTCATGGATTAAAATCCTGCAGCGTACGCAAGGTCCCCCTGCTCAAGCCAGCACATGTCCAGGCCCGTCTGAAGTTTGCCAATGACCATCTGGATGATCCAGAGGAGGAATGGGAGAAGGTCATGTGGTCTGATGAGACAAAAATAGAGCTTTTTGGTCTAAACTCCACTCGCCGTGTTTGGAGGAAGAAGAAGGATGAGTACAACCCCAAGAACACCATCCCAACCGTGAAGCATGGAGGTGGAAACATCATTCTTTGGGGATGCTTTTCTGAAAAGGGGACAGGACGACTGCACCGTATTGAGGGGAGGATGGATGGGGCCATGTATCGCGAGATCTTGGCCAACAACCTCCTTCCCTCAGTAAGAGCATTGAAGATGGGTCGTGGCTGGGTCTTCCAGCATGACAACAACCTAAAACACACAGCCAGGGCAACTAAGGAGTGGCTCCGTAAGAAGCATCTCAAGGTCCTGGAGTGGCCTAGCCAGTCTCCAGACCTGAACCCAATAGAAAATCTTTAGAGGGTGAAAAGTCCGTATTGCCCAGCGACAGCCCCGAAACCTGAAGGATCTGGAGAAGGTCTGTATTAAGGAGTGGGCCAAAATCCCTGCTGCAGTGTGTGCAAACCTGGTCAAGAACTACAGGAAACGTATGATCTCTGTAATTGCAAACAAAGGTTTCTGTGCCAAATATTAAGTTCTGCTTTTCTGATGTATCAAATACTTATGTCATGCAATAAAATGCAAATTAACTACTTAAAATTCATACAATGTGATTTTCTGGATTTTTGTCTCTCACAGTTGAAGTGTACCTATGATAAAAATTACAGACCTCTACATGCTTTGTAAGTAGGAAAACCTGCAAAATCGGCAGTGTATCAAATACTTGTTCTCCCCGCTGTACGTAGACAAAAAACACAACTTAGTGCTAGGCTTTACCAGCTCATGTATGGTAGTGAAGACACCTTAAAGAAAATGTCTCAGATAAGCAGTGATGGTTGGAAACGGCCTGACTGTCTGACCCTGACAACTGTGTGTGTGTGTGTCTGTGTGTCTGTGTGTCTGTGTGTTTGTGTCTTTTAGGTGCCACAGCCTCTGCACGCAAGGAAGTAATCCGGAACAAGATCCGTGCCATTGGCAAGATGGCCAGGGTATTCTCTGTCCTGAGGTATTTATTGGGATTCATCGATGCATGTCTAGGTGTGCAGTTCCTGTCTATCTACAGTGCATTCGGGAAAGTATTCAGCCTTATTCAAAAATGGATTAAATGAATTCATGAATCTACATACCATATCCCATTATGACAAAGCGAGAAAAAAAGTTTCCTTATTTACATAAGTATTCAGACCTTTTGCTATGAGACTCAAAATTGAGCTCAGGTGCATCCTGTTTCCACTGATCATCCTTGATGTTTCGACAACTTGATTGGAGTCCACCTGTGGTAAATTCAATTGATTGGACATGATTTGGAAAGGCACACACCTGTCTATAGAAGGTCCCACAATTGACAGTGCATGTCAGCAAAAACCAAGCCATGAGGTTGAAGGAATTGTCCGTAGAGCTCCGAGACAGGATTGTGTCAAGGCACAGATCTGGGGAAGGATACCAAAAAAACATTGCAGCATTGAAGGTCCCCAAGAACGCAGTGGCCTCCATCATTCTTAAATGGAATAAGTTTGGAAATACCAAGACTCTTCCTAGAGCTGGCCACCCAGCTAAACTGAGCAATCGGGGGAGAAGGGCCTTGGTCAGGGAGATGACCAGGAACCAGATGGTCACTCTGACAGAACTCCAGAGTCCCTCTGTGGAGATGAGCTCCAGAGTCCCTCTGTGGAGATGAGCTCCAGAGTCCCTCTGTGGAGATGAGCTCCAGAGTCCCTCTGTGGAGATTGTCCAGAAGGACAACCATCTCTGCAGCACTCCACCAATCAGGCTTTTACGGTAGAGTGGCCAGGCAGAAGCCAGTCCTCAGTAAAAGGCACATGACAGCCCGCTTGGAGTTTATCAAAAGGCACCTAAAGACTCTCAGATCATGGTTTGATGAAACCAAGATGGAACTCTTTGGCCTGAATGCCAAGCGTCACGTCTGGAGGAAACCTAGCACCATCCCTATGGTGAAGTATGGTGGTGGCAGAATCATGCTGTGGGGATGTTTTTCAGCGGCAGGGACTGGGAGACTAGTCAGGATCGAGGGAAAGATGAACGGAGCAAAGTACAGAGTGATCCTTGATGAAATCCTGCTCCAGAGCACTCGGGACCTCAGACTGGGGTGAAGGTGCACCTTCCAATGTGACAATGACTCCAAGCACACGGCCAGGACAACGCAGGAGTGGCTTCGGGACAAGTCTCTGAATGTCCTTGAGTGGCCCAGCCAGAGCCCAGACCCGATCAAACATCTCTGGAGAGACCTGACAATAGCTGTGCAACGATGCTCCCCATCCAACCTGACAGAGCTTGAGAGGATCTACAGAGAAGAATGGGAGAAACTCTCCAAATACAGGTGTACCAAGCTTGTAGCGTCATACCCAAGAAGACTCAAGGTTGTAATCGCTGCCAAAGGTGCTTCAACAAAGTACTGAGTAAAGGGTGTGAATACTTATGTAAATGTGATATTTCATATTTTTGCAAACATTTCTAAAAATGTGTTTTTGCTTTGTCATAATGGGGTATTGTGTGTAGATTGATGAGGGAAAAAAACTATTGAATCAGTTTTAGAATAAGGCTGTAACGTAACATAATGTGGAAAAAGTCAAGGGGTCTGAATACTTTTCAAATGCACTGTATGTTTATGTATTTTATAATATGTGCCCAGTTACATGATCGTAGGCAGAAGTCAGCATATTGTACTTGACAGGATAGCTATTTGAAAGTTCAAAATCATGTGACTTAAGGACAAACTCACATCTAGAAGCCTACCAGACAAGCTAAATGCCTTTTATGCTTGCTTTGGGGCATGAAATACTGAAGCATGCATGAGAGCTCCAGCTGTTCTGGACAACTGTGTGATCACGCTCTCCGTAGCCGATGTGAGCAAGACCTTTAAACAGGTCAACATTTACAAAGCCGTGGAAGGATTACCAGGACATGCACTCAAAGCATGCATGGACCAACTGGCAAGTGTCTTCACTGACATTTTCAACCTCTCCCTGGCCGAGTCTGTAATACCGAGTCTGTAACAGACCACCATAGTCCCTGTGCCCATAATAGCAAAGGTAACCTGCCTAAGTGATTACCGCCCTGTAGCACTCACGTCGGTAGCCATGAAATGCTTTGAAAGGCTGGTCATGGCTCCCATCAACACCATCATGCCAGAAACCCTAGACCCACTCCAATTCGCATACCAACCCAACAGATCCACAGATGACGCTATCTCAATCACACTCCACACTGCCCTTTCCCACCTGGACAAAATAAACACCTACGTGAGAATGCTGTTCATTGACTACAGATCAGCGTTCAACACCATAGTGCCCACAAAGCTCATCACTAAGCTAAGGATCCTGGGACTAAACACCTCCCTCTGCAACTGAATCCTGGACATCCTGATGGGCCGCTCCCCAGGTGGTAAGGGTAGGCAACAACACATCTGCAACAACACTGGGGCCCCTCAGGGGTGCGTGCTTAATCCCCTCTGCACTCCCTGTTCATCCATCATTGAGTTTGCTGACGACACAACAATGGTTGTCCTGATTACTGACAACGATGAGACAGCCTATAGGGAGGAGGTCAGTGACAACAACCTTTCAATGTGAGCAAGACATAGGAGCTGATCGTGGACTGGCTGAACACGCCTCCATTAACATTGACGGGACAGAAGTGGAGTGGTTCGAGAGTTTCAAGTTCCTTGTTGTCAACCTCACCAACAAACTATCATGGTCCAAACACACCAAGACAGTTGTGAAGAGGGCACGACAACACCTCTTCCCCCTTAGGAGACTGAAAAGATTTGGCATGGGTCCCCAGATCCTCAAAAAGTTCTACAGCTGCACCAGCGAGAGCATCCTGACCGGCATTACCGCCTGGTATGGCAACTGTTCAGCATCTGACGGAACGGCGCCACAGAGGTACTGGGCCGTACGCACTACCATCACTGGGGCCAAGCTTCCTGACATCCAGGACCCACAGTTGAAGTCGGAAGTTTACATAAACTTATGTTGGAGTCATTAAAACTCGTTTTTCAACCACTCCACAAATGTCTTGTTAACAAACTATAGTTTGGGCAAGTCGGTTAGGCCATCTACTTTGTGCATGACACAAGTCATTTTTCCAACAATTGTTTACAGACAGATTATTTCACATTTAATTCACTGTATCACAATTCCAGTGGGTCAGAAGTTTACATACACTAAGTTGACTGTGCCTTTAAACAGCTTGGAACATTCCAGAAAATGGCATGGCTTTAGAAGCTTCTGACACAGGCTAATTGACATCATTTGTGTCAATTGGAGGTGTACCTGTGGATGTATTTCAAGGCCTAACTTCAAACTCAGTGCCTCTTTTCTTGACATTATGGGAAAATAAAAAGAAATCAGCCAAGACCTCAGAGAAAAAATTGTAGACCTCCACAAGCCTGGTTCATCCTTGGGAGCAATTTGCAAACGGCTGAAGGAACCACGTTCATCTGTACAAACAATAGTACCAAGTATAAACACAATGGGACCACGCAGCCGGCATACCTGTAACGGCGTTCGTCTGTAGGAGGAAGAGAAGCGGACCAAAGCGCAGCGTGGTGGTTATTCATGTTTTAATAAATCGCTACACATGAACAAACTAACAAAAACAAGAAATGTGAAAACGCAAAACAGTCCTATCCTGTGACACCAAACACAGTGACAGGAACAATCACCCACAAACAAACAGTGAAACCCAGGCTACCTAAGTATGATTCTCAATCAGAGACAACTAATGACACCTGCCTCTGATTGAGAACCATACTAGGCCGAAAACATAGAAATGCCCCAAACCATAGAAAAACAAACATAGACTGCCCACCCAACTCACGCCCTGACCATACTAAATAAATACAAAACAACAGAAATAGAGGTCAGAACGTGACAGTACCCCCCCCCAAAGGTGCGGACTCCGGCCGCAAAACCTTGACCTATAGGGGAGGGTCTGGGTGGGCGTCTGTCCGCGGTGGCGGCTCTGGCGCGGGACGCGGACCCCACTTCACCATTGTCTTAGTCCGCCTTATTGTCCGCCTCCCTGGCTTACTCACCATGACCACCCCTCTCAATGACCCCACTGGACAGAGGGGCTGCTCGGGACAGAGGGGCAGCTCGGGACAGAGGTGAAGCAGCTGCTCGGGACAGAGGGGCGATAGCAGCTCGGGACAGAGGGGCGATAGCAGCTCGGGACAGAGGGGCGATAGCAGCTCGGGACAGAGGGGCGATAGCAGCTCGGGACAGAGGGGCGATGGCAGCTGCTCGGGACAGAGGGGCAGCTGCTCGGGACAGAGGGGCAGCTGCTCGGGACAGAGGGGCAGCTGCTCGGGACAGAGGGGCGGCAGCAGCTCGGGACAGAGGGGCGGCAGCTGCTCTGGACAGAGGGGCAGCTGCACTGGCGGCCCCTGGCTTACTGGCGGCCCCTGGCTGACTGGCGGCACTGGCGGCCCCTGGCTGACTGGCGGCACTGGCGGCCCCTGGCTGACTGGCGGCACTGGCGGCCCCTGGCTGACTGGCGGCACTGGCGGCCCCTGGCTGACTGGCGGCACTGGCGGCCCCTGGCTGACTGGCGGCACTGGCGGCCCCTGGCTGACTGGCGGCACTGGCGGCCCCTGGCTGACGGGCGGCACTGGCGGCCCCTGGCTGACGGGCGGCACTGGCGGCCCCTGGCAGACGGGCGGCACTGGCGGCTCCTGGCAGACGGGCGGCACTGGCGGCTCCTGGCAGACGGGCGGCACTGGCGGCGCTGGGCAGACGGGCGGCGTTGGCGGCTCCTGGCAGACGGGCGGCACTGGCGGCGCTGGGCAGACGGGCGGCGTTGGCGGCGCTGGGCAGACGGGCGGCGTTGGCGGCGCCGGGCAGACGGGAGGCTCAGCTGGTGCTGGGCAGACGGGAAGCTCCGGCAACGCTGGAGAAGAGGAAGGCCCTGGTAGCGCCGGAGAGGCGGGAGACTCCGGCAGCGGCGCCGGACAGGCGGGAGGCTCCGGCAGCGGCGCCGGACAGGCGGGAGGCTCCGGCAGCGGCGCCGGACAGGCGGGAGGCTCCGGCAGAGGCGCCGGACAGGCGGGAGACTCCGGCAGAGGCGCCGGACAGGCGGGAGACTCCGGCAGAGGCGCCGGACAGGCGGGAGACTCCGGCAGAGGCGCCGGACAGGCGGGAGACTCCGGCAGCGCTGGAGAGGAGGAAGGCTCTGGTAGCGCCGGAGAGGCGGGAGACTCCGGCAGCGCTGGAGAGGAGAGAGCCCCTGCAAGGATGGGCCGGAGAGACAGCCTGGTACGGGGAGCTGCCACCGGAGGGCTGGGGTGTGGAGGTGGTGACGGATAGACCGGGCCGTGCAGGCGCACTGGAGCTCTTGAGCACCGAGCCTGCCCAACCTTACCCGGTTAAATGGTCCCGGTCGCCCTGCCAGTGCGGCGAGGTGGAATAGCCCGCACTGGGCTATGCAGGCGAACCGGGGACACCGTGCGCAAGGCTGGTGCCATGTAAGCCGGCCCAAGGAGACGCACTGGAGACCAGATGCGTAGAGCCGGCTTCATGGCACTTGGCTCGATGCCCACTCTAGCCCGGCCGATACGCGGAGCTGGAATGTACCGCACCGGGCTGTGCACCCGCACTGGGGACACCGTGCGCTCCACAGCATAACACGGTGCCTGCCCGGTCTCTCTAGCCCCCCGGTAACCACAGGAAGTTGGCTCAGGTCTCCTACCTGGCGTAGCCATACTCCCTGTTAGCCCCCCCCCAAGAAATTTTTGGGGCTGACTCCCGGGCTTCCATCCACGACGCCGCGCTGCCTCCTCATACCAGCGCCTCTCCGCTTTCGCCGCCTCCCGTTCTTCCTTGGGGCGGCGATACTCTCCTGGCTGAGCCCAAGGTCCTTTACCGTCTAGTTCGTCCTCCCATGTCCAATCCTCCTCGCGCTGCTCCTGCTGCTGCTTTCTCCTTTGCCCATTACCACACCGCTTGGTCCTGTTGTGGTGGGTGATTCTGTAACGGCGTTCGTCTGTAGGAGGAAGAGAAGCGGACCAAAGCGCAGCGTGGTGGTTATTCATGTTTTAATAAATCGCTACACATGAACAAACTAACAAAAACAAGAAATGTGAAAACGCAAAACAGTCCTATCCTGTGACACCAAACACAGTGACAGGAACAATCACCCACAAACAAACAGTGAAACCCAGGCTACCTAAGTATGATTCTCAATCAGAGACAACTAATGACACCTGCCTCTGATTGAGAACCATACTAGGCCGAAAACATAGAAATGCCCCAAACCATAGAAAAACAAACATAGACTGCCCACCCAACTCACGCCCTGACCATACTAAATAAATACAAAACAACAGAAATAGAGGTCAGAACGTGACAATACCGCTCAGGAAGGAGACGCGTTCTGTCTCCTAGAGGTGAACGTACTTTGGTGAGAAAAGTGCAAATCAACCCCAGAATAACAGCAAAGGACCTTGTGAAGATGCTGGAGGAAAAGTACAAAAGTATCTATATCCACAGTAAAATGAGTCCCTTATCGACATAACCTGAAAGGCCGCTCAGCAAGGAAGAAGCCACTGCTCCAAAACCGCCATAAAAAAGCCAGACTACGGTTTGCAACTGCACATGGGGACAAAGATCGTACTTTTTGGAGAAATGTCCTCTGGTCTGGTGAAGGAAAAATAAAACTGTTTGGCCATAATGACCATCGTTATGTTTTGAAGGAAAAGGCGGAGGCTTGCAAGCTGAAGAACACCATCCCAATCGTGAAGCACGGGGGTGGCAGCATCATGTTGTGGGGGTGCTTTGCTGCAGGAGGGACTGGTGCACTTCACACAATAGATGGCATCATGAGGGCGGAAAATTATGTGGATATATTGAATCTGCATCTCAAGACATCAGTCAGGAAGTTAAAGCTTGGTCGCAAATGTGTCTTCCAAATGGACAATGACCCCAAGCATACTTCCAAAGTTTTGGCAAAATGGCTTAAGGACAACAAAGTCAAGGTATTGGAGTGGCCATCACAATGCCCTGACCTCAATCCTACAGAAAATGTGTGGGCAGAACTGAAAAGGCGTGTGTGAGCAAGGAGGCCTACAAACCTAATTCAGTTACACCAGCCCTGTCAGGAGGAATGAGCCAAAATTCACCCAACTTATTGTGGGAAGCTTGCGGAGGCTACCCGACACGTTTGACACAAGGTAAACAAGGCAATGCTACCAAAATCTCATTGAGTGTATGTAAACTTCTGACCCACTGGGAATGTGATGAAGAAAATAAAAGCTGAAATAAATCCTTCTCACATTCTTAAAATAAAGTGTTGATCCTAACTGACCTTAGACAGGGATTTTTTTACGGGATTAAATGTCAGGAATTGTGAAAAACTGAGTTTAAATGTATTTGGCTAAGGTGTATGTAAACTTCCGACAACAACTGTATATACTAGGCGGTGTCAGAGGAAGGCCCAACAAATTGTCCAAGACTCCAGTCACCCAAGTCATAGACTGTTCTCTCTGCTACCGCACGGCAAATGGTACCGGGGTGTCAAGTCTAGGAGCAAAAGGCCCCTTAACAGCTTCTACCCCCAAGCCATAAGACTACTGAACAACTAAACTAATCAAATGGCCACCCGGACTATTTACATTGATTACTCCCCCCTTTTGTTTTCATACTGCTGCTACTCGCTGTTTATTATCTATGCATAGTCACTACTTCTTGAACTGCATTGTTGGTTAAGGGCTTGTAAGTAAGCATTTCACGTTAAGGTTGTATTTGGCGCATGTGACAAATACAATTTGATTTGATTTGAATTGAATTAGGCTTCATTGAAAACCTTTTATCATGGGCCAAAATTCTTGATGTATTACTAATTGGCATGGCGCGTCGACCAACCTCGTACCCAATTATCTCTTAAAGTAACTGTCCAGTGAAATTCTCACTTTTAAAAGGTAATATTCTGTTGTTGACTCATCCTATGCACGTATTTATGGCCAGAGCCTAAATTGGAGAAGAAACACCTCAAACTTGTATCTCAAACAGACTGTTTCAAACATGATGTCATGTTGGCTCATTGGCTGAGCTGGCCAATCAGCGGTCTACTCGAATGAATATTTTGAATGACTGGTATACACCCACACCATTCTGTTGTTGGGGCACACTTACAACATTCAAACACAGGAAATCTGCTTTTTAAACAACTTAATTACCATTTTTTGTATGGGAAACTATTTCACTCAAATGTTTATTAATTATAGGTCATATTTCATAGAAATCTTGAAACACTGGACAGTTACTTTTTAAATAGTGAAAAGCTCTTCCTGTGTCTCAACACTTCCTGTTCGGTGCTCCTTTTTCTGTTTAACCTCTCACTTCCTGGTTCAACTCCCAATAGATAATAATAATAATTTATTAAACTTTTATAGCACTATTCATTAAATAAAGGCATTTCAAAGTGATGTCTAGCAACACCAACAGCAAAAAAACAAGCAATTTAATAACAACATCCTGAATCATCGTGGTCAAGAGACTGAACGCTGAGAAAATTAATGGATGATTGTCATTTTAAACAGGTGAAGGAATAGGAGCAATAACTTTCATAAACATTGAGCTAATAAACAGCTTCATGGTTAGTTGAATCCAGTTCCATTTCTTTCTTTGTTGTCCCTGCAGGGAGGAGAGTGAGAGTGTGTTGACACTGAAAGGGCTGACCCCCACCGGCATGCTGCCCAGTGGAGTACTGTCCGGAGGCAAGGAGAAGCTCCAGAATGGTACGCACCACAACACACACCCTGGACCTCCATGCCTAGCCCACAACACCCCTCACACTCCCCAGGCCACCGTGTTCCGCCCCCATCAATACACACTTATACAAATATTTAATTAGCAATGCATCTACCTCAAAGACAAGCAGATACCTGATACTTATTTCACAAAAAAAAATTCTCTCAGGGTATTTTCTTTTAAACCCAGTATATTTCTTTACGACTTTTATGTCATAGAACACAGTTGCAGCAGTGGGAAATACAATGTAACTATCTGTAGTCAATATAAGCATTACTGCAGCAAGGTTACCCTAGAATAAGCTATTATCTAAGTACTGCAAAGCGTGGCCCCTTTCTCTGATGTTGGTTTTAGATAATACCGTCATAAAATGTTAGAAGTTTTTCGCCATTGTCTCTTTTAATGCTGTCTTGCTTTCCTTACCCCCCCCCCCCCCCCCTCTCCACTTCCTCTCTGAAATCTACTGGTTATATCTCAAATATTGTCTCTGTCTTCTTCTTTCTCCTCTTTCCCTAGAAACCACAGGTATAATCTGTTGTGCAAGTATTGTGTCAGCAGTGTTTTGTGAGAATATTGTAGAATTCACCCTCCCATGTTGAATTCCAAACACTCCCAAAAACAGTCTGACGATCGATCGATCTCCTTTACGTGACAGACTAGCATTATAAGATGCTTTTCCACAGGGAAGACATTTCTTCCAAAGATGACAAGTGGAATTGAATAATCTACCGATGGAATCAGGCTATAACATAGACCATTTAGAATTTGAATTTATTTTAAATAGAACAAAATCATGTCCTTTGATTTGACACATTTTAAGTGATTTTTAAGATGTCAGAGAAGGCTAGGTACCGAGTAAGATGCAAAGGATGAATTGGAATTTACATAAACAACCGTGTATGAAAGGGGATACATATTATCTACCTTGTCACCCACAAACAAGGCAGAAATCCAAAGAACTTCATTCTCCTCTCTTTGGTTCTCTTGGTCAGTTTAAGTCTCCTCTATCAGTTGTTTTAGGCCTACAGTGAGTTTAAGTCGTGTTTTCGATCCTCTACTGCTCTGAACCGTCGACATCTATTTCTGGGTTCACTTCTCCCGAAGTTTACCACAGAAATGCTACATGTTTGCCTTATAATCAGTAGTCTATAACTCTATCTCTCTCACACACACACACACACACACACACACACACACACACACACACACACACACGCACACACACACACACACAAACCACACATTGTTGATTCCGACTGCATAGGGGCAACCATGTACAGTAGTTCCCAGTGATGCCAAAGCCATCCAATGGAGATGCAGTAGCGAGGAGGAGCCATGTTGGGAGGCAGAGTGACGTTCAAAGAGATTTTCTGTCGCAGCATTGGTAGAATCACAGCTCGCCATAGGCTCCTATTGTTCAGACAGTCTCCAATGTGCTTCTACCGCAATGTTGTGCAATCCATCAACCACTTGGTTTCTTTTGGACCTCCTTATAGCTTTCCTGTGTGTGTACGTCGCTCTTGTGCATTATGTATCGTACCTCCATAGCCACATCGACCTGTTCAAGTTGTAGAGCTGTAGCTGCTAAGTATCATTTGCAGGCCCAACCGAGCCCATTTCCTTTTTCTCTGTGTGCACCACCTGAGTACAGAGTCATTTCCGTATTTCTGGTGATAAGTGTTTGATGATGAGTATTGCTATAGAACAGAAGGATTTGTACGGTAAGTGGTAAGTGCATTAAAATATTCCCACGGTGTGTTTTTTAAAGGTGCATCTGCTCTTTCGGCGGTTCGTGTCAAAAGACGCGGCTGCGCTACAGTTCATGATAGCTTGTAGCCATTCTTCTTTTCTTTTATCTGAGCTCGGTTGTTCAGCTGCAGCCGCATTTATGACTTTGGCAGAGTTGTTTCTGTTCTCACTCACACGTCCACATCTACTGTAGCCTAACTCCTGTTATATGTCACCCCCCCCAACCCTGCTCCAGTGTGTAGTTTGTTGAGTGAGGATACATCAGACAGATATTCACATTCACCCCTTTGATAATCATCAACCCTCTCCAGTCCTACTTGTCACGGCATCCCCCTCCCCGACATCCATTTTCTATAGCCGTCCCGCACCGCTTCTGGTCCCTTTGTCAAACACGGGTGCCGTTTTTACCAAGCTCAAAATACCAGCGCACCACACATTTGTGTACAATGGGTATTTGACTGGCTCCATTCCGTCTGTCACTTTTTTGGTTAACTACCCCCTTCCTTCTTTGTCTGTCTTAACACACCCGCTTGATCCCTGCTCCTCCTCCCATGAGTGTCCTCTGTCCGAAAAACACAGAGAGTTTTTTTTGTTTTTAACATTGTTGTCTTTGCATTGGCTCTCTCTTTTTGCTGCTCATTGACCGGTTCCTGGGAAAAAACCAAATGAATTCCTCGCTGGTCACCGTTCTTCTCATTCGTTTTGCAACCCCCGTCTTCTTCTCTTCAGCTACTATTGAGGCTATTGAGGCAGACGAAGGTAACTAGGCCGGCGGCCCTCTCTGTTGCTTCTTACCGCAATAGACAGGGGCCCCCGCCTGCTGCGTTTTCATCCATCTCGCCGTAGCTTGTTACAGAGTGTGTTGGGTGTTTGAGCTAACAAATTGTGGCATAATAATTACCCCCCCCCCCCCCAAAAAAAAAGAGGGGGGGAGTACAGAAAAGCCACACTTGTTTCAAAGGGGAACAAAGATCATATCACTGTTGAACAAAGATCATACTAGGCAGATAGCATTAAATGCATTACTTTTCTTTTCACCTGCTAGGATATAGCCACCCTCCCCTCCCTCCCACCGACAAGGTTTTCAGCTTAGTCTGTATGTACATTGTTTTGCAGTATCCCCTCCACTAAGCTGTGTCCACTCATACGTTTGTCTGAAAAACAACAGCACTCAGCAGGATATTATGTCACACCTGTGACTTCATACAACGCCCCATGCCCCTACACCAACTCATCCACCCACTCAGTCTTTCTATGAAAGACCGATCTGATTGTCCCCCTTTGAAACAACTAATACAGTTGTGCTTTGTCTTTGCACTAATATACGTGAGATAGAAACAAATCAGAACTAAATTTGCTTTTCCAACAGAGGCTTTGAAAGCCAAATTGGGCTCCAACTCCAAAAAGAAAATGGGCAAACAAAGCCACGCAACAAAGAACAAGCTTAACTACGCACTAAATAGCGATTTGCTAGCTAGCTGCTATTTAAGTTGGAATTGTTCAGCGACTCCTCATAAGCGCCCCCTAGAGGATGACGTGCATCAGTGACGAGACTCTTTTAGCTTATTTTTCCATGTGGTTCCTCTGTGGCCCTGCTGTGTCCTGTTCTCTTTGTTGAGCTGCTAATAACCTGTGTCTGACCTGTACTATGCAGCAACACAAACTACAAGACCCATCAGCCCCCTCTCTCCACACCCATAATTTAATAATATCGCTAATTCCTCCCAAATTTTTCTGATCCAGAAAAAGGATATCCTGAAAATGTAACTGCTGACTACCATTATAGCCCCCTTGTCCCTTAGTAATTTGCTGCATGTTCTGAGCAGGCTTAACAAGTGATTAGCAACAAGTACCTTTTGTAGTAGTGTCTATGCATGTGAGCGTAGTCTCACTGTTGTAGTACTTTTTCTGTGGTATACTGTATGTTTCAGTGTATGTGGGCCCCACTCTCTATTTTCCATTCATTTTTCTCTTTTCCATTTCCTTGGTCCTTTTGTTTTGTTTGTGTAGTACAGTGGTGGGGTGGTCTGGTCCTGGGGGTCCTCAGGTGTTTTCAATTGTGCCTTTTTGAAATATGCAGTCAAGTATCTTCAGGTTTATTTTTTGATAGAGCATCAGTTGCAAAATGTTGTTTTTACAGTTTCTTTTTCTTTTTTTTTACACTATTTACTTCCACGTTCACTTTCACACTGAATAATTTGCACATGTATTTTCCCCAAAATGCTTAATTTCATCTCATAATTGACTTACATACACTACTGGTCAAAAGTTTTAGAACACCTACCTCATTCAAGGGTTTTTCTTTATTTTTGCTATATTCTACACTGTAGAATAATAGTGAAGACATCAAAACTATGAAATAACACATATGGAATCATGTAGTAACCAAAAAAGTGTTAAACAAATCAAAATCTATTTTATATTTGAGATTCATTAAATAGCCACCTTATGCCTTGTTGACAGCTTTGCACACTCTTGGCATTCTCTAAACCAGCTTCTTAAGGTAGTCACCTGGAATGCATTTCAATTAACAGGTGTGCCTTCTTAAAAGTTCTTTTGTTGTATGTATTTGCTTTTTAATGTGTTTGAGCCTATCAGTTGTGTTGTGACAAGGTGGATGGGGGTGGGTACACAGAAGATTGCCCTATTTGGTAAAAGACCAAGTCCATATTATGGCAAGAACAGCTCAAATAAGCAAAGAGAAAACGACAGTCCATCATTACTTTAAGACATGAAGGTCAGTCAATATGGAACATTTCAAGAACGTTGAAAGTTTCTTCAAGTGCAGTCGCAAAAACCATCAAGTGCTATGATGAAACTGGCTCTCATGAGGACCGCCACAGGAATGGACAACCCAGAGTTACCTCTGCTGCAAAAGATAAGTTCATTTAGAGTTACCAGCCTCAGAAATTGCAGCCCAAATAAATGCTTCGTAGAGTTCAAGTAACAGACACATCTCAACATTAACTTTCAGAGGAGACTGTGAATCAGGCCTTCATGGTTGAATTGCTGCAAGGAAACCTCTACTAAAGGACACCAATAAGGGGAAGAGACTTGCTTGGGCCAAGAAACACGAGCAATGGGCATTAGACCGGTGGAAATTTGTCCTTTGGTTTGGTCCAAATTTGAGATTTTTGGTTCCAACCGACATATCTTTGTGAGACGCGGTGTGGGTGAACGGATGATCTCCAAATGTGTATTTCCCACCGTAAAGCATGGAGGAAAAAGTGTTATGGTGTGGGGCTGCTTTGCTGGTGACACTGTCTGTCATTGTATTTAGAATTCAAGGCACACTTGGCTACCACAGCTTTCTGCAGCGATACGCCATCCCATCTGGTTTGCGCTTAGTGGGACTATCCTTTGTTTTTCAGCAGGACCATGACCCAACACACCTCCAGGCTGTATAAGGGCTATTTGACCAAGAAGTAGAGTGATGGAGCGCTGCATCAGATGACCTGGCCTCCACAATCCCCCGACCTCAACCAAATTGAGATGGTTTGGGATGAGTTGGACTGCAGAGTGAAGGAAAAGCAGCCAACAAGTGCTTGGCATATGTGGGAACTCCTTCAAGACTGTTGGACAAGCATTCCAGGTGAAGCTGGTTGAGAGAATGCCAAGCGTGTGCAAAGCTGTCATCAAGGCAAAGGGTGGCTATTTGAATAGTCTTAAATATAAAATATATTTGATTTGTTTAACACTTTTTTTGGTTACTACAAGATTCCATGTGTTATTTCATAGTTTGATGTCTTCATTATTATTCTACAATGTAGAAAATAGTAAAAATAAAGAAAAACCCTTGAATGAGTAGGTGTTCTAAAACCTTTGGCCAGTAGTGTACATACTTTTCTGCTTGTGAGTTAATTATGTGATATATCAGCAGTGTTTTTACTTTTGTAAATATTTCCTGGTACAATGAAAACCTATTTACCTCCAGCACCAGACATACCCTCTTCAGTAGGTTTATGTTCAGTAGGATTATGTAATCCATTTGTCTTTCGGGTTATATAATTACGATAATATGGTAATTGGTGTTGATATTGTGTTGTAATTTACTCTGATGAATTGTTCATATTGATTGTATTATACTTCTCTAATATCTTCAAAAAGCAGAATGAACACTACATGGGGTGGCTTATACCTATGATATTACAAGATGAGAATAAAAATAGATAGAATTTATCATTTAAGTGTTCAAAATGTCTCTGCATGAAGAAGTTAAGTTATATACATACTTATAAATACACGCACCCAACTTGTATTCTTACTGTAGTTGTTTCTAGGAAAACACTAAGCAGATGAAATGCACATTGGCGTGATACTATTGAGAGAAGCATAGTATAGAAATATATTTTTCTCACAAATAACTATATTGTTAAAATGTCGATGCTGTGGTTTCTGTGGGTTGGTCTACTAAGCCTCTGCTATGCTAACAACCATCAAGGGATTTTTCCATTCAGTGCAATGGTTTATATAGTCAACCATTTCAGACAAATGGATTTTTATTCGTTGTATGGAATTCATTATTTTGTCATCACATGACTTGATTGCTATCACAATTAATTATTGACTGAACAAAAACCAAAGGCAAACCAAACACACTGATGTGTGTTTGTGCTTCTGAACCAGAAATATGTCACCTTATTAAATATTGTACATGTCTTTTCTACTTCTCTCCTCTAAATCACCCATTCCCTCCATTTTCCCCTCTCCATCCCTCCATCCTCCAGCCATCAAGGGCTTCTCGCCCCAGCACAAAATCACCAGCTTTGCGGAGGCCAAGGGCCTGGACCGCATCAACGAGCGGATGCCCCCGAGGCGGGACGGCCTCCCCTCAGACGCCAGCCTCAACTCCCTCAACAAGGCTCTGTCCTCGGAGACCAATGGCACAGACGCCAAGGACAGCAGCAACATCCAGTGAAGGGGCACGCTCCACCACGGCTGGTGGTGGCAGTCTGTGGCGACCAGGGTGGGTCGAACTACGGAAAGTTATTGCTCGTTCACTTTTTCAGGCCCTTGGCCTCCTCGAAGCTGGTGATGACGTGCTTGATTCTGAGACGAGAGAGGGAGCGAGAGAGAGCGAGAGAGAGAGAGAGAGAGAGAGAGAGAGAGAGAGAGAGAGAGAGAGAGAGAGAGAGAGAGAGAGAGAGAGAGAGAATTTATGAAAGCCCCTAGCTCATTTTACTGCAGGGCTCTCCAACCCTGTTCCTGAATAGCTACCCTCCTATAGATTTTCGCTCCAACCCCAGTTGTAACTACTCTAACCTGATTCAGCTTATCAACCAGCTAATTATTAGAATCAGGTACGCTTGATTAGGGTTGCAGTGAAAACGTACAGGACGGTTGCTCTCCAGAAACAGGGTTGGAGAGCCCGGTTTTACTGGATATGGAAATTTTGTGTAACTTCTTACTAACTATTGTACGTTTACAAAATACAGCACTAAAAAGGGCAAAACATAAATAAAAAAACATGTTTTTAACATATAAGGGTGTACAAATTAAGTAAGGACTATTTATTAATAACTTTTTTTGCTACTCTTATAAAATAGCTCTGAAATAAATTAGGCAGTCTTAAAAAGAATGTTGCAACATTGTTTAAATGCCCCAAAAATTTAAAGTTTTATGGTTTTGTACAGATTATGCTTACCTCAGGTTCATTTGGTGTGTGCTTTTGACCCAGATTTCTGGAAAATGGCAAATTATTACCTTGGTGATGAATACCTATTTTTTTGGGGAGTTTCATAACTGGAATTTACATTTATATATTATTTGCAAATATGTTTTTGTTGTTTTTTGGGAATATAGATTTTATTGTGGCTTTCTGGAATTCTGTGAGTGTTCATTTTTCTCTTTTTAAAGTATTGCGAACAAAGTAAACATAAAGAACCTATATTGTGTAAAAAAAAAAAAAATCAACTGAAAGTGTCTGCCTATGCATGTTTTATAAAATGAAACAAAGGAATGAATAAATGAATTGAATGCCTTGGCTACGGAGACCTGTTTTTAAATGTAGTGCGCTTAGTGAATATATACTGGAAACGTATATCGGCATTCATTAAATTAACACCATGATAATGCTTTATATGCCTTCAACTTCTTTTATAATTGAAACATTTAACTATCTGAGATGGAAAAGGAATCATATTTTTAACATGCACTTGTAAGTGCACACAGTCAGATTTAGCATGTTTGACCATTCTTGTGAGGTTTGTGGTTACATGTGGAACTCAAAATGCATGATAACTGTTAGTGCCATATAACGGGTTAGAAATGTTTGTTCTGTTTTGTAAACGTGCCACAGAAAGTGTAATTTAATTACTATTATTAATAATGTTATTATTATTATTTGGAACTCTGCTTTGTATATCAGTTACAGGTTTGTTACTGCTTAATACTTTAAGATAAAACAAAAAAACGTTTTTTTTTTAAACTGCTTAAGTGCCCAAGTAATTCACTACACGACATAAAGCCTTGCTTTTGTAATTTAACTTCAAACCAGTTGGCAGATGAAGCATGCACTCAACTATGAAAAAGTATTTTATATTACTGTTCAATAAAAAATGTGCATGTATTTCAACTTAAATGAAACTGTTTATTTGTGTGTGGTATATTCCTATTCTCAGATTTCAAGTCAATGTAAACATAAAAAATAAAAAATGTATTACATCCTAAATATATGCACTTTTGGAAATGTTTACTGATATTACATGGTGTACGCCAAAACATTCATAATGAGCTCTTCATAAATTATTATATATAGCATACTATTAATTCATAAATTGGATTTCATAGCTGCCTCCCAAAAAGCATGTATCTCTCTAGTCACTGGAACTTAAGAGACTTGGCTTAAAGGAGAATTCTGCTTTTTACAACCAAATCTCAATTTTTGATGTAAATGGGACTTTGATGTAGCTGTTCCATTATTAGTAGCCATATTATAAGTTCAACATTTGCAAAACAACCAGTTTTCATAACTTCATAATATTCTTATAATTTTTGTGTCACAATAGGTTAGCACCTACAATTTGCAACATATACAGGGTTTCCGGATACTCCCGTAAAGCCAAGCTCATTGGCTATCGAGCTAACTTGACCCCGATCGGTGCTTATTTGACAAAGATACAGTCGATCAAATGAAGACCGGCCGCGTCATCCGCGTGCCATGAAGGCGTTGCTCTCTTACCAAATTTGTGCGTGCCATTTCTTCAGCAAGTTCACATGGTGAAGCTGGAGGGGTTTTCTCCGCCCTGTTTGGCAGACCTTGTAATTGACGTCGCCTACCCACTCAAGGGTGGGGCAGCAGCTGGTACCAGTTCCTCCCGTCTCCCTCGATGACTTCTTCAGCATCTGCTTTAGGGTCTTATTGAAGCATTCAACTAATCCCTGTCCATTTGTGGATGGTACACACTGGTCCTGTTTTATTCGTAATTGATTGCAGACATGTTTCATCACACGAGTAATGAATGCGGTGCCCTGGTCCGTCAGGATTACCCGCGGAATACCAATGGACCCACCAGATCCATTGCCACCCGCTCAAATGGCACTCCTATAATGGGCAAGGGAACCAAAGGGTTTCTATAATGTACCCTCAGAGCTGTGATCTGGCACTCCGGGCAACTACGGCAGTAGTCCTCCACGGCACGCTTGACTCCAGGCCAGTGGAACCGGTTCACAATCCACTCCCTGGTTTTCTCCATCCCCAGATGTGCCCCAAGCAGGTGGGTGTGGGCAAGCTGCAACACAGTCCTAACATACTGCCTGGGTATGAGTAACAAGTCTTTTGTCTCCCCATTGTGCTTTACTGCCTGAATCAATAAATTACGCTCGAAGTGGGGGTAGCGCCACTCACTTACCCCAGTTAACAGCCAGCCATCCACCAAAATCACCTGGCCCCTAGCATTCTGGAGATTGGGGTCTTCTAACTGGGCCATCCCGAACGGACTCGTGAGGATTCCCGTGTCGTGAGTCCGTCTGTGGCCTCCACCTCCATAAAGGGGAGCCTGAGGCCTTCCTCACACGCTGGCTCGCTTGCCGGGGCAGGGTCGTCTCCCTCCTCCGAGTCCGACTCGGGCCCAGTTGACACCTCTCGTGGCAGTGGGTGGGTTGCACAGGCCACCGTCCTTTCCTTTTCTTCCTACCTCACTTGCGTGCCTCCCCAGGTCCCTCCTCCACAGTACCTGGAAGAGAGGGCAATATCCACCGAGGAGAATAGACACGGGCAGGTTAGGAACAGCCCCCACGAGCATCTGGCACTCCCCCTTCGGGGTGGTAAACCTCACCGGCACAGTTGGGTACCTCTTCGTGTCCCCTTGTACACAGGACACTGTCTCCTCCTCGTCCCCCGGTTCACCTTTCCCCTCTCGGGTGAGCCACTGCGGGTGGGCCAGGGTTACCATGCTGCCGGAGTCCAGCAGAGCACTGGTGTCGATGCCATTGATTCGTACAGGAACCATCAGAGTACGCCCACCAGGAGATGACATAACTCGCCATCCGCGTTAACCCAGAGCTGGGGGATGTGGAGGGCATGGCCTCCTCCCGGGAACTGTCCCGGCTCACCGCACTCATAGCTCTGATCTAGGTCCAGCAGTGGCCGACATCGTCGGTTTGGGTCATCCTGCTTCCCGTCCTCGGCTGGTTTCGTCCAGGCCCTCTTCAGCCCCTCACCTCTCTTTGTGTTGTTCTTCCCCCTCGCCGCGTCCCCTCTCTCCGCTCGGGCCCCTTTCAGCAGGTCCTGGGTGTTCTGGTGAGTTTCCACAGCGGTCAGCAATTCCCCCAGGCTCTATCGATCCAGGACGAGCTTGTCGATCATCGGTAAGGACAGTATGTCAGTCAGTAGCCATCCCTTGGTCAGGCGCACCAGGTCGCTCATCTGAGCACGGGGGAAAGGGTGGTGTCAAAGGCCCAGTCGTGGACCAGTTGTGCACGACGTGCGAGGCTGAATCTATAATGGCTCAGGATCTCACTTTTAAGCCACTAATAATTTGCGGCCTGGTCAGCGTTCAAGTCAAAGTAGGCCTTCTGGGCCTTCCCGGAGAGGTACTGTAGGGTGCCAACAGGCTGGCCCACTTGGGTTTGGGCCATCCGTCCCTCTGCGGCGTCCTCTCGAAGTTGCACAAAAACGTCTCCACGTCATCTTCCTCCCTTAACTTAACCAGGAACTGATTCGGGCCAGACTCCTGAGCCATCCCAGCCTTCAACTGGGCTACCTCCGCTACTAGTCTGAGGTTTTGTTGGTGCTGCTCCTCCAGTGCTTGCTCCTGGAAAGCCTGTTACTTCCGCTGGCTGAGGATAAACTGAGCCACCAGCTCCTCCATGGTAATCTCCGTACGCTCGACCCCACGGCACCCAAAGCTACTGAGTTGCCTGCATTCTCCACCATATGTGGTAAACCGTGGGGTGTTGGGTTGAGCATGCAGAGATTAACACAGAGACGGGGGTTTTAGTCCGCAAACACAACTTTACTAGGCCATGAAATAAACATAACAAAGAAAATCACGTAGGTTTGGCTCAGAGATAAAATTAATCACTACCCTTTGAGGATCTTCATCAGATGACACTCAGAGGACTTTATGTTACACAATAGATGTATGTTTTGTTCGATAAAGTTCATATTTATATCCAAAAATCTCAGTGTACATTGGCACTTTATGGTCAGTAATGTTGTGCCTCGAAAACATCCGGCGAATTTTCAGAGAGCCACATCAATTTACAGAAATACTCATAATAAACTTTGATAAAAGATACCAAGTACTATGCACAAAAGTATTGATATACTTCTCCTTAATGCAACCGCTGTGTCAGATTTCAAAAAAGCAAACCATGCAATAATCTGAGTACGGAGCTCAGACACAAAAACAAGCCATGCAGATACCCGCCATGTTGTGGAGTCAGTAAAAGTCATAAATTACTTTATAAATATTCACTTACCTTTGATGATCTTCATCAGAATGCACTCCCAGGAATCCCAGTTCCACAATAAATGTTTGTTTTGTTCGATAAAGTCCATAATTCATGTCCAAATACCTCCTTTTGTTAGTGCGTTTAGTAAACAAATCCAAACTCACGAGGCGCGGGCAAGTCCAGGCGAAAGTTCAGACGAAAAGTTCAAAAAGTTATATTACAGTTCATAGAAACGATGTATAGAATCAATCTTTAGGATGTTTTTAACATAAATCTTCAATAATGTTCCAACCAGAGAATTCCTTTGTCTTTAGAATTGCAATGGAACGCAGCTACCTCTCAAGTGAGCACGCGTGATCAGCTCATGGCACTCTGGCAGACTCCTTACTCAATCAGCTCTCATTCGCCCCCACTTCACAGTAGAAGCCTCAAACAAGGTTCTAAAGACTGTTAACATCTAGTGGGAGCCTTAGGAACTGCAATATGACCCCATAGACACTGTATATTCGATAAGCAATGAGTTGAAAAACTACAAACCTCAGATTTCCCACTTCCTGGTTGGATTTTTCTCAGGTTTTTGTCTGCCCTATGAGTTCTGTAATATCATTCAAAGTTTTAGAAACTTCATAGTGTTTTCTATCCAATACTACTAATAATATGCATATATTAGCATCTGGGCCTGAGTAGCAGGAAATTTACTCTGGGCATGCTTTTCATTAGAACGTGAAAATGCTGCCCCCTATCCCAAGCAGGCTAACGGGATGCCTATCCCTAAGAATCAATTAGTATATTTGAGTTTAACCAAAATATTTGTTGTAATATTTGTTCTGTCTTTTCTGGTGGATTAAACTGAAATTGCAACCAACTTTCTATGACTTGTTTTAAAAATAGCGATATTTTGGAGATTATTTCATTTTCAAATAATCGAAAGTGAGAGGTTGTAATCTGAATAAAGGGAAAAAGGCCATTCTTGAACATAGGATGAGACATTCATACTAATCTGCTAGAGAACCAGTTTGGATTTAAGTATAACTTTTGAATGACTGATGCCTTTATTGAGAGGTCTAATGCTTTAATATTTAATCATTTCTGACCTCCGAATTCATATTGATTACAGTGCATTCGGAAAGTATTCAGACCCCTTGACTTTTTCCACAATTTGTTACCTTACAGCCAATACCACCATTAAACTACTACCATTACCCATACTACCTCTACCATTACCATTTTGAATAATAATCACTGCAATAATAATAACAATAATAATAATAATAATAGCAAGCGTTACTGCTTATTGGTAAAGATTTAGTTACTCAGTGTCAGTGTTTTGACTTCTATACTGATACCAGGTTTAATATCACAATACTCAATACCATCACAATAATTGATACCGAAACGATACCAAAACGATACCACAGAAAAAAAGAAAGCATACAGTGAACGTATTCAGACCCGTTAACCTTATTCTAAAAAAATTATTTGTATTTATATCTCAGCAATCTACACACAATACCCCATAATGACAAAGCATAACAGGTTTTTAGAAATTTTAGCAAATGTATAAAAAATGTAAAACAGGAATACCTTATTTACATAAATATTCAGACCCTTTGCTATGAAACTCAAAATTGAGCTCAGGTGCATCCTGTGTCCATTGATCATCCTTGAGGTGTTTATTGATTGGAGTCCACTTGTGGTATAATCAATTGATTGGACATGATTTGGAAAGGCACACACCTGTCTATATAAGGTCCCACAGTTGACAGTGCATGTCAGAAAAATAACCAAGTGAAGGAATTGTCCGTAGAGTTACAAGACAGGATTGTGTCGAGGCACAGATCTGGGGAAGGGTAGCAAAACATTTCTGCAGCATTGAAGGTCCACAAGAACACAGTGGCCTCCTCCATCATTCTTAAAAGGAAGAAGTATGAAACCCCCAAGACCCTTCCTAGAGCTGGCCGCCCGGCCAAACTGATCAATCGGGGGAGAAGGGCCTTGGTCAGGGAGTTGATTAAATCAAAGTTTATTTGTCACATGCTCCGAATACAACAGGTGTAGGTAGACCTTACAGTGAAATACTTACTTACAGGCTCTAATCAATAGTGCATTAGGTGACCAATAGTTAAGTAAAGAAATAAAAACAACAGTAAAAAGACAGTGAAAAATAACAGTAGCGAGTCTATATACAGTAGCGATGCCATAAAAGTAGCGAGGCTACATACAGACACCAGTTAGTCGGGCTGATTGAGGTAGTATGTACATGTAGATACGGTTAAAGTGACTAAGCATATATGATGAACAGAGAGTATCAGTAGCGTAAAAGTGCGGTTGGTGGGTGGTGGGTGGCGGGACACAATTCAGATAGCCCGGTTAGCCAATGTGCGGGAGCACTGGTTGGTCGGGCCAATTGAGGTAGTATGTACATGAATGTATAGTTAAAGAGACTATGCAAATATGATAAACAGAGAGTAGCAGCAGCGTAAAAGAGGGGTTGTGGGGGGAGGCACACAGTGCAAATAGTCCGGGTAGCCATTTAATTACCTGTTCAGGAGTCTTATGGCTTGGGGGTAAAAACTGTTGAGAAGACTTTTTGTCCTAGACTTGGCACTCTGGTACTGCTTGCCATGCGGTAGCAGAGAGAACAGTCTGTAACGTGGCTGGCTCTGGTCTTTGACAATTTGGGGCTGGGGTCTTTGACACCACCTGGTGTCCTGAATGCCCAGTGTCACATCTGGAGGAAACCTGGCTCCATCCCTACGGTGAAGCATGGTGGTGGCAGCATCATGTTGTGGGGAGGTTTTTCAGCGGCAGGGACTAGGAGACTCGTGAGGATCGATGGAAAGATAATCTGAGCAAAGTACAGAGATCCTTGATGAAAACCTGGTCCAGAGTGCTCAGGACCTTAGAATGGGGCAAAGCTTCACCTTCCAACAGAACAACGAGCCTAAGGACACTGCCAAGACAACGCAGGAGAGGCTTCGGGACAAGTCTCTGAATGTTCTTGAGTGGCCCAGCCAAACCCCGGACTTGAACCTGATCTAACATCTCTGAAAAGACCTGAAAATAGCTGTGCAGTGACGCTCCCCATCCAACCTGACAGAGCTTGAGAGGATCTGCAGAGAAGAATGGGAGAAACTCCCCAAATACAGGTGTGCCAAGCTTGTAGCGCAATTTCCAAGAAGACCCGAGGCTGTAATCGCTGCCAAAGGTGCTTCGACAAAGTACTGAGTTAAGGGTCTGAATACATATGTGAATGTGATATTTCCGTTTTTTATTTTTGATATATTTGCAAAAATGTCTAAAAACCTGTTTTAACTTTGTCATTATATGATATTGGGTGTTGGTTGATGAGGGGAATTTTTTTTTTAAATCCATTTTAAAATAAGGCTGTAACATGTCAAAATGTGGAAAATGTCAAGGGTTCTGAATACTTTCCTTTAAGATGAGTAATGCCTGGGATGCTTTAGATATTTCCTTAACAAACACATTCCCACCCTGATTCTGACCTTCAATCAATAGCTGTATTCCCACAGAGCAGAGTGAAAAAAAAATGATTATTTGTTGGACCATAATAATAGTAACAACAATGATAATGGTCATTGATAGTGATTCGTCAAGATGAAACCCCAGCTAATTCAATAAATTAGAAAGTGTGTTACCCAATGTTAGCTTTTTCAAGCCACACTCTGCAAGATGTACATATCATCAAAAAGTAGGCCAGTACCACCAACATTTAAGACTGGTTTGGTGGGGCTCTGACAGTGTCACGAGCGTGAGGTAGAGCTGCAGCTGGAGTCCCTCCCAGTGGCCCTTGTCAGACTTGTTCAGTTGTACATGAGAAACAATGCACAATTGAAGGAAGCAGGTTCTAACATCCTGTTTAGGGAAGGCCAGAGCCTTGGCTTTGGAATGGAGCAAAGTAATAAACCTCACAGGTAAAGCTCAAAGTTAATCTGATCGCGCTTTGTCGGCTATGCACCTTTAAAAGGCAATGTTCCTGCCTTTGCGGAGACCATATTCACGGTTAACACAGCATGTCTTTGAATAGCTGCAAAGCACAATTGGATTTAATCCTGGCCCTACACTTTTTAAAGTGAAGATTCACTGATATAATATCATTTGTTTACATTTTTTTAAATTGTGTGTGCACATTTTTTACATGATTTGCATGAAGGTGCAAGTAACGACTATTGCATCAAATCCTCTAGCAAGCACATATCTGGATTTAGAATGCTAATTCAGTAGATCTATCCAGAAGTTCTTTAGATCTGTTTTTCATTCTTCATACGGGGGAAGTGAATGTCTGCAACCTCAATACTATAACAACAACATTCTCAAGCAACCAGTGTAAGGTCATCTGGGTGCGTGACACTCGTATGAAAACAAAGAAGAATGGAAGACGTCATCAATAGCATTCTGGCTGCTTCATACTCTTCCGCTTCATTCATTTTCTTCCACAATGAGCTGTCTTCACCAATCCCATAGAAAAAAAAGCAGTAATGAGCGTTTTTGAATACCGTTGAAGTCGGAAGTTTAACATACAAATCACATTTAACATGTTGATAGAAATTTGGTCGAACTAATTTTAGTTTCCCTGCCATAAAGTCTCTGGCCACTAGGAGCGCCGCCTCTGGGTGAGTGGTTTCCTGTTTGCTTATTTCCCTATACAGCTGACTGAGTGAGGTCTTTGTACCAGCATCTGTCTGTGGTGGTAAATAAACAGCCACTAAAAGTATAGCTGAAAACTCTTTAGGCAAGTAGTGTGGCCTGCAATTTATCACAATATAAAGCGAATCAGGCGAATCTAGAGACTTCCTTAGATTTCGTGCACCAGCTGTTGTTTACAAATATGCACAACCCCCCCCTGACCTCCCATGACGTCAAGCAAAGAGGCACTGAGTTTGAAGTTAGGCCTTGAAATACATCCACAGGTACACCTCCAATTGCCTCAAATTATGTCAATTAGCCTATCAGAAACTTCTAAAACCATGCCATCATTTTCTGGAATTTTCCAAGCTGTTTAAAGGCACAGTCAACTTAGTGTATGTAAACTTCTGACCCACTGGAATTTTGATACAGTGAATTAAAAGTGAAATAATCTGTCTATAAACAATTCTTGGAAAAATTACTTGTCATGCACAAAGTAGATGTCCTAACCGACTTGCCAAAACTATAGTTTGTTAACAAGACATTTGTAGAGGGGTTGAAAAACAAGTTTTAATGACTCCGACCTAAGTGTATGCAAACTTCCGACTTCAACTGTATATGAAAAATGCACAGTACTTGGTAAGAAAATATAAATATTTGGAATATTCGCTTTTCAAGAATGAAATCCCTTCAGAAAGATGTGCGCTGCTTCTGCTCATACTTTCTATATTTTTTTAATAATGAATTGAAATTATGAATAATCAAATTGATGGCTTTGAGTTGCTATAGGCAATGATTTATACACCCTTTTTTTTTGCATTTAACACTTCACACAAAAAAAATGGACACTCAGTCCATTATATTTATTTATCAAACAGTATTGACTTTATTTCCATTGCAATTATATTTTGTTATATGATCACATGATACATTAATAATTGAGTGTATTTTTTTAAACAAGGGCGTAAAACATTTTTTTGCCCTCATTATAAGCTGGTACATTCTCATATACAACGACTTACAGAGAACTGTAAATTAAAGTGTTGCCAATATACCATCATTTGTGCAACCAACAAATTGCTCAGAATTGAGGCATGGTAGGAGATCAATGCTGATCCTAGAGGTCAGAGAGGGAGCAAGACTGGCCTGATTACTGACGGAAGGGCTGATTAAAACTTATCATCCCACCACCCTCCCTGCAGCTATGCAAATGCAGATCTGTAGCTCGAGAAGATATCTGAGAAACTCACATTAATCACCAATGGGTATGGCTCACAGTTAACTGTTCATTAAAATAAACTGTAACAAAGATGATGGGGTGTGCCTTTCACTATCTCAGTAGAGTTTGGTGCCAAGTCCTTGCAAATGGTCCTAGCTATATTAAAAGAGTCAAACGAGAGTTGCAACTGACCACTATATTGGTTTTATTGAGCACGGTTCACATAAGAAGTGTAACAATTATTTGTCACCTTGAATGAGTTCCTTTGAAAATGTGGGTGTCTCAAGGGTATGCTGAAGAGCTGAACATGCAGTTCAGTTTGAGGCAAAACTATTTTCCTGAAAGCCCATTCTGAACTGATAGGCCTTACAGGTGTAGGAAATTGGTGGAAAATGTGGAAATTACAACCTTTAGAAGCCTTCTAAAACTCAAATACACTACCCGTTTGCATTTCCTGCTTTGCAGGAAAATTCTCAGCAACAAAAGAGTGATCAAATTAAGATCCTACATCTGTACATGTTGTTTTGGGTCATACACAGCCCAGCCTAGTCTGAGACACTTACTAGATTCCTTCACACCGGTCACGCCACGCCTGCAACCTGCGGGCAGGAAAAAATAAGTGACAGGAGTTGGCGTTGAAGTACAAACACACCTTAGGGGCCGAGTTCCTGTCCAAGCTGGGACACGTGAAAGACTTCTCCCACTGGCCGAAACAGCCTCCCCATACCCTCTGACCTCAAGGGAAGCTGGTCTACTTCCTCCCATTTTTTTGTATCAAAGAAAGTGCCAATAAGCAGCAATCGGCAAGAATGTGAACAACTTTTCCAGTGGTTGATAGCAGTGGCTCACACAGCTCCGCAGATCCCTAAAAAGGACCCAGGACGGGAGCGCTCAGTAGAACCACCATGAAGACCTTTAGGATTGCCCTTCTTATCCTCCTCCTAACCCCGCTCAAGCTCCTCACTACAGGTAAGCCTACATGGATATTTAGATCTGCTTTTGGGAGTAAAAAATTACTACAAACATACTTGGATAGGAGATCGTATGTTTTTTTTATTCAGTCAGTAATGGTTTTAAAAAGTTGTAGTCGGGAAAAATGTATACTTCAAAAATAGACAACATGACTTACCAGTAGTTGAAGTTTATTGTGTTTTATGTTATTTTGTCTTGATCATTGTTTTAATTGGCTGTAGTATTTACTTACCATCTTAACCAGACTTGGTTTGCAACAAACAATCTTGTATATCGACATTTGGATCATGAATTATGTTATAGTATGACATGAAACACAGTATGTCTGGGAGTTGTTCTAACAGACAGGCTCACATGTTCAAATCAAATCAAATCAAATTGTATTTGTCACATACACATGGTTAGCAGATGTTATTGCGAGTGTAGCGAAATGCTTGTGCTTCTAGTTCCGACAATGCAGTTGTTGAACATTTCTCCAGGGATGTCCTGTGATGCCTAAGTGGGTTTTTTCCTTTGCCCTAGCCTGAGATAAGAGCAGCGTTGATTTTTATTGTCGTTGATGTGAATCTTGTGTAGTGTTCCCAAAATAATGTATATTATCCTGGTCAGCCTCATGTGGAGGAAGGTACAGCCACAAACCTTGATAAGGTGCAATTAACATTTATAAAGTAGTATACAATTTCTGAACACTTTGTGTTAAGTTGCGTCAAGTGTTGCCAGGATAACTCTGAAACCTCCCCGTGGTGCAAGTCACCCAAGAGGGACACATGGCCATGAATGTTGACAGCGAGACCAACCAAAGCTATTGGCAGGACCTAAATTATTCCTATTTTAGTAAAGGTCTATTGAAAGACAAAATGCACACCTAAAATAGTCTTTATTCGGTGTGTATGAGGAACCCTGTTCATCACCTTGTGTTCACTTTACACCTTTATTTCTAGTCGACTTTATTTCATCTAGGATCTATTTCAAGTCTACTTTATTTCATCTAGGATCTATTTCAAGTCGACTTTATTTCATCTAGGATCTATTTCAAGTCGACTTTATTTAATCTAGGATCTATTTCAAGTCTACTTTATTTAATCTAGGATCTATTTCAAGTCTACTTTATTTAATCTAGGATCTATTTCAAGTCGACTTTATTTCATCTAGGATCTATTTCAAGTCTACTTTATTTCATCTAGGATCTATTTCAAGTCTACTTTATTTAATCTAGGATCTATTTCAAGTCGACTTTATTTCATCTAGGATCTATTTCAAGTGTACTTAATTTCATCTAGGATCTATTTCAAGTCGACTTTATTTCATCTAGGATTTATTTCAAGTCGACTTTATTTCAAGTCGATTTATGATCAACTTTAGCCATCTTTGGCGATCTATTCGAGGGACGTAATGCATCGGACAACACGGATAACAAAGACAAAACATCTAGGAATAAAACCATGTCCAGGCCCAAGACAAATTAAAGTGGTTACTTGGGCTGGTGGAAAAAAAAGAGGAAGTCTCCAGATTGTTTGTTTTGATTGGATCATGGGCACGGATCCAAGAGGATCGTTAACTGCCATGTGCTGCCCAGAGAGGTGATTGGAACTGCAGATAGTCAGTGGGAACCAAACTGCCCCTTCTCTCACAGGGGGAGAGATTATTGTCCTGAGTCCCTTTCGAAGTGAAATGGTCCAATCGGCAGCAAATCTCCTTCCAGTATGAATCTAACATCTGCAAGAAACACCCAATCAAAGGTCACTGCAGTGCAAGCCTCTCTAGAGTGGCGAGAGAAATTGCAGTTTTCTCCCTTGCAAATATGTCCCACCATAATATATAGAAAACGAAATTGTTAAAGGGTGAAATGCAAGTGTATTTCGCCTACCATGTAGGCTTAGTGATTGCACTTTCCATTTGCCTGTATCATGGAAATAGATTATTACTGTTGCCATAAGGTACAGTACTTATTATGAAAGGGTGGGGGCAGGGGTGAATCTGCCACCACAGCCGACGAGGAGGGGTCTCTGTGCAAGACAAAATGCAGCTATAGCAGAGGAAAAAGAGGCAAAAGCAGGGGTCAAAGTATTGGGTTATGTGCTCAAAAGTCAGTGTGAAACATCAGGCACGAAGACAGTTGAGCTGAAGCTCCTCTCTGACGGTGGAGAAGACAGGAAACCCTTCCTGGCCCTTTGGCTGTTCGAGCCAGTAGGGGCCAGGGGACAACAATACTCTGTCTGGGACAGGATGCAGCTTTTAACAGGTCTGGGCCTGAAGCAGAGGATATCCACCTCAAAGTGTCACAGACGGGATGGCTTTCTCAGGGGTGCATCGTCAAAATCGGTCTATTTAAAATTAAAATAAATAGAAAGACAGTGGTCTTTCAAACCATGCCAAACAGGAACAACACAATTGTCTAACCTTTGAATCTAAAAGGGACCAGTATCTCTGAGGAAATGTTTTAGCGACCAAGATAGAAATGGTGACTTTCGATCTGTCATAATGTCAGCTCTTTGGAGTGCTCTCACATCCTCTAGATTGCTTTAGGATTTAGAGCTGCACTTTACCGAGAATTAGTCTGCCGTTGAAGCTTATTGCTAAATGTGGTACAATTACAGGTTCTCTTAACAGGAAGTATTAGCAAACAATATATTACATTCATCCTTGAAAACGTAAACAACTTACTAAATCATGAAGTAATTTTTTGCCTGTTTGTCGTTCGGTATGGTTATGGTGTTGCCACAGAAGTTAAGTATTGTTAAAAAAGATCAGAAGCACCAATAGCAGAACCAGCAGCAGGGCAACCTGATGGACTGCCATTAGACCAAGTTCCACGTAGGTATATTATGAGGTTCTGAGGTAATATTTCAAGAGATGAACAATAGGCAGACGCATAGACAGTGATAGTCTTTAAAAAAAAAAAGTTATCTGGTTGCATTTTTAAGTCTAAGATTCTCTCATCACCGACGACTGCTGCTACTTTTTGATGATTTGCATCTTATTTTACACTACTGAGTTAGAATATCTTTGATCTGTCGTCATAGCAACTGAGACACCCAATACAAGTGTTCCTCCTCCCATCACATCTGTCCACACTCCCATTACATCTGTCCGTTTAACCGATGCTGCTGCCACCGCTGCTGAGACCACGCGCAGTAAGTAAAAGAAAACATATCAAAACATGGTTTCCGATTCAAAACGCTTTATTAATCTCTTGTTCAAATAACTGTCAAAACCTTAGGACATTGTAACCTTAGAATGAGAAACTCTGCTCTTAAGACTGATTTTCCATTCCAGAAACAGTAAATGCCACGGACAAACCAACAGCAACACCACCCCATCTCTCAGTGCAGTCCACATCTCCACATGCTAAGGATGATGGTATTTCGTTTCAATTGCCCATCTGAAAAAAAAAACACTGACTACAGTCTGCTTTGTGAACTGTGTTTCTATGACTGAGGTCCTACACCCTAGGTCAGATGTGCTCATGTGTCAAATAAGCTCTACAGATGCATGGCTGTTGGAATAACCAAATTATAATAACCAGAGGCTGACCATATATCAAGCATCTCAGAGTGCTGATTTAGGATTAGTCTTTGCCTTTTAGATCACAATGAATAAGGTTACATGAACAGGATCGGACCTGATCCTAGATCAGCACTCCTACTAAGATGATTGATACATACTGCCCCAGATCTTAAATGTTAGAAATGCTCTAAATGAGTGCATTCTTCCCCCTTAGCATGGGTAACAGACAGAGGGGCAACGACCCAGGCCACAACAACTGTTCCCACGAGTGACCCACTCCAAAATGTGACCACAGTTCAGGCTACATCAAAGACTCACCCACAAGGTAAGAGGAGGTTGCTACCCTCTCTCAAATTACAACAGCGATAAGATAGATGATCGCAAGCAAAGCATTGAGTTAAAGATACCTTCTTCTCTGTAAACGAGAAATAGCCTACTGATTACAGTAAAGTTAAAATGGTCATTCTTCAGTTATTCAGACAACCACAGAGAGACATGGTTTTCCTTCACCGGGATCCTTGACCACCTCCAGACCAGAAGAGAAAGGTACCGTTTCCTGTCAATCTGATTTATTCACTTATGTTCCATCAAATAACCCACTAAACCAATAACTTGGGACTGGATAAGACCGTAACTTGAAGGGGAATTTCAGGATTTTTACAACTCAACGTTAGATGGTTCCTTACCCTGGAAGTGGTCTATATGGGCCAGGAAGACTGTAATCCATGGTTGGGTTTTCTCTGAACAACCACTAAAAACTTCAGCGAACTCTCGCCACCGCTAGCTAACAATCAATGGAAGTGACTTAAGTATAATCATTCTAATAAATAAATATGACAAAGCCAGCTTGTGTAGATATTACATCATTTCGGATAGCCTTCATTTCTTAATTCAAACACTTGATGTATTTTTATTTTTTATTTGACCTTTATTTAACTAGGCAAGTCAGTTAAGAACAAATTCTTATTTTCAATGACGGCCTAGGAACAGTGAGTTATACCTGCCTTGTTTAGGAATTGTCCTCATGACCCAATAACAATGGTTTGCCATTAATGTTTTCTTCAGTTTCAGGTGGTGGAATTACAGGTAAGTCTAAAGCACTATCACTGTCCCTCAATTAGGGTTGCAAAGTGAGGGTATATTACTGCAAATTTGGAAGTTTACAGGTAAACTACAAGAATTTGGGTAACTTTCAAGGATTTTATATAATTTATCACAAGACATCTAGTGGCCCTTCTTGGGTACTTCAGATTATCATAGGTGTTTGTAATTATCTCTGGCCCTCTGTGCCCTTAAAACATTTTAAATAATCAAATAAGATTAACATTATCCTAAATATAAACCATCAACTTAATGAATACCATTGGTGTTTAATATGTGGGATTTGGCATGAAATATCCTTTATATATTTTTTTACACAATTTTTTTTTTGTTGTCCTTTTTGTAAATGTTTTGGTGCCAAACTGTTGGCAGTTGTGAAAAAAGACAGTTGTTGGGACAGTTGCAGAGTTAATTGAAAATAATACCATTGCTGGTTAGATGTTTTTTTTAGGCTATTTTGTCTTGAAACATATGCTCTCTCTCTCTTTCTAGCTCCCTCTCTCTCTAGCTCCCTCTCTCTGTATCTCTCTCTCTCTCTTTCTCTAGCTCCCTCTCTCTCTCTCTCTCTCTCTAGCTCCTTCTCTCTCTCTCTCGCTCTCTAGCTCCCTCTCTCTCTCTCTAGCTCCCTCCCTCTCTCTAGCTCCCTCCCTCTCTCTAGCTCCCTCCCTCTCTCTAGCTCCCTCTTTCTCTCTAGCTCTCTCTCTCTCTCTCTCTAGCTCCCTCTCTCTCTCTCTAGCTCCCTCTCTCTCTCTCTCTAGTTCCCTCTCTCTCTCTCTTTCTAGTTCCCTCTCTCTCTCTCTCTCTAGCTCCCCCTCTCTCTCTAGCTCCCTCTCTCTCTAGCTCCCTCTCTCCCTCTCTCTCTAGCTCCCTCTCTCTCTCTCTCTAGCTCCCTGTCTCTCTAGCTCCCTCTCTCTCTCTCTCTCTAGCTCCCTCTCTCTCTCTCTAGCTCCCTCTCTCCCTCTCTCTCTAGCTCCCTCTCTCTGTCTCTCTCTAGCTCCCTCCCTCTCTCTAGCTCCCTCCCTCTCTCTAGCTCCCTCTTTCTCTCTAGCTCCCCCTCTCTCTCTCTCTAGCTCCCTCTCACTCTCTCTAGCTCCCTCTCTCTCTCTCTCTCTCTAGTTCCCTCTCTCTCTCTATCTAGTTCCCTCTCTATCTCTCTCTCTAGCTCCCCCTCTCTCTCTAGCTCCCTCTCTCTCTAGCTCCCTCTCTCCCCCTCTCTCTAGCTCCCTCTTTCTCTCTAGCTCCCTCTCTCTCTCTCTAGCTCCCTCTCTCTCTCTCTAGTTCCCTCTCTCGCTCTCTCTCTCTCTCTCTCTAGCTCCCTCTGTCCCTCTATCTCTAGCTCCCTCTCTCTCTCTCTCTAGCTCCCTCCCTCTCTCTAGCTCCCTCCCTCTCTCTAGCTCCCTCTTTCTCTCTAGCTCCCCCCCTCTCTCTCTCTAGCTCCCTCTCTCTCTCTCTAGCTCCCTCTCTCTCTCTCTAGTTCCCTCTTTCTCTCTCTCTCTCTAGTTCCCTCTCTATCTCTCTCTCTAGCTCCCCCTCTCTCTCTAGCTCCCTCTCTCTCTAGCTCCCTCTCTCCCCCTCTCTCTAGCTCCCTCTTTCTCTCTAGCTCCCTCTCTCTCTCTCTCTAGCTCCCTCTCTCTCTCTCTAGCTCCCTCTCTCTCTCTAGTTCCCTCTCTCTCTCTCTCTCTCTAGGTCCCTCTCTCTCTCTCTCTCTAGCTCCCCCTCTCACTCTAGCTCCCTCTCTCTCTAGCTCCCTCTCTCCCTCTCTCTCTAGCTCCCTCTTGAGCTCCCTCTCTCTCTCTCTGTCTTCCCTCCTGTCTCTCTCCCTCTTTCTCTTCCCTGCTATCTCTCTCTCTCTCTCTCTCTCTCTCTCTCTCTCTCTCTCTCTCTCTCTCTCTCTCTTCCCTTCTTCCCTGCTGTCTCTCTCTCTCTCTCTCTCCCTCTCTCTCTCTTCCCTGCTGTCTCTCTCTCTCTCTTCCCTGCTGTCTCTCTCTCTCTCTTCCCTGCTGTCTCTCTCTCTCTCTTCCCTGCTGTCTCCCTCTCTCTCTCTCCCTGCTGTATCTCTCTCTCTCCCTCTCTCTTCCCTGCTGTCTCTCTCTCCCTCTCTCTCTCTCCCCCTCTCTCTTCCCTGCTGTCTCTCTCTCTCTCTCCCTCTCTCTCTCTCTCTCTTCCCTGCTGTCTCTCTCTCCCTCTCTCTTCCCTGCTGTCTCTCTCTCTCTCTCTTCCCTGCTCTCTCTCTCTCTCTCTCTCTCTCTCTTCCCTGATGTCTCTCTCTCCCTCTCTCTTCCCTGCTGTCTCTCTCTCTCTTCCCTGCTGTCTCTCTCTCTCTCTCTCTCTCTCTCTCTCTTCCCTGCTCTCTCTCTCTCTCTTCCCTGCTCTCTCTCTCCCTCTCTCTCTCTTACCTGCTCTCTCTCTCTTCCCTGCTCTCTTCCCTGATCTCTCTCTCTCTCTATATATATATATATATATATAGTATTCATTATTGGCGAGATTCCCAAAGGCTGGAGCGTCGGCCTTCTCGCCCACTCCAATTTCGCTCCAGTAGTGCTAACTTAATGAGCTCAGGGCATGCCCTGCCCAGCATGCATTTGATGTCTACTTGTGTGCTGCTATAGCCCCTTGCTTTAGCTACTGTCATGGTGTTCACTAAATATTTTCATAAAGAAACTAATAAAACACAGGTGCTAAATCAAGAAAAGCTGTCATCAAGGCAAAGGGTGGTTACTTTGAAGAATCTAACAAATAAAATATATTTTGACTTGTTAAACACTTTTTTGGTTACTACATGATTCCATATGTATTATTTCATAGTGTGGATGTTTTCACTATTATTCTACAATGGAGAACATAGTAAAAAAAATATTAAAACCATTTAATGAGTAGGTGTGTCCAAACTGTTGACTGGTACTGTATATATATATATATATATATAGTATTCATTATTAGACCTGTGTCCATATTTTCCATGAATTTCTAGTCTATATGTTTCAAGAGAATAATGCCTATTTAATGGAAAAAAGCATCTAACCAACAACGGCATTATTTTCATTTGTAAGAATGAATACTATATATCAATACAATTTATGAAAGATAAGTATAAATCATCAAAGTTACCATAGATTGTCAAAAATGAATTACCCAAATTACTGAATATTCTGGTGACTTTGGTAAATGACCAGTAGCTTTGCAACCCTACCCTCAATGCACTTATTTGTCCACTACCTGAAAATGAACAGGATGGTATAATGATAAAAATTACAATGTTTCCAGGTCAGGAAGGAGACAAGAACAATAGGAATGCGGGTCAAGATACCAGTAGGTCCTCTGCTACCATCATCTGTAAAGAAATGAACTCACACTGACACAAATTTACCTCGCACTGAAAAAAACACACACGGTCAGCAAAACAAACATAACATTTTAAATAGACACATTATCCAAATGACAAGTTCCAAATTATGGAACTAGCATCTCCTTCTCGTGGTTATTGAAAGTTCATAGAAGTTATCATAGAATTTACTGCATAAATCACTCTACAGAGTATATTGAGTTTTACAGTGTGTTATTTCTCTACTCAGGTCACCGGGCTGGAGATGAAGAACCAGAAACTCCTAAATCAAGTAATGTAGCAACTTTATGGACCCCTTTACCTCTACATCTATGTCAGGGGTAGGCAACCCTGTTCCTAGAGTGCTGCAGGTACTGCAGATTTTGTTCCACCGAAACACCACACCTGACCAACTGGGCTAATTGATCAGTTCAATGATTGCCTAAATTCAAAACACCTGGTCTTCCAGGTCGGTTAAATCAAAAACATGAAGTGCCTGTGGCACTCCACGACCAGGGTTGCCTATTCCTGATCTATGTTCTACCAATAACACACCCACCAGAGGGTGCACACACTTCACATTTGACTGGGTTGTTAGTGTGTGTGTGTGTGTGTGGTACAAAGTCATTAGTCAGGCCATGTTCAATTACAACTCATCATAAATTGGCTACATGATACATTGTTGGAACAATTGTACTAATCCAACTTCTCATAGTATGTGAAAAACAACCGTTTTGTCTGCCACACTAAAGAAAGGTGTGCTTCCTCTTTGTCTCCAGATAAGAATATGCTGTGGATTCTTTTGCCAGTCCTGGGAGTTGTGGTGGCTGCTGTCATCGTCTTTTTCAAATTTAAAAGCATGAAGGTCCACGATCACACAGGTATTACTTAATTACTTAATTACTCAATTAGATGTGACTCTGCACAGCACTATGTCTACATACACAGAAGTCTATTGACAGTGTCACACACTTTTTTTCCCCCCTCAACAGAGGCAATTGATAATGGAACAGAAAAGTAAGTATAGTCTTTGGACTGTAGATGAAGATACAATTTAGACCGTACCCCATTTGAACAGTTCAAATATACCATCATCTTTTAAAGAAAAATACAATATTTTACTCCCAATATGCTCTGCTCTCTCCTCTTTGCAGTGCTTCTTTCCAGAGCAGGTCGGACAGCACCAAAGATGGTGTCATGCTTCTCGGGGTGAAGTCCTCAGGTGGTACGTTTAAACTGTTTACTTACTAGCAAGTTAGCATTGTCAATTGCTGTTATGGTCTTCTTCAGCACAGTGGTCCTCTTCAGCACAGTTCCTGCAACTATGGTGGATGCTTAACCAGACCAGTGCAGTTTGGCTCGGCTCAGTAGTGTGAAAAGATTCTACCAAGCAATTAGTCTAAGCAGTTCCCATGACTCCTACCCTTCAAGTAATTGGAAGACAAGGAGGAAAGCTTCAATCAAATGATCAAAGTTCAAGAGAAACACGCATACCAGTAGTCTTCTACTTAACTTTTCCAAGTTCTCTGTCCTTTCCCCCATCCCTTTACATTACATCTTTGTTTTATCTGGCGAGGACATGCAATTATTCCCGGCAAGCTGGGAGCTTTTAATATTACATTGTGCATGTTCAGTAAAGTGCCTGGGCTGGTGAGAGCAGGGGAAAGTGTTTCCTGTGATTTTTCGCCCCTCCCTTGAAAGACCAGCAGGGGATGAAAGATACAGACTTCCTCACACAAACACATATTATTTTGGACAGCCCCTATTGTGTGGCTCCCTGGGTCAGCAAATGTCAATGTTTGCCGGTCAGACCCTGTGTGTAAAGTTCTTCTGCAATTGTGTGATCAAATTAAGATTCTACATCTGTAGGTCTACCCTCCAAATGGGAATTGGGCATAGCAATCTCCACCTTCCTCTCTTTTCACTGTTTTTATATATTTTAATTGTATTTCACCTTTATTTAGCCAGGTAGGCCAGTTGAGAACAAGTTCTCATTTACAACTGCGACCTGGCCAAGATAAAGCAAAGCAATGCAACAAAAAACGACAACACAGAGTTACACATGGGATAAACAAAAGTTCAGTCAATAACACAGTAGAAAAATCTATATACAGTGTGTGCAAATGGAGTGTAATAAGAGCCTTGAGCTGTTGGCTGGTAGCTGAAGGGGGAAATGGTGTCAGCGGTCAGGAATTCTGCTGAGAGAGAAAGTGTTTAGTTAGGGTTTTGGATAACTGACTGCTATTGTCACAATAAGCCTACACTTTATTACATCAAGTTGTTTTAAAGCTGTTTGGGAGATTTGGATGTTGCAGTCTCTGAGAGATTTATAATGAAATAAAATGGATAAGAGGATTCTTTGACTAAATCACTTTGGATAAAGACATCTATCAAATGACCATGTGGGCTACTGTCATTTGTGCAACACAGTGCAATTAACCCCTTGGTCTCGGGCCATTGTCCCACTTTCAGCCGACACAGCCCAAACTCAGATATCTGGACAATAATACAATACTGACCTCTACTGTTCTATTGAGTAACCACAAAGTAAACACACCAGGGGTGATTTCAACAGGAGGCAACGTTATGTAACATTCAGATAGAAATATGCTATGTAGAACAAGGAATAAGGAATCACGGCAGCTCTATTCATGGCATTTCTATGTGCAACGTTCGACAACGTTTGGCTACTGAAATTCCTGTTGTAATGGGAGGGATGTTAAAAGAGCAGTCTCATTTATACAACCACACCTCTCAAATACTGTATGATCCTGGGTTGGGGTTTTATAATACATAACCAGTTTGTTAATTTTGAACTCTCCCTTTCAGCTGCTGCAAGATAAAAGGGAGGGCGTCCCATTTGACAGTATATGACCAATAGCTCTCACAACCCGAAAAATGGTCAAGACCTTCAACTATCTAAAAATGCTGGACAATCAAATATGGCATATAAGAATCCCGAAAGCTAAGTGGGCACATTCTTATACTGTATAGTGTGGAAAGAAGATTGGTGTGGAGTATTGTAGGATATGGGACTCTTAACTGAACATGTGTCTGTTAAAAAATATTCACTAGGATACTGTATATCATTAAAAAAAATATGTACTTCACTGTTTTTTGTATTCTTAATTTGATGGTAATTTAGCCAAGGAGGAACTGTGATCTCAATTTAATCAAGAGTATTGGAGTATTGTAGGATATGGGACTCTTAACTGAACATGTGTCTGTTAAAAAATATTCACTAGGATACTGTATATCATTTTTTAAAATATGTACTTCACTGTTTTTTGTATTCTTAATTTGATGGTAATTTAGCCAAGGAGGAACTGTGATCTCAATTTAATCAAGATCCAGACATTTCATTCAGGAAAACAATGCTAGATTTTGAATTAATGTGAATAAATGAACCCAAAAGCTCATTGTCTGGGTGCAAGAGGATTGTTTGTCTCATCCCTGTATTTAAGATACTGGTTTTGATTTTATATCACACAAACATGTATGAAATCCAAATGCACTGAACCTGAATTCAGCACACAATTCCTTGATTCAAACCAGTTAGTGACCAGTACACATTATTAAGTGTTTGTATGCTTCAAATCTGTTGTAATAAATTATTTAGCTTTCAGTGTAAATGCCAGGATTGTAAAGATTAGCTATTTTGCCGGTATGTTTCCTGCTTTTCAACCAGTTATTGTGTATATTAGAGCAAACAATAAGACTTCCCACTGGTCAAAGAAAATTTGAATTTCTCAAATAAAGAAGAACGTTATTTGACTGATCGGCATTGGTTGAATATTTGTTGTTTTGCACCTGTACATGCTCACGAAAGTTTATGTTGATTTTGGATGTTGATTTTACCTGGCTACACACGGTATCTTTAATGTGCTGAATTATATAACACAACCATAGGAAAGGCTATCGAGAATAAGATATTCAGTATTGGAGAGCTGTAGCTCCGCCCACAGGTTATGTGGAGCAGAGCATGCTGGGCGATCTCCAGCTCTGAGGATAAGGAAGTAACTAGAGAAAAGTCAAGTCAATTAGTTCAAGCCATCTATTGTTTTTTCCTTTAGTTAGAATTATTTGTTTTACCAAGGCCATATTTCCTTCAGAAATATGAGTACATATGTCTTACTCTTCATGTGTTAATGTTGTGAACGTACTCGCTGACAATTATTGTTATGCTAATTTGCGTTTTTGCCACAAACTAGCAAATGCAAGCTTGCTAGCTCGGTTGTTTTTGTCATCTCATTTCAAACATTTGTGATTTGTATAGTATAATGTTCCCCAGTGCCGTGTTTATATGCCCTGTAACTATAAATACTGTATGTGTGAAGTATAGTTTATTTGGTTTTATTGTGGATTGTGTAGACATGCATTCAAGTTCATGCAGTTGTGTGAGGATGATGGTGCTGCTTTGTAGTGCTGGGTGGCTACACCCTTCTGATCTTTTATTAGTGAAGTCACAGCCTGTTTTGTCCTGTGCAGCACATAACCTATTGAAGCCATATTATTGTTTATAGCCAATGTAATTGGAGGATGTATTAAGCTTATACCTGCCATTTACTATTGTATTTACATTCCCCTTTTACTTTCACAACCAATCTTGGTTAAAACAATTGTCAAGCCATACCTTAAAGTGCCTTAGCCCATACACTGTGCTGTACCTGCTCTATGTGAATCAGCGTTATTAAACCACCTCAACTGAAATCCTACCTGTCTTTTTATTTTACTAGGCAAGTCCGTTAAGAACAAATTCTTATTTTCAAGGAACAGACAGTTCAGTTCAGAACAGTTGTACCTCGTCAGCTCATGGGTTTGAACTTTCAACCTTCCGGTTACTAGTCCAACGCTTTAACCACTAGGCTACCCTGTGCCCTTACAAGCACCTGGGAGAGAACATATTAAGTACTAAGAAAACTCTAAGAATATATAGTCCAACAGGTCCTCCACTTAATTTTGGTCCATTCGAGACAGATCTTCAGTGCTTTCTTCCAGAGCAAGATGCAAGACTACTACGTGAGTGAAGCTTTCACACAGCCATCAGTTTGTCCGAAGCGTCAGACACAGCTACCACAGCATCTACAAAATTACAAGGTAGGCTATGTGAGCCAAAGACAGCACGCTTCACCACACCATAGCACAGCACAAGAGGATGTACATGAGCAAGAAGAGGAGTGGCATTCTCATCTAGAACGAAAGGCCAATATGACCCCCTTCACCTCTTCACATGCAACCTCATCCAATCACCAGGTTTACCAGGAACACAGGAAGCTGCCAACAGTCTACCAAGCAGAGCTAGAGGAGATCCATAAAGAGAACGAGAAGCTGCATATGTCTGAACTAGCTGTACAGAGAGAATTCGCTGAGCTTGACAAAGTTAAACAGTAAATGAGGAAACTTGTGGAAAGGGTCTGCAGTCTCCAGCCACCCCTTGACCCAACTGCAGCCAGCTCCAGCTACACCCCCACAAAGTCTACTCAACAACCGTCTGGCCCCACTGTACGTCTCGGTCAGTCCTTCCAGTCCACCGCGTTCCCCCACCTGAGCTAGAAGAAGAGTTCAGCGAGGAGTACGATGACAACAAAGAGGAATTTGGCGATGGTGAGTGGCCTGATCCACCACCATGGCCTACAGAGGAAGAACCAGAGCAGCCAGAGAAATAACAAGTAGTAGACTTCCTGGACAAGATGATGAGTGATCATCAAGTCATGAGGGATCAGGCAACATCCGCTGCTGCCTCCTGGCCACCATCCAAGAGAGGTTACACATTTGCCCTGTCCCAGAGAGTCAAGCTAGCACCCTTATGGGGACTATTGCCAAAATCCTCACCAGGCCAGTGCTGCACTTTCAGAGCCCTAAGTTGGTGCAGTGACCCAGAAGTCTCTCCCTCATAGGGCTCACCCTCATGCAGCAGCTTATGACCCGCCAGGTTCCATGGTTACCTAGGCCAGACCCTCAACCCCATCTGCCGCCCCCTAGAGGCTTCGCCGCCGCAGCAGTGCAGGACCTACAGAGGGTCTAGACCAACCATCCCTAACTTCACGAGCCGAGACCCAAGTGATTTTGCTCACCTAAAGATGGCACTAGAGAACCCCCTGCCAGCTGATGGGAACAAGCTCTTCAAGGATCAGATCCTGGTGTATCACTTAAAGCTAAAAGAAGTCTGCCTACTGACAGATTCCTACCTCAACTCCCCCACGCCTAACTCAGACACCATGGCAGTCCTAAACGAGAAGTTTGGACAGCCACACCATGTCGCCCTAAAGAAGATAGCCAGTGTCATGGACTCTCCCGATGTACGCCGTGGAGATACAGCTGCCTTCAACAAGTTTACAATACAGGTCCAGTTCTTAGCGAGAATGCTCCGGACAGGACGCATGACTTTCAACCTTCGTCTCTCCCGAGCCCGTACGGGAGTTGTAGCGATGAGACAAGATAGTAGCTACTACAACAATTGGATACTACGAAATTGGGGAGAAAAAGGGGTAAAATTAAAAAAAAAAAAAAAAAAAAAAACAACAAAAAAAAAAAAGAGAATGCTCCGGACACTGGGTCCATATGGCAACATAGAGCTGAGGTGTGAGTCTCATGTAGAATGCCATTTCAGCAAGCAGGTAGAAAGGTACCAGACATAGACCAATAGACCTGTCACCAGACAGGTACCACATAGACCTTACTCGAGTTCTCAGAGTGGTTACAGTATGATTCATGGTGTCAAGACAACAATGGCCAGTCATCAAGCAAAGGGCATAAGGACAGGCTTGGGAAGAAGTCAGAAGGGCGCTCACCAAGGAACAACTAATAGAGTGGATCAGAAAGACGTGCTTGCATTGTGGAAGGGACAGGTGTCCCCGTGGACCCTCAATAAGCCCTGCGGTCTCTGCCGGGTAACGCATCTACAAGTCCTTCACAAGGTCAATGCCAGACTTCCCCCAAAGAGGCACCAGCCATATTCTAAAATTGATTACATAGTTTTTTCTCCTCATCATTCTACACACAATATTCCATAATGACAAAGCAAAAGCAGGTTTAGATTTTTTTGCAATTTTTTATAAAAAAAACCCCGGAAATATCACATTTACGTATGTTTTCAGACCCTTTACTCAGTACTTTGTTCAAGCACCTTTGGCAGTGATTACAGCATTGAGTCTTCTTGGGTATGACGACACAAGCTTGACATACCTGTATTTGGGGAGTTTCTCCCATTCTTCTCTGCATATCATATCAAGCTCTGTCAGGTTGGATGGGGAGCGTCGCTGCACAGCTATTTTCAGGTCTCTCCAGAGATGTTCGATTAAATTCAAGTCCGGGCTCTGGCTGGGCCATTCAAGGACTTGTTTTGAAGCCACTCCTGCGTTGTCTCGGCTGTGTGCTTAGGGTCGTTGTCACGTTGGAAGGTGAACCTTCGTCCCAGTCTAAGGTCCTGAGCGCTCAGGAGCAGGTTTTCATCAAGGATCTCTCTGTACTTTGCTCCATTTATCTTACCCTCAATCCTGACTAGTCTCCCAGTCCCTGGCGCTGAAAAAACACCCCCACAGTATGATACTGCCACCACCATGCTTCACTGGGTGATTGTGCAAAGCTGTCATCAAGACAAAGGGTGGCTACTTTGAAGAATCTCAAATATGAAATATATTTTGATTTGTTTAACACTTTTTTGGCTACTACATGATTCCATGTGTTATTTCATAGTTTTGATGTCTTCACTATTATTCTACAATGTAGAAAATAATACAAATAAAAATAACAACTTGAATGAGTAGGTGTGTCCAAATTTTTGACTGGTAATGTATATTAGTAGGCTATATGTAAAGACCAGATTAAATTGAGAATAGTCTGATGGGTGACAGTATCAACTGCTTGTCAAATTGTGAATGAGAGACTGATGAAATGTGTGCAGCCTGCGCAAGAAACCAAGCAGAGCGCTTGTCTCTCATTAGAAATCAAAACATAAAGTCTAACATTTGTATAAATAACTCCAAATGAGATATATTGGAGGACTTGTTTCTTTGTTTACCGCTCAACACAGAATATCTAGATTCCCCTCGGAAATCGTTTGGAAAAATGTTTATTTATATTTTATTCAGCTATGTTCAATGTATTGTTGTTACTATGAAATAATGTCACATGAATTATAAGCTAATCTTGCCTGCTAAATGAACTAGTATGGTTCAAAAAATAAATATATATATATATATATGTACAGTGGGTCAAAAAAAGTATTTAGTCAGTCACCAATTGTGCAAGTTCTCCCACTTAAAAAGATGAGAGAGGCCTGTAATTTTCATCACAGGTACACTTCAACTACACTTCAACAACAGACAAAATGAGGAAAAGAAATCCAGAAAATCACAGTGTAGGATTTTTAATGAATTTATTTGCAAATTATGGTGGAAAATAAGTATATATATGGATAAGAGATAACAGTAACAAATACTTTTTAAAATTGGAGGTTGTATTAAGCTAATACCTGCCATTTACTATTGTATTTATTTTCCCTTTTACTTTCACAACCACACACACTCTTGGTTAAAACAATTGTCAAGCCATACCTTAAAGTGCCTTAGCCCATACACTGTGCTGTGCTATGCCATTCCTGCTCTATGTGAATCAGCGTTTTTAAACCACCTCAACTGGGATCCTACCTGTCTGTCATCTGTGCCCTTACAAGTACCTGGGAGAGAACACATTAAGTGCTAAGAAAACCCTAAGAATATACAGTCCAACAGGTCCTCCACTTCAGCACCATAAGTTAGTACTGGTATGCAAACAAGCAGACCTTAAAAGTGTATCATATTCTCATAAAGTAGACAAGGTTTTAATGGACTGTAAAGTCCAGGCACAGCTGCCCCCGTGGCTTTTTGAGTGTTTGCAATGATAGTTCCAGACAAGTTGTTTTCTTTGCAGTCAAACTGCACAGATTATCAGATCTCACAGAGCCTGGATGAAGTGTTGAATGTCTGAGTAACCGTATTAATGGGCTATATTATAATATCAACCTAGTAATCTTCTCAGATGCGTAGCATTACTACAAAAAAACTATCATTTGCGTGTTGAGCCGACTTGACTGGCCTACCGTAAACTGTCTACTTCCTAATGGAAGGAAAAAATATAGCTAATGTAGCCTGGTAGCCTTAAGGAGAGAAACAATTCAGAACTGCAAGGCCGACAAAAAGCACACCAAAGAGGGTATGGTCCCTTTACTGGACATTATCCTCACTGGGGCGAAATGGAAGGAAGCGGTGATGAAGGGGGTGAAAAACTGAGAAGAGCTGCTAGTGCAACAGGTGATGAGGAGGGTGCAAAGCTTATGTAGCTTTCAGGACTCTGCCATACAGTGCCTTCAGAAAGTATTCATACCCCTTGATTTCTTCAACATTTTGTTGTGTTACTGCCTGAATTCAAAATGGATAAAATGTTTGTTTTCTTCTCACCCAACTACACACAATACCCTATAATGACAAAATTAAAACATGTTTTTAGAAATGTTAGCAAATGTATTGAACATGAAATACATAATATCTCATTTACATACAATAAATAACAACATATAACACATATGGAATCATGTAGTAACCAAGAAAAAGTGTTAAACAAATATTTGAGATTCTTCAAAGTAGCCACCCTTTGCCTTGATGACAGCTTTGCACACTCTTGGAATTCTCTCAACCAGCTTCATGACGTAGTCACCTAGAATGCTTTTCCAACAATCTTGAAAGAGTTCCCACATATGTTGAGCAATTGTTGGATGCTTTTTTTTCAATCTGCAGGCCAACTCATCCCAAACCACCTCAATTGGGCTGAGGTTGGGTGATTATGGAGGTCAGGTCATCTGATGCAGCACTCCAATACTCTCCTTGGTCAAATAGCCCTTGCACAGACTGGGGGTGTGTTTTGGGTCATTGTCCTGTTGAAAAACAAATGATAGTCCCACTAAGCACAAACCAGATGGGATGGCGTATCGCTGCAGAATGTTGTGGTAGCCATGCTGGTTAAGTGTGCCTTTAGAATTCAATAAATTACCGACAGTGTCACCAGCAAAGCACCATCACACCTCCTCCTCCATGCTTCACAGTGGGATCCACACATGTGGAGTTCATCCGTTCACCTACTCTGTGTATCACGAAGACACTGTGGTTGGAACCAAAAATCATCAGACCAAAAGACAGATTTCCACCGGTCTAATGTCCATTTCTTATGTTACTTGGACCAAGCAAGTCTCTTCTTCGTATTGGTGTTCTTTGGTAGTGGTTTCTTTGCAGAAATTCGACCATGAAGGCCTAATTCACACAGTCTCCTCTGAACAGTTGATGTTGAGATGCGTCTGTTAGTTTTTTCGGATTGATAGACCTCCATGTCTTGAAGTAATAATGGACTGTCATTTCTCTTTGCTTATTTGAACTGTTCTTGCCATAATATAGTGTAACGGTTTTCTTGCGGTGAAGGAGAGGAGGACCAAAACGCAGCGTGGTTATCTTGATACATGTTAATAACGAAATAAACACGAACAATACAAAACAAGAAACGTAACGCAAAAACCTATACAGCCTATCTGGTGCAAACAAACACAGAGACAGGAACAATCACCCACGAAAAACACTCAAAGAATATGGCTGCCTAAATATGGTTCCCAATCAGAGCCAACGATAAACACCTGCCTCTGATTGAGAACCACTCCAGACAGCCATAGACTATGCTAGATACCCCCACTAAGCCACAAACCCAATACCTAACAAAAACCCCAAGAAAAAACACACCACATAAAAAACCCATGTCACACCCTGGCCTGACCAAAAAAATAAAAAAACACAAAATACTAAGACCAGGGCGTGACCGAACCCCCCCCCCCCCCCCCCCCCCCCCACAACTAAACCCATAGGGGAGGGTCCGGGTGGGCGTCTGTCCACGGTGGCGGCTCCGGCTCGGGACGTGGACCCCACTCCAACAAAGTCTTAGTCCCCTTGTAACGCGTCCTTTGATTGGCGACCCTCGCCGCCGACCTTGGCCTAGTAACCCTCACCAAGGACCCCACTGGACTGAGGGGCAGCTCGGGACTGAGGGGCAGCTCGGGACTGAGGTAGCTCGGGACTGAGGGGTAGCTCGGGACTGAGGGGTAGCTCGGGACTGAGGGGTAGCTCGGCACTGAGAGGAAGCTCAGCACTGAGAGGAAGCTCAGCACTGAGAGGAAGCTCAGTACCGAGAGGAAGCTCAGTACCGAGAGGAAGCTCAGTACCGAGAGGAGGCTCAGCACTGAGAGGAAGCTCAGCACTGAGAGGAAGCTCAGGCAGGTAGTTGGCACTGGCAGATCCTGGCTGGCTGGTGGTTCCGGCAGATCCTGGCTGAATGGCGGATCCTGGCTGAATGGCGGATCCTGGCTGAATGGCGGATCCTGGCTGAATGGCGGATCCTGGCTGACTGGCGGATCTGGAAGATCCTGGCTGACTATCGGATCCTGGCTGACTGGCGGATCTGGAAGATCCTGGCTGACTGGCGGATCCTGGCAGACTGACGGCTCTGGCTGCTCCATGCTGACTGGCAGCTCTGGCTGCTCCATGCTGACTGGCGGCTCCATGCTGACTGGCGGCTCTGGCTGCTCCATGCTGACTGGCGGCTCTGGCTGCTCCATGCAGACTGGCGGCTCTGGCTGCTCCATGCAGACTGGCGGCTCTGGCTGCTCCATGCAGACTGGCGGCTCTGGCTGTTCCATGCAGACTGGCAGCTCTGGCGGCTCCTTGCAGACTGGCAGCTCTGGCAGCTCTGGCGGCTCCTTGCAGACTGGCAGCTCTGGCGGCTCCTTGCAGACTGGCAGCTCTGGCAGCTCCTTGCAGACTGGCAGCTCTGGCAGCTCCTTGCAGACTGGCAGCTCTGGCAGCTCCTTGCAGACTGGCAGCTCCTTGCAGACTGGCGGCTCCTTGCAGACTGGCGGCTCCTTGCAGACTGGCGGTTCCTTGCAGACTGGCAGCTCCTTGCAGACTGGCAGCTCTGGCAGCGCTGAACAGGCAGGAGACTCCAGCAGCGCTGGAGAGGAGGAAGGCTCTGACTGCGCTGAACAGGCGGGAGACTCCGGCAGCGCTGGAGAGGAGAAAGGCTCTAACAGCGCTAAACAGGCGGGAGACTCCGACAGCGCTGGAGAGGAGAAAGGCTATGGCAGGGCTGAACAGGCGAGGCGCACTGAAGGCCTGGTGCGTGGTGCTGGCACTGGATGTACTGGGCCGAGAACACGCACAGGAAGCCTGGTGCGGGGAGCTGCCACCGGAGGACTGGTGTGTGGAGGTGGCACAGGATGGACCGGACCGTGAAGGCGTACTGGAGAGCTTGAGAGCAGGGCTGGCACAGGACGTGCAAGGCTAGGGAGGTGCACAGGAGGCCTGGTGCGTGAGGCTGGCACAATCTTCACCAGCCGACTAACACGCACCTCAGGAGGAGTATGGAGCGCTGACCCAGGTGCCATCAAATCCCCCACACGCTCCGTCGGGCGAATTCCGTACCTAAAGCACCAACACAGCAACTCCCTCATAACTCTCTCCTCCAATTTCCCCATTAACTCCTTCACAGTCTCTGCTTCGCTCACCTCCAACACCGGCTCTGGTTCTGGTCTCCTCCTTGGCTCCTCACGATAAACAGGGGGAGTTGGCTCAGGTCTGACTCCTGATTCTGCCACACTCTCCCTGAGCCCCCCCCAATACATTTTTGGGGCTGACTCTCGGGCTTCCTTCCGCGCCGCCGTGCTTGTCTCTCCAACTCCATTCTCCTATAACCTGAGTCAATACATTGTAGAAGCACCTTTGGCGGCCATTGCAGCTGTGAGTCTTTTTGGGTACATCTCTAAGAGCTTTGCACACCTGGATTGTACAATATTTTCCCGTTATTAATTAAAAAATTCTTCAAGCTTTGTCAAGTTGATTGTTGATCATCTATGGCAAGACTTGACAACTGTTTTCAAGTCTTGCCATAGATTTTCAAGATGATTTAAGTCAAAACTGTAACTAGGCCACTCAGGCAGAAACATTCAATGACTTCTTGGTAAGCTACTCCAGTGTAGATTTGGCCTGTGCTTATGTCTGTATTCCATTCATTTTCATCCTAAAAAAACTTCCTAGTCCTTGCCGATGACAACTATACACATAACATGATACAGCCACCACCATACTTGAAAATATGAAGAGTGGTTCTCAGTGATGTGTTGGATTTGCCCCAAACATAACGCTTTGTATTCAGGAGAAAAAGGTTGCTTCTTTGACACATTTTTTTGCAGTATTACTTAAGTGCCTTGTTGCAAACAGGATGCATGTTTTGGAATATTTCTATTCTGTACAGGCTTCCTTCTTTTCACTATTGTGGAGTAACTACAGTGTTGTTGATCCATCTTCAGTTTTCTTATATCACAACCATTAAACTCTGTAACTGTTTTAAAATCACCATTGGCCTCATGCTGAAACCCCTGAATAGATTCCTTCCTCTCTTGTAGTGCTGAGCAATTAACCGAACTGTTGGTTATTTTTCAGTTTTAAAAACAACTAATTGACCGATATCAGTTCAATTATTTCAATTCCATTTCATTCGTTTTTTTCCCTGTGAACTCAATGCGCACATCGCCCAGTTTCTCTGTAGATAAATCAGATCCAACCTGAACTGTGCGATGTAGTAGGGAAACGTCGTTTCCAAACAGGCCAATATTGTATATAGTTTATCGCATAAAACTTGGTAATTAACTACAATGACCACAATTCATTGCGCATCTACTTGTTCGGTCTGTTTCTTTTACGCTTGCTAATGATGAGAGAAGAATGCGCGATGATCGTCAGGTGATATCGAGAGCAGCTGTTGCTTTGCGAGGTATCTCTACCTGAAAATACATGATATAAGTCAGCGGTCCCTCAGAGCGTCTATTTATATGGACACAGGCACTGTTCATAAAACAAACTGTTCACCCCCCTCTTGTTCGTGGAGAGAATTTTGAAGGTTTAAAGCCTATTTCATGCAAGTCTTTACATTTTGCTATGTCTAATGTTTATTCATGTGATATTTGAGTGATTTAAACATTACAACATAATCTATGGGCTAAGAACCTAGCTAATAAACATTAGCTGACATGGGCTAGTTGATCTGAACATTTCTGACAACATTTCAGACAAGTTATAAGGTATGCAATTTTTTTATTTTTTTTATTTCACCTTTATTTAATTAACCAGGTAGGCTAGTTGAGAACAAGTTCACATTTACAACTGCGACCTGGCCAAGATAAAGCAAAGCAGTGAGACAAAAAACAACAACACAGAGTTACACATGGAGTAAACAATAAACAAGCCAATAACAACAATGGTGTGCAAATGGCATAAGGAGGTAAGGCAATAAATAGGCCATAGCAGCGAAGCAATTATAATTTAGCAAATTAACACTGGAATGACAACTAATTGACAATGACTCACATGACAAAAGGAAAATTGATGATGCACACCCAATTTTGATAAAGTGCATTCTACTATTACAACCACTGATCTGTGATTGTTAGTTGGTATTCAGCAGTCATAAAAGTATGCATTATTTACTTTGAAGAACAACAAAATAGTGATTTTGTCAGACATCATAGGCAGCAGCTCTATAGAGATTAGATGACTTGGAATTAAATAAAGTCATCAAATAAAACAAATGTAATATACACAACAACTGAAATATTTTATTTAAAAGCATTAAATGTATTTTGTATCGAAATCAAAGTGGGAAAACCGTGAAATCATTTCTATAATCGAACCGAAACAACCTCAAAAAGCAGTACTCGCTCAGCGCTACTCACTGGCAACTGAGTTAGGAAGGATGTATGTACATTATCTTTGTAATGGCTGGGTGTATTGATACACCATCCAAAGCCTAATCAACAACTTCATCATGCTCAATGGGTTATTCAGTGTCTGGTTTTTATTTATTTTTTACACATCTACCAACCGGTGCCCTTTGCAAGGCATTGAAAAACCTTCCTGGCTGGTCTTTGTGGTTGAATCTGTGCTTGAAATTCACTACTCGATTGGACCTTACAGATAATTGTATGAGATTGGGTATTCATTAAAATATCATGTTAACCACTAGCAACGTATTATGCAATTTGTTAAGCACATTTCTACTCCTGACATTATGAGATATTGTGTGTAGATCAGTGACACAAAGGCTCAATCTAATACATTTTTCATTCAGGCAATAACACAGCTTTCTGAAGGAACTGTATGTACTGTATGTCTTCTCAAAGCTACGCAGAAATCAATGGAGGCTGCTAACGGGGAGGACAGCTCATAATAATGGCTGGAATGAAATCAATGGAATGGCATCAAATGTGGTTTCCATGTGGTTGATACCATTCCAATGACTCCATTCCAGCCATTACTATGAACCGTCCTCCCCTCAGCAGCCTCCACTGGCCGAGATGTTCCAAGTCAATGTCCACCCCTGTAGATTTGTTGTCCATCCAGGCCCTGTTGGAAAGGGTGGACTCCAAGGAAAACTCTCTTATTGGACTGGTGGATGCGCGACCCGGGCTGGCAAAATCCTGGATCATTGTTATTCTAACTTCCGCGACGCATACAAAGCCCTCCCTCTCCCTCCTTTTGGCAAATCTGACCATGACTCCATTTTGTTGCTCCCAGCCTATAGACAGAAACTAAAACAGGAAATGCCCGGGCTCAGGTCTGTTTAATGCTGGTCTGACCAATCTGATTCCACGCTTCAAGATTGCTTCGATCACGTAGACTGGGATATGTTCCGGATAGCGTCGAACAACAACATTGATGTATACGCTAATTCGGTGAGCGAATGTACCCACAGCAACTATTAAAACCTTCCCCAACCCGAAACCGTGGATTGATGGCAGCATTCGCGCAAAACTGAAAGCATGAACCACTGCTTTTAATCAGGGCAAGGTGACCGAAAACATGACCGAATACAAACAGTGTAGCTATTCCCTCTGCAAGGCAATCAAACAAGCTAAGCGTCAGTATAGAGGCAAAGTAGAGTCGCAATTCAACGGCTCAGACACGAGAGGTATGTGGCAGGGTCTACAGTCAATCACGGACTACAAAAAGAAAACCAGACCCGTCGCAGACCCCGATGTCTTGCTTCCAGACAAACTAAACAGCTTTTTTGCTCGCTTTGAGGACAATACAGTTCCACCAACACGGCCCGCTAACAAAGCCTGCAAGCTCTCCTTCACCGCAGCCAACGTGAGTAAAACATTTAAACGTGTTAAACCTCGCAAGGCTGCCAGCCCAGACGGCATCCCTAGCCGCGTCCTCAGAGCATGCGCAGACCAGTTGGCTGATGTGTTTACGGACATATTCAATCGATCCCTATCCCAGTCTGCTGTTCCCACATGCTTCAAGAGTGCCACCATTGTTCCTGTTCCCAAGAAAGCTAAGGTAACTGAGCTAAATGACTATCGCCCCGTAGCACTCACTTCTGTCATCATGAAGTGCTTTGAGAGACGCCTTCTGGGTCTCGCCCCGCCCTGTGCAATTGGGTCCTGGGCTTTCTGACAGGACGCTCCCAGGTGGTGAGGGTAGGAAACAACATCTCCACCCTGCTGATCCTCAACACTGGGGCCCCACAAGGGTGCGTTCTCAGCCCTCTCCTGTACTCCCTGTTCACCCATGACTGCGTGGCCATGCACGCCTCCAACTCAATCATCGAGTTTGCAGACGACACTACAGTGGTAGGCTTGATTACCAACAACGACAAGACGGTGTACAGGGAGGAGGTAAGGGCCCTCGGAGTGTGGTGTCAGGAAAATAACCTCACACTCAACGTCAACAAAACAAAGGAGATTATCGTGGGCTTCAGGAAACAGCAGAGGGAGCACCCCCCTATCCACATCGACGGGACAGTAGTGGAGAAGTTGGAAAGTTTTAAGTTCCTCGGCATACAATTCACAGACAAACTGAAATGGTCCACCCACACAGACAGCGTGGTGAAGAAGGCGCGGCAGCGCCTCTTCAACCTCAGGAGCCTGAAGAAATTTGGCTCGTCACCAAAAACACTCACAAACTTTTACAGATGCACAATCAAGAGCATCCTGTCGGGCTGTATCACCGCCTGGTATGGCAACTGCTCCGTCCACAACCGTAAAGCTCTCCAGAGGGTAGTGGAGGTCTGCACAATGCATCACCGGAGGCAAACTACCTCCCCTCCAGGACACCTACACCACCCGATATCACAGGAAGGCCAAGAAGATCATCAAGGACAACAACCACCCGAGCCACTGCCTGTTCACCCCGCTATCATCCAGAAGGTGAGGTCAGTACGAGTGCATCAAAGCTGGGACCGAGAGACTGAAAAACAGCTTCTATCTCAAGGCCATCAGACTGATAAACAGCCATCACTAACATTGAGTGGCGGCTGCCAACATACTGACTCAAATCTCTAGCCACTTAATAATTAAAATGCCACTTTATATAATGTTTACATACCCTACATTACTCATCTCATGAGTATATATATATATTGTACTCTATACCATCTACTGCATCTTACCTATGCCTTTCGGCCATCGCTCATCCATATATTTATATGTACATATTCTTATGCATTCCTTTACACTTGTGTGTATAAGGTAGTTGTTGTGAAATCGTTAGATTACTTGTTAGATATTACTGCATGGTCAGAACTAGAAGCACAAGCATTTCGCTACACTCACATTAACATCTGCTAACCATGTGTATGTGACCAATAAAATTTGATTTGAACATAAGAAACTACTCAGATGCACTCCAGTTCTCCCCAAGAATTCTGACTAGGTACACTACGATATGACAGCCAGACCAACAATCCAGAGGAGACCTCATCAGCTACCATTTCTCCCTCCCCATGGAGTTTAGCTTCTCATTGCCATTTCAACATGGCACTGGGTCACCTCAATTCTTCAGTTGATTAATGAGCAGGTGGCATTTGAAAGGCGAAAGGGGGCCGCGGTTAGATTTGCGACACATTTACATTGAAGAGACAGTGAAGTGGTCGGCACAGTGCCAACTGTAAACATGTATGACCCAATTTAAGATGTGATGTGGGTTTAGTTTCATTGGTGGCGCCTTCCTTCAGTTTAACCATGAAATCCACCATCTGCAACACTGCTTTCAATGTTTCCAATTTTAAAATAGGAAACCTCTTAGACATGACCTGCCTATTATAGTGAACTAGTGACAACTACTATGTAGCTGGGGATTCTGTGGAAGAGAAATGCAACCCGATTCAGATTCCACAGGAAGGTCAGGGGATGCAATATGAGGCATGCATTGCTGAGAGGCTATGGGTGCCAGCATACCAGGCCCCTTGGACAGGACAGAGGATCCGCCTCCATTGCACTGGATTAGTAATGTGAAGCTCAACCAGTCATATTTTTGCCTCATTCAGGGAAGCTGATTCGACAGATGGGAATATTTCACAGGCAGAGTTTGGTAGTGCTCCCCTTTAAACTGAAGGTCACAGGCAGATGGAGTGCCTGAAGACTATTGCCCTCATTACAGCCATTTCAATGTCATTGAAAGTCCATTGTGACCTTTATGGCCAATAAAAAGTTAGATTTCCTAAACATTTTGGATTCATCCAGGCCTGCCTCTAAAGATGAATTTTCCAATTTATGCTTTGAATTAAGCCACCGGAAGTTGTTTTAAAACTATTTTGTGACATGTGACATGTAACCTGAAAACTGCCATCCACAATGTTAGCTCTAACACAACATGTGTTTTAGAATTTAAAACGTTACTAGTCATTTGTTGGAACGAGAAAGTGCAGAGTACACCCAAACCCACTCTGCTTTGTGATTCAACCGCAGAGATAAACATTGTTATTTTGCCGTATTTCTGCAGTTCATGTTGTAACCGCAATGCCTCTTAAAGAACTGCTCATTTCAGAAAGTAGATGGCCAGGGTGAAGGATGAGATGGAGGAGAAAAGAGAGAAGGCGGTGTCTAGTTGTAAAAATCCCCAAATTGAACAGGAGGGCTGTATGAGAGAGATTGAGAGGGTGTCCTTGAGTATGCCTACAGGGAGAGACCCGGGCTATGCTGTGGGAGCTGCTTGAAAATATACAGAAAGAGAAGGTGGAAATTAATGAAAGAAAGTTGAGTGGATATAGAGAAGATGTGAACATGTGTTTTTCTTACTCTGGTCAACCCCCGTCCCCAAACCTAGAACCATTCTGCAACACACAACCCACTATCACAGATTAGGCACACGATTTTGTATATACAGTTAATTTCAATCACAAATGAAGACAGTAGGTTACTTAAGATAGAAACGATAGGAAGGAGGGAGGTTGGTCGGGGAGGATGGGTGGGCGTATAACGCGAAGGTATAGCAACTCAAACATTGCGTGTTCGAATCACATCATGGACAACTCATGGAGGAGAAAAGATAGAAAGAGGTGGCCAAGGTGAAGGCCCCGATGGAGGAAAACAATTGAGAAAGAGGTGGCCAGGGTGAAGGCCCCGATAGAGGAGAAAAGAGAGAAAGAGGTGGCCAGGGTGAAGGCTGAGATGGAGGAGAAAAGAGAGAAAGAGGTGGCCAGGGTGAAGGCCCAGATGGAGGAGAAAAGAGAGAAAAAGGTGGCCAGGGTGAAGGCCGAGATGGAGGAGAAAAGACAGGTGGCCAGGGTGAAGGCCGAGATGGAGGAGAAAAGAGAGAAAGAGGTGGCCAGGGTGAAGGCCCAGATGGAGGAGAAAAAAGAGAAAGGCACAGATGGAGGAGAAAAGAGAGAAAGAGGTGGCCAGGGTGAAGGCACAGATGGAGGAGAAAAGAGAGAAAGAGGTGGCCAGGGTGAAGGCACAGATGGAGGAGAAAAGAGAGAAAGAGGTGGCCAGGGTGAAGGCCCAGATGGAGGAGAAAAGACAGGTGGCCAGGGTGAAGACCGAGATGGAGGAGAAAAGAGAGAAAGGCACAGATGGAGGAGAAAAGAGAGAAAGAGGTGGCCAGGGTGAAGGCACAGATGGAGGAGAAAAGAGAGAAAGAGGTGGCCAGGGTGAAGGCACAGATGGAGGAGAAAAGAGAGAAAGAGGTGGCCAGGGTGAAGGCACAGATGCACTTTTATTTTCCTACGAGCCCTGACTTTGCTGATAACTACTTTGAGGAAAAAAATGTACTTACTACAACTGTGATGTGTGGTTGTCTCAGCTAGCTATCTACAAATGAATGCACTAACTATGTCGCTCTGGATAAAGGCATCTGCTAAATGACTCAAATGCAAGAACAAGAGGGCTAGAGGAGGGAGATGGAGAGGGTGTGCCTGAGTATGCCTGCAGAGAGATTAAGGGAGACACCCAGGCTATGTTGTGGGAGCTCCTTGAGAAAGATCCAAAAAGATCTATAGAAGAAAATGGAAATTAAGCAAAACATGTTGAGTGGATAGCACAAAGGAAGAACTAGAGAAGTGGTGTGAAAATGTGCTGTTCTAACTCTGGTCAACACCAGACCACAGACCGACAACCACACTGCAGCACTGGGGAGAGGTGATGGACCAATGACCATTGCCATGGCTACAGTGTCCAGTGGAGGAGAAAATAGAGTAGGTGGCCATGGGGAAGGCTGAGATAGAGGAGAAGAAAGGAGGTTGCAAGAACAAAAGGGCTTGATAAGAGAGATGTAGAGGATCTGCCCGAGTATGCCTGCAGAGAGATACAGATCTCAGCTGTTTTGGTCCCATAACTATCACCATTATAGCAGTGTGAGGAGCACTTGTGCACATGCGCAGATAATAATAATAATAATATTATTATTTGCACGGGGAAAAGTGTCCAACCTCGCAAACAGTAACTAATGAGGGCGGGACTTGGCAATGGGTCAATTGAGGTCAAAACATAGTTTTATGGCCTGCAACATTTATGAAATGATATGAACTGTGTGCCACATGAGAAAATAACACCAACGTTAATTATATTATTTATCAAAATGCAAAATACGAATAAAGTTGTTAAATTATGAGCCTAGTTGGTTTAGCCAAAGAAAAAGACAGGAATCTTCCTGCTAGCCATGATTGGCTGAGATAATGAATGGGCTGGACATGCCGAGACATGAGTTTCAGATTGGTCTGCCGTGTAGCATCTTGTAGCATCTTCGGTAATACTTTCTACTGTAGTTTTTTTCCCCCGAAAAATATAACGTTAGCCATGGAGAACTGCAAATGTGTTGCTACTGCTCTCAATAACATTTCTGCCTGAATTTATCAGGCGCTATCGACCAAAGGTCAGTGGGGAAAAGTTGTGTTGGACTACTTTCAGGAGGACGATTCTTATGGCATTGCACAGGGTCAGTGTGAACCAGAGTGACTTGACACAACGAGCCAAGCAAGCTGCCCCACATCTCACACACTAAGCCCAGGACAGACCTGTGCTGGCAGTGCCAGAGGAACAACTATCAGGTCTTCAGATCTGCCATTCTGCCAGAAGCTGTTAAGTCAGCCAAGCTGAAGAACCAAGAGATGCATCTCCTGCTTGTTCAGAGTAAGTGTTCTGTCTACCAGAAGATGGTTGCTGACTGCAAGACCACCTGTCAAGACCTGCAGTTGTCTCTGGGGGGGCCCTACTGAACCAGCAAGCATGGATGCATTACAGCTTTGAGTTTGCTCAACAATTAAGCAACATTTCCTCCATATACAGTGGGGCAAAAAAAGTATTTAGTCAGCCACCAATTGTGCAAGTTCTCCCACCTAAAAAGATGAGAGGCCAGCCTCCCGGGTGGCGCAGTGGTTAAGGGCGCTGTACTGCAGTGCCAGCTGTGCCATCAGAGTCCCTGGGTTCGCGCCCAGGCTCTGTCGTAACCGGCCGTGACCGGGAGGTCCGTGGGGCGACGCACAATTGGCCTAGCGTCGTCCGGGTTAGGGAGGGATTGGTCGGTAGGGATCTCCTTGTCTCATCGCGCACCAGCGACTCCTGTGGCGGGCCGGGCGCAGTGCGCGCCAGCCAAGGTTGCCAGGTGCACGGTGTAGCCTCTGACACATTGGTGCGGCTGGCTTCCGGGTTGGATACGTGCTGTGAGAAGAAGCAGTACGGCTGGTTGGGTTGTGTATCGGAGGACGCATGACATTCAGCCTTCGTCTCTCCCGAGCCCGTAGGGGAGTTGTAGAGAAGATGAGAAGATACTACAACAATTGGATACCATGAAATTGGGGAGAAAATTTTTAAAAAAATAAAAAAAAGATGAGAGAACTGTAATTTTATTCATAGGTACACTTCAACTATGACAGACAAAATGAGAAAAAAAATCCAGAAAATCACATTGTAGGATTTTTAATGAATTTATTTGCAAATGATGGTGGAAAATAAGTATTTGGTCTCCTACAAACAAGCAAGATTTCTGGCTCTCACAGACCTGTAACTTCTTCTTTAAGAGGCTCCTCTGTACTCCACTCGTTACCTGTATTAATGGCACCTGTTTGAACTTGTTATCAGTATAAAAGACACCTGTCCACAACCTCAAACAGTCACACTCCAAACGCCACTATGGCCAAGACCAAAGAGCTGTCAAAGGACACCAGAAACAAAATTGTAGACCTGCACCAGGCTGGGAAGACTGAATCTGCAATAGGTAAGCAGCTTGGTTTGAAGAAATCAACTGTGGGAGCAATTATTAGGAAATGGAAGACAAACAAGACCACTGATAATCTCCCTCGATCTGGGGCTCCATGCAAGATCTCACCCCGTGGGGTCAAAATGAAAAATGATCACAAGAACGGGACCCAGTGAATGACCTGCAAAGAGCTGGGACCAAAGTAACTAAGCCATCAGTAACACACTACGCCGCCAGGGACTCAAATCCTGCAGTGCCAGACGTATCCCCCTGCTTAAGCCAGTACATGTCCAGGCCCGTCTGAAGTTTGCTAGAGAGCATTTGGATAATCCAGAAGAAGATTGGGAGAATGCCATATGGTCAGATGAAACCAAAATATAACTTTTTGGTAAAAACTCAACTCGTCGTGTTTGGAGGACAAAGAATGCTGAGTTGCATCCAAAGAACACCATACCTACTGTGAAGCATGGGGGTGGAAACATCATGCTTTGGGGCTGTTTTTCTGCAAAGGGACTAGGACGACTGATCCGTGTAAAGGAAAGAATGAATGGGGCCATGTATCGTGAATGGGGCCATGTTTCCTTCCATCAGCAAGGGCATTGAAGATGAAACGTGGCTGGGTCTTTCAGCATGCCAATGATCCCAAACACACCGCCCGGGCAACAAAGGAGTGGCTTCGTAAGAAGCATTTCAAGGTCCTGGAGTGGCCTAGCCAGTCTCCAGATCTCAACCCCATAGAAACTCTTTGGAGGGAGTTGAAAGTCCGTGTTGACCAGCAACAGCCCCAAAACATCACTGCTATAGAGGAGATCTGCATGGAGGAATGGGCCAAAATACCAGCAACAGTGTGTGAAAACCTTGTGAAGACAGTGAAAACGTTTGACCTCTGTCATTGCCAACAAAGGGTATATAACAAAGTATTGAGATAAACTTTTGTTATTGACCAAATACTTATTTTCCACCATAATTTGCAAATAAATTCATTAAAAATCCTACAATGTGATTTTCTGGATTTTTTTTTTCATTTTGTCTGTCATAGTTGAAGTGTACCTATGATGAAAATGACAGGTCTCTCTCATCTTTTTAAGTGGGAGAACATGCACAATTGGTGGCTGACTAAATACTTTTTTGCACCACTGTATATACATAATTTTTTTGTGTGTGTATATATCTATATATATGGGAAGCAGGCAAATGCCTTTCACTGAGCTGTGTAAAGACAAACTGACAGGGGTGAGACAATTCATTTTAATTTCTTAAATGTTATTTTGTTGTTGTTTGAAGTGCCACTATCCTTCGCACCCTATGCAGCCAGGTCCCATCTGCTTTTTAACTTCTCGCAAGGTGGCTTGTTTTTTTGTCTGCTGTGAAGGGGGTGGCAGGGTAGCCTAGTGGTTAGAGTGTTGGACTAGTAACTGGAAGGTTGCAAGTTCAAACCCCTGAGCTGACAAGGTACAAATCTGTTGTTCTTCCCCTGAACAGGCAGTTAACCCACTGTTCCTAGTCCGTCATTGAAAATAAGAATTTGTTCTTAACTGACTTGCCTAGTGAAATAAAGGTAAAATAAAAATAAAAAAGGAATACCACAACAAGTCAACTACTTATCCAGCAAAGGCAGCAGCGCAGTCATCAACTACATGCACTATTTCTTCACCAACTACGGAGTTGGGGAAACACGTGTGGACCTGAATTGTGATTACTGCAAAACAAGTTTGTGCTCTGGTATTGCACAAGCTCCACCACAGTTTGGACCACTTCCTGATCGCAGGCCACACCAAGTTTGCCCCCGACTGGTGCTGCAGCGTTTCAAAAAGACCAGAGTGAACACTTTTTACGAGATTGTTGGTGTTGTGAAGGACAGCACTGTGACACGGGTCAACCAGTCCAACACTGGTTGGACTGGAGGATGGTACGGTGCTGGTGGAAAGCCATAGCTGAAAACAACACCTGATTCTGTACTTCAGGCCGCTGCCACAGATCACGCAGTACCAGCACGTCAGGTGAATATCATTTCCATTGCATTGTATGAGGTTATTCTTCTTATCTAAACTTGGTAGATGAATAAATATCATGCAAGGTTGTAATGTCTTCTCCATTTGTTTGTTATTCCCTGTTTTACAGCTTCGATGCTCTAGAGCCTGGTGTTGTTGTCGCCAAGGGCCGTTCGGAATCAGTCGGGGCCAGGTTTCAGCAGCTGCGCAACACTGACATCGATCCTCTCGTAGATGGTTTGCCTGTACAAGTTCATCTGGACTGGACACAGCTAGAAAAACTTAGCTTTGAGAAAATTGGGGAGTTTTGCGACGAAGAGGCTATGGACATCACATGTCCTGCACCAAAGTCAAGGGCAGGACAGAAACAAGCTCTCCGAATATATATTCCCTTGTTCATTCGTGGTCTGGGTGGACCAGTTCATCACTGGGGGCGAGTTCCCAGTCATCAGCACTATCTGCAGTGCCTCTATTCACATGACTCTCTCCTAATACACATGCCATACGTTGCTGCTACAATTTATCCTGCTGCTCAGCCACTTTACCCCTGATTGTATACATATCTATCTCATCTATCACTAATATCACTGATATCGTTATTGATATTGTTCTTGTACATAGTGTATATTATTTTGTTCTTTCTCTACTGGCATTGACACTTGTTTTTTTTTCTTTATATTGGCACACTCTCTTTTTGACATTGCTACTATGCAAGTAACCATTTCGCTGTACCATTTACACCTTCTGTAAAGATCCATCCACTTAGCAAGATTTGGCTGGGGGTAACAGCATTTATTTCACATGACCCATCAATTTAGACAAGCTTGTCTGGGTAAGCATCATCTAATATTTATAACATATTTTTATCTGGACACTTCCCGTATACATGGAATTTTTCCTTATTGTAGGCTACTCCTTTTACCACTTTTAGTCTTAATCTTTACTACACTACTCTCTGTTTAGCACATGACCTCACATGTGAATCCTTAAAGAGATGGGTGGGACTGGCTTAAAAGGGGTGAACGATGCTGAATGGGTGTAGACAAAGAAGAGCTCACCAGTAGGTGTACCAAAACATTCAAGGGCCATTTTCTCAAAAGTGGGGTTACAAGTTTATCAACTTTCAAAGCAGAATTACTTTCCCATTGTTCCTCAAATGCAGTGTATGATATACCATTTTGTAGCTCTGTGTCCTGCTTTTATCCAATGTAAAAAACACAATTTCAAATGTTGCTACATAAGATCGAATCAAGGCGGTCGGTCACAAATATTAACAACTTAACTTTTCAAGATGCTTTTTGATAATAACGCTGCTGTCTGTGATGTTGTGGTTGTTGTTTTTTTAGCATTTGCTCAAAATACTATTGACTTGAAGCTAATGCAACATGAAAAGGTTGTCAGGTGTTGTTCTAGTTTGCAGCTGGAAGATGGGCAATAGTCGGCTGCACTGGCAAACACACGTGACTGTGTTTTCTTATGGGTATCTTGTTCTATCCATGTGACAGTGGGAGCAAAGCAGAGAGCTCCCTGGTGAGCTGGATTCCATTACCCTCAGCTGTATGGAGGGAGGGCCATGCCTGCCGAGTCAGATTACATGGGAGAAATCAAATGGCTGTTGAGAGGGAATGATAATGGGTTCCCTGAGTGTGGCTGTTTGCTACAGCTAGAGCTTTTTGAGATCAGTTCGTTTATTTTTTTTAGAAAATCACATTTTCGATTTCGGTTTTGATTATTATTATTTTTTACATTAAAATGCACTATGCATTATGCAGATTGAATGCTGTAACAACACAGAATAAAACAATTAATAAAAGTCCCATGATGATAGAGACTACCCATTACTGCTTATCACTTATTAACAATAATTTATTCACATTACTTTATAAAAATATTTCAGTTGTGTATATTACACTTGTTTTATTTGTTTACTTTATGATATCATTCCAAGTCCTCATCTCTATAGAACTGTTACCTATACTGTCTGACAAAATAACTATTTTAGTACTTCTTCAAAGTAACTGCTGAATACTAACTATTCGATCACTTAGAAGATCATGTATTTTCAGGTAGAGATACCTCACGAAGCAACTGCTTTCTATCCCTCTCGTCGCATGTTATTCTGTCTCTTCTTTCCCTCTAAGTTTCTGCGCCATACAGACCTGACAAGTAGGCGCACACTGGGTTATGATCATTGCAGTTAATTACCACGTTTTCTGCTCTAAACTATGAAGAATATTGGTCTGTTGGAAAGTACAACTCCCTACTACATCACACAGTTTGGGCTTGATCTGATTTATCTCTAGTGAAACTGAGCATTAAGCTCACAGAAAAATAAAGATGAATGGAATTCAAATAATAGAAACGACGCTGATCAATTAGTTGTTTAAAAAATTAAGAATAACCAAAAGGTTGGTTAATCGCTCAGCACTAAATGCAGCTACATTGTTAAACATCAGTGTTCTACCTACCCTGTTATTAAACAATGCAGACACATCTTCCAGCGCCTTTCTGTATAATACCTGTACATGGTTCAGTGAACCACAAGTTTGTGATGAGTAACTTTGCCTGAGAACTTAAGACTGGTGATTTCCCCCTGAGCCAAGGCTTTAGCTCAGTGGGCTAACCTTGTGCCGTGCGGAACACCCAGGTTCAAGCCCAGTCTGTCACATTGGTTCCGTGACCTGCATGGGTCTCTGAGAAGGAGGATGGCAAAGGGGGGTGAAATGTAACTGAGGTGGTTTGGTGAGTCATGCTCATGTGATGAGTTAACCGTGCTGGTGCCTGAGACATGAAGACTAGTATAAGTTCCCCAAAGTAACACCAGGCTAGCTCAGTGGGCTAACATAGTTCGAACCTAGTCGATCACATAGGCCTACACAACATACAAAAAAAACTATGAAATGCACTTACCTTACTTACTCATGTGGGAGGAGGCCCTTGATCGCTTCTATTACTCCTTTGACCAATTTCACCATGACTTCAGTAGGCAGCAGCTCAGTGAGGCTCTCCAGATAGCGTTCAGGATGCCCATGTTTGGATGACCATGTTTGGAGAACATTGAATATTGTCTATGATCAATTAGTACAAAGGCTAATTGAATATGGAACTGTTTTTTTTGCATAATCTGGGTAGTTTAGGCCACAATATAGGAGGTCTGATGAAAAAATAATACACAAGTAGATGTGGTGGGGAAAGCAAAATGTTATGCTCAGTTTTCAAAATTACATTTAGGAGAGCTCCAAGCATGAAAGTATGAATTTCCAATCCATCCGGTAATGCCATCCGGTCATGCATTTCTCATATATTTGTTGTAAGGAAAACTTCTGACGATTTTGCATTGCTATGTTTTAGACTGTATATCAAGTATACCCCTTGACTTTTTACACATTTTGTTATTTTACAGCCTTATTCTATTTTTTCCTCAGAAATCTACACACAATACCCCATAATGAAAAAGCAAAAACTGGTTTTTAGTCATTTTTTCAAGTATGTTAAGAATAAAAAACAGATATACCTTATTTACATAAGTGTTCAGACCCTTTGCTATAAGACTTGAAATTGAGCTCAGGTGCATCCTGTTTCCATTGATCATCCTTAAGCTGTTTCTACTACTTGATTGGAGTCCACCTGTGGTAAATTCAATTGATTGGACATGAGTTGGAAAGGCACACCTGTCTATATAAGTTCCCATAGTTGACAGTGCATGTCAGAGCTAAAAACCAAGCCATGAGGTCGAAGGAATTGTCCGTAGAGCTCTGAGACAGGATTGGGGAAGGGTACCTAAAAAATTATGCAGCATTAAAAGTCCTAAAGAACACAGTGGCCTCCATCATTCTTTTAAAAAACTGCTCAGGACCTCATACTAGGGTGAAGGTTCACCTTCCAACAGGACAATGACCCTAAGCACACAGCCAAGACAAAGCAGGAGGGGCTTCGGGACAAGTCTCTAAATGTCCTTGAGTGGCCCAGCCAGAGCCCGGACTTGAACCAGTTTGAACATCTCTGGAGAGACCTGAAAATAGCTGTGCAACGACGCTCCCCATCCAACCTGACAGAGCTATGGGAAATATTTATGGTGGAAAATGTATTGACCGCTAGGTTTTATGGGTACACCTCCACCAACGATTTTTATAACTAAACCTAGATACAAATGAGTCATAGTGGCCAGAACAAGCAAGGAGGTGGACAGAGCCAAGCATGCGCTAGAGATATCCTATTGGGGTGTTCTAGTATGAATCTGCATATGTCCGTTACGGAACACCTACTCTGTGAAGTGCGCATGTGCAATAACTCAATTTGCCTTTGTGCTCCTTCTAAACAGCGTGATTTTTAAAAACATTTGAAAAGGGTAAAGTCTTCAAAAGTTAGTCCACTCTGTTCATAACAAATTCTAGTTTCGGGAACAGAACATTTTTGACCTCAAATGTTTAATCGATGAGAAAATGTGTAGCATATCGGCAAAAATCCATCTCGTTCCATCTTCTCCCACTCCCCATATTTGGTAGTGAGTGGTAATGCCAACCGGATGCTTCACATTTATACATCCAGTGAAATATCTGTCTTATTGTTCTATCTGTGCCTCTACTGTGGGGCTCTAGGGCTCTGTGCCTCCATTGTGGGACTCTGCTGCCCATGCGAAAACTGCCTTTTGGCCACTAGAGGCCTCTATCATCCTCTAGGATATTCACGCATCTCATTAAATTCTGAACAAGGAAGTACAAGAAGCGTCTTTCTTTTTCCCCAACGCAGTTAAAGCCAAAACCACGCCCCGTTATTCAGAGGGGCGTTCTACAACTCCAAGTCCGGAAGGGAATATCACGTAGCGCAAAATTTCAGTCACTGATTAATAACATTTGCCCTTGTATTTCAAGATTGAAAAATATAATAACATTGTCGTGGACCGAGCTAGCCATTAACGTCCCTTAACGCTCAAAGACTAATTCAATGGCTGTAGCATAGCGTATTCGACTGAATGATTAGCTAATAAATATTTTAGAAATTATGAATAATAAGCATATGCTTTTACCTGATAATAGACTACTAATGATAATATAACAACTTCAAATACCGAGCTAGTAACGTTAAGTAGCCTAGGTTAACTTAGCTGACATTCAATTTAGGAAATTAAGCAGAGTTATCTGAGACATTTTTGCAACTCATTGAAACTCTGAAAAAAAATACATGGGCAAATGTTAACAAACATAATAATAATAGGCCTGCATTATGGTAGGCAGCTAATTGTTAAATTACCCTTTCCATCCTTACCTTGGAAGGTCACTGTCTCTGCACTGATCGCCTGTGACTGAGACAACGCTAGCTACCCAATGGGAGCGTAGTAGAACGCCTCTTTGAATAACGGGGCGTGGTTTGGGCTTAAAACGAAAGATACGTACAAGAAAGCATACGTTTAGGACCGCTACCTGTTGAATATGGTACTTTGATTACTATAACTTTTTTAACAGAATAATTATCGCACGTGAGTGATTGAAAAATGCAGGTAGCAACAAATTAATGTTAATTGATTATTGGTTGACGCAATTTCTTCCGTGGCCAATCATGTGCTTCGGGGCAGACGTTCTCTGAGAGCCCTGAAAAGCGCAAGGTGTGTTGCTTGAACGGGTGATTAACTTCAGCAATTTCCAGAACGATAAACTGATTCCGATTGGACAAAGCAGCGTGAGCTGTGAGGAGAAGAGTATAAATACCCCCAACACGTTGCTCTAGCTGTAGGCAGTGTTCATGGGAGGTGTATTGGGTTGTAGCCTATGTGGGGAAAGTATAATAGAGCCGTTATAAAATATATAATTTATATTGAACAAACATAGCTATAGCAAGGTAAGCTATTTTATTCAGTACTTGTTGAGTGTTCTGATGCTGCAAGCGAACGTTTTGCGTCATTATTAGGACTAACCAAAAATGTTATACAGAAGTTTTCGAAACATATATTTAGAGCGCATACATACATTTACTCATATCTACTCCGATTTCAGAGCACTCTCGTCAGTGTGCCAGAGCGCAGAATAATTGAAGAATTTACGAACACTTTTGCAAAAATAGCGGAATTAAATTGTCAGCTGCGCAGTTAGTCACCAACGCTCTGGATAACATGAACATCATAACCAGCTCTACTGGGGCGACTGAAATGGTCAGAGGTGTTCTCATTTGTCTTGAAGTAGCTAGCCGATGTTAGCCAGTTAGCTTGGGTGCTTGACTGCGGTTGAGGTCAGAACGCTCGGGTCAGCCCTACTCCTCGGCCAGAGCGTCCACTGTGCCGCTCGGAAGCGAAACGCTCTGAATTTACGAAGATCCCTAGCAACAGTAACTAGATACAAATTGATCTATTTTGAGCATTTTATAAGCTTTGTGTTTAAATTGGAATGCTTACTAGCTATCAAAGTGTAGGCTATGCGAAGTTGGCTTGTGAATTATTGCAACATTTTAATAAAATGTACCTTTTATTTTTTACAGCACTTTAAAAAAGGAACTAAGGGTTGTCGCCATGGTTGCTACAAGCAAACTGAAGAGTAAAAACCCGGAATTCATATCAGAATTGATTGACCGTAGATACGACCAGACTTGTATTGAAAATGGTAAGCGTTTTGAGCTCTGTCTCCAATGTATACGTTCATGTGAGCATATTGCAACTGGGGCATTTCAAAATTCTCCAATCCATTCATTCAGCGCTTGTTTACGCCAATATTTGTGCGTAGTTGCAGGGAAGAATGGAAGGGGATGGTGAAGTCAAGAGTCATCTTTTATCATATGCTAGCAAACAGGACTCAGTTTCTTCAATTAAAGTTGTTGGCATGTATCAATGTGAGATTTGAATGCACACTTCATATTGACTGTAGCTGTTGTACTGTAGTTACATTTTTTACTTCTATGACACATTGCAATTGAAGTCACATACCTCACTCAACTGACAATTATAAAGATTGAGTGCAGAGAACGTGTAATGTTGACCAGTCCATGCACCATGACTCTGGCTCAAGTCTCATTTCCTTGAGGACTGGCTAGGTGAAAGCCAATAAGCATTATGGTGGTTAGGCTATCCAGTGGATTCTGGCAGTGAAGATGACATGACACTTTGGGAGGCCTTTGCGCCACATGACTGTCATTGACTGACCGATTGCTATAACATGTGGTTAGCTGATAGGTCAAATGCCAATGTCTAAGCAGTGGAACACAACCTTTTGTTGCATGTTTTTGTTTATCTTTTCATCCTGAATGCAGCCCAGGTGACTCCAATGTATAGAAATCAAATAGTGACACCATTAAAATATAATTTCTTCCTCAAATGAGCCTGACAAATTGGTCCATATTATCAGGCTGGTGTGTGAACAATAAGAATGATCATCTGTAGGCCAACTAATTCAGCATTGTGGTTATAAATAAATGGTCAGACTCATGGGGTTTGCCCATCTATTTGTGCTAATCATTAGCTATATCACTGTCCCAAATTGTCAGTCATGGGGAACACAGTCTATGCCCTTTCACTTACCCAATTGCACAAACTGCTACTGTTGCACAAATATGATATAAGAACACCACTTACTCAAGAAACCATAAACAAACATGGTTTCACTTCCATATTGATGTATAAAGGAGAAATAAACCAGCTTACTGCTGTGCAATGTCAGTGGGAATTTTCAGTCAAATTCCTCATGGTATATTATTGACTGGGTCAAATTGGCCTGTCTCTAATACTGGGGGTGGGGGTCCATGTCTCCCCCTTAAGCTACACGCCTGACTTTATTAAATGTTCTTGTATTTGACTGAGGCCCATAGTATGCACTTTTGCGTTGTCTTTTAAACATCACTCCACTTTGTCTTCTGTCAGAGCTGGATTCCTGGGACCACTGTTTGGCTGAGCCCCACCTGAATGTGGAGGTGTCTGAGGACAGGACGTGTCAGCAGTTGGCCAAGATGTTAGAGAACTGTCTGTCACGGGCCAAGAAGACCACCATGCGTTGCTCTAAGGTGCTGGTCCCTGAGACGCTGACTCTGAGGATAGCACGCGATGTACTGCGCCTGTCGTCGGGCGAGCCGTGCGGCCTACGCGGCTGTGTACTCTACGTGCACCTGGAGCAGGAACAGTGCTGTAAGCAGCTGGAGCGCATTGTGTACAATGCAGACGTTGTGCCCACCTTCGAGCTGACGTTGGTGTTCAAGCAGGACTGTAGCGCATGGCCCAGTCTCAGGGACTTCCTGCACATTGGTGCGTGTTTCACTCCAGGCTTCAGGCATGCGCTCAAACTCGGTCCTGGCTTCCGGCTCATCAAGAAGAAGCTCTACTCATCCTTGGCTGGTACTGTGGTAGAGGAGTACTGAGAAGGGGGAAATTGAGGAAGGTGGGACACCATGGTTCAGTCAGCTGTCCTTGGGGTGGCATGTACAATGCTTTTCTACACTTGAATATCTGAATGTTAAGATCACTCCTGGAGGGTCTAATTTTCTACATGTTTTTTTGTATGAATACAGTTTGTGAACGAGTAGTGTTGTGCAAAGGTTATTGTTGTCCTGTCTGTTCCAATGTCCAGGATTCTACAACTGATTACTCAAAATGGACGGACAAGTCTTGGTTACTGTAATGGATTGTCAAATGCCTAAACAAGATTAGCATAACTTTTTTTTGACTTCACTTCACTTTGAACAAACTTTGCCAATCTGTTTGTTTCCAGATTTGTCCACTGCTGTGCAGCAAAGTAAACCCACCTAGAGGCTATAGGAACAGGACTTGGAAAAGTTTGGGGGGCCATAATGTTGGTGTTCAATGCTGAATTGAGGGTATGTAAGTGTTTGTTAGCGAGCCATTGAATGTTTGTCCTTGTGAACATGCTGCTCATTGACGGGCTCTAACCTTGACGGATGCCTTAAACTGCGACTTAGATTTTTCTTCATCTAAATGTTTTTTTTCTTGCACTTGTTAGATCCTAGCTCCACAGGGGTTCTTCAGGGCTTGTTCTTTTTATACCTTTCTCAATTGATGGCTGTTTAAACTTAGGATTTTTTGGTTTTGTTGAGATTGCCATTGCCTTTAACAGGAATCTTGTCTTTGACAATTAAACATTTTAAACCTACCTTGAGTCACTTGTCAAGTGTTCATTCTGTTCAGATGCCCTACACTCCTGAAGTTGGTTGCCATTTTAAGTTTCCTAAGAAATAATTCAATTATAATTTTTCCAACAGGAGATGTTGGATAATCTGTCACCAAGCCAGCTCTGCATGTTCTGGTGCCATGAATGAGACTGGGGTAGTCCTTGCTAACAAGGACGTAAACACATTTGTGCTCGAGTTGAGAGAAATAAGCTGTTTGTGTAGAACATTTCTGGGATCTTTCAGCCCATGAAACATGGTGCCAAAACTTTACATGTTGCATTTCTATTTCTCTTCAGTATGTCCTTTTCCCCGCTACAGTACTAAACCTATTGCAAAGTTACAGCAGTTGGACTACCTTATGAAATGTCTTATTGGTGACTAATGTTGAGACGCATTGGGCAACATGCACCCCTAACATAATCCCAACCTACAGAACTTGGTTTGCCGTAGAAACCTTGTCATCAAAATATTTATATAAACATTTTAGTGCCATGCATTGCGAACAGTTCATTTTTCCAGTGTGTTCTATAAATGAGAGCACCAACTTACACCATGCATCAGGCCTTCCACTAAATGCAATGAAAGGGAGACCACTAAAAGCAGTAGGGTGACACACTTGCAATGTGTCTATGGGATAATTAACCCATATACGGTAGTTGCTGGCTACGAACTATCCTTTACATGTTTGTCATGACTTTTGTATGTCTGCCATCCATTGGCTAGTGATTGCTTGGATGAGTTTGACTCCATTAGTTTACTGAATGTTACACTAAGTGTCCAGTGTTGTAAGGAACAGGTTAAATGTGTGATTCCCTCATGAGTCAACAGGAATCATCAGCTGTAAGTATCTACATGAGCCCACATTGTACAGAACCAGGCACTCCCAGGCCACTACAGTGGTGCAAACATCTCATCAAAGATTTTTCTAGATGGAACTTCGGCTATCAGGTCCAAATCCTGTACATACAGATGAAGTCAAGATTACATACACCCTAGACAAATACATTTAAACTCAGCTTTTCACAATTCCTGACATTTAATCCTCGTAAAAATTCCCTGTCTTCGGTCAGTTAGATCACTATTTTAAGAATGAAATGTCAATAGAGCTTGAATTTGGCTTTTATTTCTTTCATCACATTCCCAGTGGGTCAGAAGTTTACATACACTCAATATTAGGTAGCATTACCTTTAAATTGTTTAACTTGGGTCAAACGTTTCAGGTAGCCTTCCACAAGCTTCCCACAAGTTGGGTGAATTTTGGCCCATTCCTTCTGACAGAGCTAGTGTAACTGGGTCAAGTTTGTTGGCCTCCTTGCTCGCACACGCTTTTTCAGTTCAGACCACACATTTTCTCTGGAATTGAGTTCAAGGATTTGTGATGGCCACTCCAATACCTTGACATTGTTGTCCTTAAGCCATTTCGCCACAGCTTTGGAAGTATGCTTGGGATCATTGTCCATTTGGAAGACCCATTTGCGACCAAGCTTTAACTTCCTGACTGATGTTGCTTCAATATATCCACATCATTTTCCTTCCTCGTGATACCATTTATTTTGTGAAGTGCACCAGTCCCTTCAGCAGCAAAGCATCCCCACAACATGATGCTGCCACCCCGTACTTCACGGTTGGGATGGTGTTCTTTGGCTTGCAAGCGTCCCCCTTTCCCCTCCAAACATAACGATGGTCATTATGGCCAAACAGTTCTATTTTTTGTTTCATCAGACCAGAGGACATTTCTCCAAAAAGTACGATCTTTGTCCCCATGTACAGTTGTCTGGCTTTTTTATGGCGGTTTTAGAGCAGTGGCGTCTTCCTTGCTGAGCGGTCTTTCAGGTTATGTTGATATAGAACTCGTTTTACTGTGAATATCAATACTTTTGTACCTGTTTCCTCCAGCATCTTCACAAGATCCTTTGCTGTTCTAGGATTGATTTGCACTTTTTGCACCAAAGTACGTTCATCTCTAGTAGACAGAACGCGTCTCCTTCCTGAGTGGTATGATGGCTGCGTGGTCTCATGGTGTTTATACTTGCGTACTATTGTTTCTACAGATGAACGTGGTTCCTTCAGGTGTTTGGAAATTGCTACCAAGGATGAACCAGACTTGTGGAGGTCTACAATTTTATTTCTGAGGTCTTGGCTGATTTCTTCAGATTTCCCATGATGTCAAGCAAAGAGGCACTGAGTTTGAAGGTAGGCCTTGAAATACATCCACAGGTACACCTTCAATTGACTCAAATGATGTCAATTTGCCTATCAGAAGCTTCTAAAGCCATGACATCATTTTCTGACCTACTGGAATTGTGATACAGTGAATTATAAGTGATATAATCTGTCTGTAAACAATTGTTGGAAAAATGACTTGTGTCATGCACAAAGTAGATGTCCTAACCGACTTGCCAAAACTATAGTTTGTTAACAAGAAATTTGTGAAGTGATTGAAAAACGAGTATTAATGACTACAACCTAAGTGTATGTAAACTTCCGACTTCAACTGTATATAAAATCAAGCACACAGCCATGCAATCTCCCTAGACAAACATTGTCAGTAGAATGGGCTTACTGAAGAGCTCAGTGACTTTCAATGTGGCACCGTCATAGGATGCCACCTTTCCAACAAGTCAGTTCATCAAATGTCTGCCCTGCTAGAACTACCCCGGTCATCTGTACGTGCTGTTATTGTGAAGTGGAAACATCTAGGAGCAACAACGGCTCAGCCGCGAAGTGGTAGGCCACACAGCTCACAGAACGAGACCGCTGACGCACGTAGCGCGTCTGTCCTCAGTTGCAACACTCACTACTCAGTTCCAAACTGCCTCTGGAAGCAACGTCAGCACAATAACTATTCGTTGGGAGCTTCATGAAATGGGTTTCCTTGCGCAATGCCAAGCTTCGGCTGGAGTGGTGTAAAACTTGCCGCTCTCTGGAGTGATGACTCACGCTTCACCATCCGGCAGTCCGACGGACAAATCTACATTTGGTGGATTCCAGAAGAATGCTACCTGCCCCAATGCATAGTGCCAACTGTAAAGTTTGGTGGAGGAGGAATAATGATATGGGGCTGTTTTTCATGGTTCAAACTAGGCCCCTTAGCTCCAGTGAAGGGAAATCTTAACGCTACAGTATACAATGACATTCTAGATGATTCTATGCTTCCAACTTTGTGGCAACAGTTTGGGGAAGGGCCTTTCCTGATTCAGCATGACATTGCCCCCTTGCACAAAGACGAGGTCCATACAGAAATGGTTTGTCGAGGTTGGTGTGGAAGAACTTGACTGGCCTGAACAGGGCCCTGACCTCAACTCCATCGAACACGTTTGGGATGAATTGTAATGCTAACTGTGAGCCAGGCCTAATCACCCAACATCAGTGCCCAGCCTCACTAATGCTCTTGTGGCTGAATGTAACCAAGTCTCCTCAGCAATGTTCCAACATCTAGTGGAAAGCCTTCCCAGAGGAGTGGAGGCTGTAATAGCAGCAAAGGGGGGACCAACTCCATTTTAATGCCCATGATTTTGGACAAGCAGGTCTCAACATACTTTTGGTCATGTAGTGTACATTTTTGTCATTTAGCAGACACACTTATCCAGAGCGACTTACAATTACTGCATTTGTCTTAAGATAGCTAGGTGAAACAACACATCACAATCGTATCAAGTACATTTCAGACATTTTCGAAAGATGGGCAGGGACTCCACTGTCCTGACTTTAGGGGGAAGCTTGTTCCACCACTAGGGTGCCAGGACAGAGAAAAACTTTGACTGGGCTGAGCGGGAGCTGCCCTCCCGTGGCGGAACGGAGTGCTCGGGTTGGGATGTATTGTTTACGCACAGCCTGAAGGTAAGGAGGTGCAATTCCCCTGGCTGCTCCATTGGCAAGCACCAGGGTCTTGAAGATGATGCGAGCTGACTGTGGTATACCTTTTGACAGTGCCAAAAAAGCTGTGCTTTGTCAAAATGGACTTCAAATACTCTGTATCAGCACTGTTTCCTTTTCAATCGTCAGCCTCTCTTGGACACCATCGAAGGTCTTTTGATAAATGCAACATTTTGAGTAATACGGCCTCTTTAGACACTGATGCTACTTTTCTGTGTTGCAAAATGGGGCCCTGAATCTAGGTCTTCCTGACCCCATACTGCATTAGTGCCATAATGAAAAATAATGTTTAATCATTGCTCTATGTCTGCAAAACAATGTTACAACCTGAAAACTACAAAACAAGTGGGTAGATGGGTCAGGATGTTTTGAAAGGTCAAAGGTTTGGATGGGAGGAAACTGTCCACGGGTCAACAATATCCCAGTCACTACAGAACTGCATATGTGACAGAGAGGCAAGAAGGAAGCCATAACTGAAGAAAAAAAAACATCTCAAATCCGGAATTGGGTTTGCAACAAAGCATTTTCACTATTACTTTCAACTAAAAGCATTTCAACTATAAGTGCTGTACTGGAACAGAAACTACACGGAACCAAAATATAAACACAACATGTAAAGTGTGTTTCATGTTTCATGAGTTAAAGTAAAAAATCCCAGATATTTTCCATACGCACAAGAAGCTTATTTCTCCCAAATTCTGAGAACAAATTTGTTTATACCCTTGTTAGTGAGCATTTCTCCTTGGCCAAGATTATCCACCCACCTGACAGGTGTAGCATATCAAGAAGCTGATTAAACAAGATTATCATTACACAGGTGCACCTTGTGCTAGGGACTAGCAAACTACACAATGCCACAGATTTCTCAAGTTTTGAGGGAGCGTGCAATTGGTATGCTGACTGCAGGAATGTCCACCAGAACTGTTGCCAGAGAATCAAATGTTAATTTCTCTATAGAGAATTTGGCAGTACATCCAACCCGCCTCACAACCTCAGACCACGTGTAACCACACCAGCAGAGGACCTCCACATCAGGCTTTTTTAACCGCGGGGATGTCTGAGATCAGCCACCCAGACAGCTGATGAAACTGTGGGTTTGCACAACCAACAAGGGTCTTGACCTGACCGCTGTTCTGTGTCATAACCGACTTCAGTGGGCAAATTCTCACCTTTGATGGCCACTGGCATGCTGGAGAAGAGTGCTCTTCATGGATGAATCCCTGTTTCAACTGTACTGGGCAGATCAACTCTATGCGAAGGAGATGTGTCACGCTGCATGAGGGAAATGGTGGTCACACCAGATACGGACTGGTTTTCTGATCCACGCCTCTACCTTTTCTTTAAGGTACCTGTGATCAACAGACACATATCTGTATTTCCAGTCATGTGAAATCCATAGATTAGGGCCTAATTTATTCATTTAAATTGACTGATTTTCTTATATGTAACTGTAAAATCTTTGAAATGGTTGCAAGTTGCGTTTATTTTTTTGTTGTTCAGTGTAGCTGTAAGGGCTATAAACATTCTCCTCCCATTCACAGTAAAGGCAAAATATATGAGGGCGCCCAAAGCATTCTCTTCTTACTGATAGTAAAGGCAAACTATGTGAGGGCACCCAAAGTATTCTATTCTTATTGATAGCAAAGACAAAGAGTAAAGGTCCTTCTCACCAATGCAGGAAGCACTATTAACATATGGAAGAATGATCATTTAATTACCATGTTGGCCTATGTGTCAATTAATCCCATAAGGGATGGGTTGCCAATTGGCGATTTAACACGAAAATAAAATGTCATTCATACTGCCATCTTGTGGGGGAATGGCAATATTACACAAGCACAACATTATTCTATTCAATTGAATGGGGGAAATGACATGCCTGAAATACAAAATGTTACCCTACCAAAGCAATACACAATGAAATACACACATAATATCTGGACAAATATCTGTAAAAATGAAAGCAAATGCTTAAAGCAGCAACCAGCAGTTGAAATCTATGCATAGTCACTTCGCCCCTACCTACATGTACAAATTACCTCGACTAACCTGTACCCCCACACATAGACTTGGTACCGGTACCACCTGTATATAGCCTCAGAATTGTTATTTTATTCTGTTCATTTTTTAAGGTTTTTACTTTAGTTTATTTGGTAAATATTTTCTTAACTCTTTCTTGAACTGCACTGTTGGTTAAAAAGTGAAGGAAAAAAAGTGGTCAGATGAAGCAGATGCTAAACTACAGGACTGTTTTGCTATCACAGACTGGAATATGTTACGGGATTCTTCCGATGGCATTGAGGAGTACACCACATCAGTCACTGGCTTCATCAATAAGTGCATCGAGGACGTCGTCCCCACGGTTACTGTACGTACAAACCCAACTAGAAGCCATGGATTACAGGCAACATTCGCACTGAGCTAAAGGGTAGAGCTGGCGCTTTCAAGGAGCGGGACTCTAACCCGGAAGCTTATAAGAAATCCCGCTATGCCCTCCGACGAATCATCAAACAGGAAAATTGTCAATACAGGTCTAAGATTGAATCGTACAACACCGGCTCCGACACTCGTCGGATGTGGCAGGGCTGACAAAATATTACAGACTACAAAGGGAAGCACAGCTGAGAGCTGCCCAGTGACACGAATCTACCAGACGAGCTAAATAACTTCTATGCTCGCTTCGAGGCAAGTAACACTGAAACATGCATGAGAGCATTTGCTGTTCCGGACGGCTGTGTGATTACGCTCTCTGCAGCCGATGTGAGTAAGACCTTTAAACAGGTCAACATTCACAAGGCCACTGGGCCAGACAGACTATCAAGACGTGTACTCCAAGCATGCACTAACCAACTGGCAAGTATCTTCACTGACATTTTAAACCTCTCCCTATCTGAGTCAGTAATACCAACATGTTTCAAGCAGACCGCCATAGTCCCTGTGCCCAAGAACACTACATGCCTAAATGACTACAGACCCGTAGCACTCACATCTGCAGCCATGAAATGCTTTGAAACGGTGGTCATGTCTCACATCAACACCATTATCCAAGAACCTTAGACCCACTACAAATTGCAACAGATCCACAGATGATGCAATCTCTATTGCACTCCACACTGCCCTTTCCCACCTGAACAAAAGGAACACCTATGTGAGAATGCTATTCATTGATTACAGCTCAGCGTTCAACACCATAGTGCCCTCAAAGCTCATCACTAAGCTAAGGACCCTGGGACTAAACACCTCCCACTGCAACTGGATCCTGGACTTCCTGACGGGCCGCCCCCAGGTGGTAAGGGTAGCTAACAACACATCCGCCACGCTGATCCTCAACATGGGGGCCCCTCAGGGGTGCGTGCTCAGTCCACTCCTGTACTCCCTGTTCACTCATGACAGCACGGCCAGGCATGACTCCAACATCATCATTAAGTTAGCTGATGACACAACAGTGTCATCGAAAACGATGAGACAGCCTATAGCGAGGAGGTCAGAGACCTGACCGTGTGGTGCAAGGACAACAACCTCTCCCTCAACGTCCCTCAACGTGATCAAGACAAAGGAGATAATTGTGGACTACAGGAAAAGGAGGACCGAGCACGTCCCCATTCTCATCGATGGGGCTGTAGTGGAGCAGGTTGAGAGCTTCGAGTTCCTTGGCGTCCAATAAACTAACATGGTCCAAGCACACCAAGACCGACGTGAAGAGGGCACGACAAAACCTATTCCCCCTCAGGAGTGAAAATATTTGGCATGGGTCCTCAGATCCTCAAAAGGTTTTACAGCTGCACCATCAAGAGCATCCTGACGGGTTGCATCACTGCCTGGTATGGCAAGTCTAGGTCCAAGAGACTTCTAAACAGCTTCTACCCCCAAGCCATAATACTCCTGAACAGCTAATCAAATGGATACCCAGACTATTTGCATTGCCCCCCCCCCCCACACACACACACACACACACTGCTGCTACTCTCTGTTATTATCTATGCATAGCCACTTTAATAACTCTACCTACATGTACATAATTACCTCAATTACCTCGACACCGGTGTCCCCTCACATTGACACATTGACTCTGTACCGGTACCCCCTGTTATTTACTGCTGCTCTTTAAATATTTGTTATTCTTATCTCTTACTTTTGGGGGGGATTTTCTTAAAACTGCATGGTTGGTTAAGGTCTTGTAAGTAAGCATTTCACTGTAAGGTTGTATTCGGCAAATGTGACAAATACAATTTGATTTGGTTAAGGGCTTGTAAGTAAGCGTTTCACTCTAAGGTCTACACTTGTACATGTGACAAATAACGTTTAATTTGATTTGGTTTCAAACAATAACAAAGTGACCTCCACTATTTTGCTAAAAATCTGAGGGATGAGGCTGGAGAAATGTAAATACTCTCAAATTCATAGACTATGGGTGCAAGGATTGACCATCCATGATCTCAAAATGATCGTATGAAGCATTTTTTGAGGCTAAACAGAGTTTGTTTACATTTGCTTTGTTCACAAACATTGGAATAAAACAAGTTTATATGTTGGGTTCTGATTGCGTACCAAAGTTGAACTAAGCTCAAGGATTTATCAGGTGTTTTTTCCCCAAATCAATGGGTACTTATCATTCACGCATTAAGTCTAAAAATGGATGCACAGCGCATTCGGAAAGTATTCAGACATCTTGACTTTTTTTTGTTACATTACAGCCTTATTCTAAAATATATTGAATAGTTTTTTCCCCCTCATCAATCTAAACACAATACCCCATAATGACAAAGCAAAAACAGGTTTTTGACATTTTAGCAAATGTATTAAAAATAAAAAACTGAAATATCACATTTACATAAGTATTCCAACCCTTTACTCAGTACTTTGTTGAAGCACCTTTAGCAGCGATTACAGCCTCAAGTCTTCTTGGGTATGACACTCACTACAAGCTTGGCACACCTGTATTTGGGGAGTTTCTGTGTGGAAGGTGTAATGTTGGAAGGTGAACCTTCACCTCAGTCTGAGGTCCTGGGCGCTCTGGAAAAGGTTTTCATCAACGATCTCTCTGTACTTTTCTGTTTATCTTTCCCTCAATCCTGACTAGTCCCCAACTCCCTGCCACTGAAAAGCATCCCCACAGCAGGATGCTGGCACCACCATGCTTCACTGTAGGGATGGTGCCAGGTTTCCTCCAGACGTGACGCTTGGCATTCAGACCAAAGAGTTAAATCTTGGTTTCATAAGACCAGAAAATCTTGTTTCTCATGGTATGACAGTCCTTTAGGTGCCTTTTGGCAAACTCCAAGCGGGCTGTCATGTGCCTTTTACTGAGGACTGGCTTCTGTGTGGCCACTCTACCATAAAGGTCTGATTGGTAGAGTGCTGCAGGGATGGTTGTCCTTCTGGAAGGTTCTCCCATCTCCACAGAAGAACTCTGGAGCTCTGTCAGAATAACCATTGGGTTCTTGGTCACCTCCCTGACCAAGACCCTTCTCTCCCGATTGTTCAGTATGGCCGGGCAGCCAGCTCTAGGAAGAGTCTTGGTGGTTCCAAACTTCTTCCATTTAAGAATGATGGAGGCCACTGTGTTCTTGGGGACCTTCAATGCTGCAAAAAAAACGGGTACCCTTCCCCAGATCTGTGCCTCGACACAATCCTGTCTTGGAGCTCAAACGACAATTCCTTCGACATCTTGGATTGGATTTTGCTCTGACATGCACTGTCAACTGTGGGACCTTATATAGACAGGTGTGTGCCTTTATTTATTTTTATTTGTAGAAATTTCAAAAAAACTGTTTTGGCTTTGTCATAATGGGGTATTGTGTGTAGATTGATGAGGAAAATAATGAATTTAATACATTTTGGAATAAGGCTGTAACGTAACAAATGTGGGAAAAGGGAAGGGGTCTGAATACTTTCCCAATTCACTGTAGCAACTGCAGATTGCCCTTTTAAAATGATATGTTACATGGAAAGTCTTTTGTGTTCCTTTATAAACAATGTTGCTGTGCCACAGGTTTTTTTTACAACAACGTTTCAAGATTGCTTATTTCACCAAAACAAGTATTCCCACCATGTCTTAGGTTTATGCATTTTACCAATGTTGGCAAGACCGGCTTCATGGAAGGAGTGGGTCCACTTTCCTTCCTCCCAAAGGGAACTCAGTGTGCCCAGGTCCTTTGCTGCACAGTCCCAATAGAGCCGGGTGTAACGAACCTCGTCCTCCGAGAAGGATCGGAGGACCAAAATGCAGCGTGGTAAGTGTCCATAATGTTTATTTTAAAACATAAACTGAACACTACGAAATACAAAATAATAAACGTGAAATGAACGAAACAGTCCCGTGTGGCGACAAACACTGACACGGAAGACAAACACCCACAACCCAAAACTGAAACCCAGGCTACCTAAGTATGATTCTCAATCAGGGACAACAATTGACAGCTGCCTCTGATTGAGAACCATACTAGGCCGAGCTCAAAAACCAACATAAAAAAACAAACATATACTGCCCATCCAACTCACGCCCTGACCATACTAAAACAAAGATAAAATAACAGAACTATGGTCAGAACGTGACACCGGGTCAGAGAGCTTTTGCCTAACAGAAATAAACAGGCTGATGGTTGAACGGATGGGTTTGGCCGTTGCTACACAATATACCTTCCTTACCTAACGATGGCAGCTATTGGCATCAGAGCCATTATGTGATTAGGGTGCAAAATGGATAGCTATTCAAACCCTGTTCAGAGGTGTGCAGGCAGTTCTCAATAGTCCCAACCCCCTCCCCTGTCTGTCACAACCAATGGCTTATTTGAAGTGTATGCGCCTAGGACATTGGTGCATTACTGCATTACAATGGTCGGAGGAATGGTTGAATGCTTGATCGTTGGAGAGTGCATGAGAAACTATAGGAATCTCTATTAGTATACCATAACTTCATTTACATTACATTTTAGTCATTTCGCAGATGCTCTTATCCAAAGCGACTTACAGTTTGTGTATTCATCTTAAGATAGCTAGGTGGGCGAACCACATTTCACAGTCATAGTAAGTACATTTTTCCACAATAAAGTAGATATCAGCAGAGCTAGTAAATCAGCTTAACCTGTTTTAGGCTTAGCTACTAACACAATTTTAACCCCAAACCCTACATTCAACTTGCCAATGGCCTAGTTTTTCATTGAAAGGATGGGATCTTTTGCCATCAACATTCCCTTTATTTGAGATATGCATGGTTGAGAAATTGCTATTTAAATGGATATCATGTAGCCCTCTGTAGACCGCTATCCTCTCAGTTTCCCTATTTCAGTTGACTGTCTGTATGGTAATTAATCATGCTTTTTTCCCTCAAGGAATCAATTGAATATCACGGAATCATAATCCCATTTTTGTTTCATAATGCCATTTTTCACACAACATTCACTTGAAGAAACTTGAACATGCAGATATTTGGTTGATTATGAACAAAACATTTGTAGCTATTTAATTTCAATAAAATTGTTCGGTCCACACACAGAAGAAACAGATGTTATGTGATTCTCTATAAAGTTTGCTAATTTCAAATTAACCTCTCCATTTTCAGAGGATGCCGCTTTCAAAACGCTCTGTTCTTTTGAGCTTTGATTCAGAGTCTTTACCTTACAAAGTAATGTTAGTATATACAGTGGGCTCCCTGACAGGCAATGCACAAACATTACTTAAAAAAATATAAACAATATAATTATGGAGAGAAACTCAAAATACCAATATGTGAGAAATACTGTACTTTATTAATGTTTCAATGGAACCCACCAAATTCATACAATTATTTAATACAAAATAGATTTCACCAAAATCAAGATTTCATAATTATTGGCACTCCTCATTTAGTACTTAGTGCCACCACCTCAGGCAAGGAGAACAGCATGGTCTTTTCCTGTAATGTTTGACAAGGTTAAGGAACACATTTGGAGGCATTTTGGACCATTTCTCTATGCAGATCCTTTCAAGATCCTTCACATTCTTGGGTTTGTGCTTATCAACAGCCCTCTTCCATTCAGCCCACAGGTTTTCGATTGGATTGAGGTCCGGCGACTGAGATGGCCATGACAGAGCATTGATTTTGTTGTCACGGAACCATTTCTGTGTGGATCTTGAGGTATGTTTTGGGTCATTGTCTTGTTGGAATGTCCACATACGGCCAAGTCCCAGCCTTCTGGCAGAGGCAACCAGATTGTCAGCCAAAATTGCCTGGTACTTGGTGGAATTCATTATGCCATCAATCTTAACCAGTGCCTATGGATCTCTGGAATGAAAACAGCCCCAAAACATCCCTGACCCACCACCATATTTCACCGTGAGTATGAGGTGCCTCTTCTTGTATGCATCTCTGTTTCAACGCCAATCATGCCGATGCTGTATCTGACCAAAATTTTCAATTTTGGTCTCATCTGACCAGAGCACGTTCTTCCAATCATAATTTAAATGACCTTTTGGCAAACTCCAATTGCTTGCGTCTGTGTCTTGGGGTCATTAAGGGCTTTCTTCTGGCAACCCTTCCAAAGAACCTGTGGATGTGGAGGTGGCGTCTGATGGTGCTTTTTGAAACCTGGTGACCCCAAGACGCCACCAAGGCCTGCAATTATTTCACAGTGCTTCTCTAACGATCCTCCTTCCTATGCTGGGGGGCAAAATGAATTTGTGTTCTCCACCCGTGAGGTTTTCAACTGTTCCATATCTTTTGAATTTTTTTAAATAATTGCCCTGACAGTGCTCAGTGGTATCATTTGTGGATCTTCTTGTAGCCTTTACCAGATTAAATTTGAACTGTCAGTTCTTTTCTTTTCTTCATGGATATTGTTACCTAATTTTTATACCCTAGTGAAAAGGAAGTGATGTAATGACTCAATATAGTTCCTTAACACTTAAATATTAACATCTAATTTTGGTAGATGTTATTTACAATAATATTTAAGGGTGCCATTAATTGTGAAACCTTGATTTGGAGGACATTGATTGATACATTTTTTTACCCCCTTTTACCCCTTTTTTTACTCCGTTTGTTAGTAGTCTTGTCTCATCGCTACAACTCCCATACGGGCTCGGGAGAGACGAAGGTCGAGAGCCATGAGTCCTCCGAAACTCAACCCAACCAAGCCGCACTGCTTCTTAACACAGCGCACATCCAACCCGGTCAGCGTGCACTGCACCCGGTCAGCGTGCACTGCGCCCGGCCCGCTATAGGAGTCACTAGTGCACGATGAGACAAGGATATCCCTACCGGCCAAACCCGGACGACGCTAGGCCAATTGTGCGTCGCCACATGGAACACAGAGTCTCTAAGTAGCACAGCTAGCACTGCAATGCACCACCCAAGAGGCCCCGGACATTGATTTTCAATTAAATCAATAAATGATTTTGTGGGGTTCCATTGAAACATTAATAAAGTACAGTATTTTTCACATGTTGGTATTTTGAGTTTATCTCTATAATTATATGGTTTATATTTTTTTAAGTATTGTTTGTGCATTGCCAGTCAGGGGTGCCTGTAATTTTGGAGCCCACTGTATGAGTTACGCTGTTAGAGCTTTTGCGCCGAATACACTGTGGTGTTAAAGATGTCACGTTTATGGGCATGTTGCAGCAGTGTGTAGGAGGGAGTGAAAACAGCCCCAAAACATCCCTGACCCACCACCATATTTCACCGTGAGTATGAGGTGCCTCTTCTTGTATGCATCTCTGTTTCAACGCCAATCATGCCGATGCTGTATCTGACCAAAATTTTCAATTTTGGTCTCATCTGACCAGAGCACGTTCTTCCAATCATAATTTAAATGACCTTTTGGCAAACTCCAATTGCTTGCGTCTGTGTCTTGGGGTCATTAAGGGCTTTCTTCTGGCAACCCTTCCAAAGAACCTGTGGATGTGGAGGTGGCGTCTGATGGTGCTTTTTGAAACCTGGTGACCCCAAGACGCCACCAAGGCCTGCAATTATTTCACAGTGCTTCTCTAACGATCCTCCTTCCTATGCTGGGGGGCAAAATGAATTTGTGTTCTCCACCCGTGAGGTTTTCAACTGTTCCATATCTTTTGAATTTTTTTAAATAATTGCCCTGACAGTGCTCAGTGGTATCATTTGTGGATCTTCTTGTAGCCTTTACCAGATTAAATTTGAACTGTCAGTTCTTTTCTTTTCTTCATGGATATTGTTACCTAATTTTTATACCCTAGTGAAAAGGAAGTGATGTAATGACTCAATATAGTTCCTTAACACTTAAATATTAACATCTAATTTTGGTAGATGTTATTTACAATAATATTTAAGGGTGCCATTAATTGTGAAACCTTGATTTGGAGGACATTGATTGATACATTTTTTTACCCCCTTTTACCCCTTTTTTTACTCCGTTTGTTAGTAGTCTTGTCTCATCGCTACAACTCCCATACGGGCTCGGGAGAGACGAAGGTCGAGAGCCATGAGTCCTCCGAAACTCAACCCAACCAAGCCGCACTGCTTCTTAACACAGCGCACATCCAACCCGGTCAGCGTGCACTGCACCCGGTCAGCGTGCACTGCGCCCGGCCCGCTATAGGAGTCACTAGTGCACGATGAGACAAGGATATCCCTACCGGCCAAACCCGGACGACGCTAGGCCAATTGTGCGTCGCCACATGGAACACAGAGTCTCTAAGTAGCACAGCTAGCACTGCAATGCACCACCCAAGAGGCCCCGGACATTGATTTTCAATTAAATCAATAAATGATTTTGTGGGGTTCCATTGAAACATTAATAAAGTACAGTATTTTTCACATGTTGGTATTTTGAGTTTATCTCTATAATTATATGGTTTATATTTTTTTAAGTATTGTTTGTGCATTGCCAGTCAGGGGTGCCTGTAATTTTGGAGCCCACTGTATGAGTTACGCTGTTAGAGCTTTTGCGCCGAATACACTGTGGTGTTAAAGATGTCACGTTTATGGGCATGTTGCAGCAGTGTGTAGGAGGGAGAATCCAAAATGTGGGAAGTGTGCAGGAGGACATAGGACAGAGGAATGTGTAGTTTTGGTGGAAAAATGTGTGTGTTTCAACTGTAGTGTTGCCCATGTTGTTGGGGATCAGAGGTGTCCGGTGTGAGAGAGGCAGCTTGAGGTGGCCATGGTCAGAGTAGTGCAGAAGATGTCATATGCTGAGGCAGTGAAGAAAGTAGAGGAGGGTGGATCATGAGTGAGGGATTCTGAGAGTATCCCTGTGAATAGTAGATCTGTGCCAGAGCAGAGGGATAGGCCAATAAGTGATATATGTTAAAGTAAGGTTAGCTTCTTAGCGCTCATAGCAATGTTTTTTTAACTGTTTCACAGTATGTCACAGAAAATAGATGTTGTGGTGGCAGCTGCAGAGAAGTACTTGGGGGTACGAGATTTGAATTCAGAAGAATTACATGGTGTGTTGAGTGGTAGTGCCCTGTTTTGGCAGAGGGTAAGATCTGATAGGGTTAAAGTAGTGGAATAAGGTGGTGGGTTTTATTGAGTGTAGGGTTAGTTGGTAGGGTAATATTCGTATTTTTATTACATTTTTCCCTATTCCCGTTTTGTAACACAAACTGTAATGGATGTATACTATAGTTCAGTTGGGGGCGATAATGCAACATATTGGATGCAAACCGCGATTAAACCTCACCGAATAAGAAGAAGAAGAAGAAGAAGAAGAACAAGAACAAGAAGAACAAGCTGTAACTTTCAAAGACTTGGCCTTTATTGGTTGACCTGTCATGATCTATTGCCTGTTTGTTTTTTTCTCATGAAATTATTATGATTATTATAATAACATAAATGGAGAATTAAATAGAAACGACATTATCCAACGTCCAGTGAGGAATGACGTGTCACATTTTCCCGCACATTGAGCACTTTTGCATTGTGATTGGTTAAACGCTATGCCAAAAAATGAATTCGAGAGTTGATTGGCTGACTTCCTCCATGCAAAGTCCCGGATCAAGCTCCCGTTCATAAATGCATGGCAATCTGATGCGGAACTAGTTGTTCAAACTAGACAAGTGCTCGCCGAGGATCTGTGCAGCTGCAAATAGCCAGGACATCATATAAAATGGTATATGTATTTTTTTTGCTCTTCGATGCTAAATCCATTACTTTATTCAACGGGTTTACCGTGAGAATTAGCACGTATTTGTGTTAGCTAGCAAAGGTAATATTCTTTAGCTAACGTTGGCTAGCTAGCTGACATTAGCTATTTGAATCCCTTGGCATTGGCTGGTTATAATCAAAACGCGATATAGAATAAACAGGCCAATTACACACACTGCTGTCTTGCAGCAATTGTTTAATACATAAAATAACCCATACCATAAAACTGTATTTCAGGCTGGTGGGAAGGCAGGAAAAGACTCCGGGAAGACGAAGACAAAGGCCATTTCGCGCTCACAGAGGGCGGGTTTGCAGGTGAGTGCGTTCATTTATTGCTTGCTAGCGCCAATGATAAAACGTGTGGTAATGTAGGCTAAATGTGTTAATTTGCGAACTATTTAACCATCTAACTAATATCGTGGCGGTGAATCTATAACCATTCAAAATTACACAATTTTCGAAAGATTATATTATGTTCGTAATCTGTTAACAAACTGAAGTAGGGTGGGAAGTCGCGCAAGCCCTCAGTGTAATTTGCTCGCAACTTACTGATGGCTGGTTGGGTAAATAAATTCCTATAACGTTTCCCGTCCTGTTTTTCAGTTCCCCGTGGGTCGTATTCACAGACATCTGAAATCCAGAACAACGAGCCATGGTCGAGTTGGCGCGACTGCAGCTGTCTACAGCGCGGCTATTCTTGAATACCTAACTGCTGAGGTAACGCATGTTCAAAACACTCACTTTCATTTTGTTGCGGTTTATGGCACAAAACCATGCAGTACCATGTATGCAATCGCAGTTCACTCGAGTCAGTGATATTTACCTGCAAGCTCTTGAACTTCAGGTTCTGGAGCTGGCAGGAAACGCATCAAAGGATCTGAAGGTCAAGCGTATCACTCCACGTCACTTGCAACTGGCCATTAGAGGTGATGAGGAGTTGGATTCTCTCATCAAAGCAACCATTGCTGGTGGTGGTAAGTGCAGCAGTTGTTTCCCACTGGTATTGCTATTGTACCATTTCCCTGTTTTATATTTCATGTTTGAATCCACTGATTGTTTCCCTCTTTCAGGTGTCATCCCTCATATCCACAAGTCACTGATTGGAAAGAAGGGACAGCAGAAGACTGTATAACCCTGCAAACAGTGGCATGGGGTCATCTCAGGACATTCTGCTTCAATGTTTTGCTTGGTAGAACTTTAGGACTTTTTAAATGTATTAACTTGCATCTACTCATCTGAGGAAAAGTGGCTTCAGAGAAGCTGGTTTTGATTTTTGGCTTTGTTGATGTGTGCTGTTTTTATTGTGTACATTTTGGCATACCAGTGGCATTTCCATGTTTGAAGTTGTATTTGAATAAAGCGCCATGGTATTGTGCATCTGTTCCTTGTTTACGTCTTTTAGTGAGAATTTGTGCCCTATAAATCTGTATTGTCTACATGTCCCTAACTTGCAATGTGGGAAATACTATAATTACATCTCCAAGCATGTTTATTTCATGGATGTTAACTTTTCCAGCTCCTTTGTAGGTGACTATGACCAGGATTGTGTGGACTGGTTCATGTGCTGGCACAACCTTGAATGACATCAAATGCCATGTTTTGTTGCTCAAGTGCACCCCCTGAGGTAAAAGTTTCATAGCCCATTGGTGGGCAATGGGCGGCTTGGATCTGAGCCCATGCCATTCTTCAATGTCAATCTTGATGGGACCATTTATAAATTAGACATACTTTGTGTTTAAACTTCTGTTTCTGGCCTGCAAATTGCTTTTGACAAACGGTGGTCTGTCTGTGCAGCCCTTCAATGAATATTTCAACCTTGTGGCCCTCTAGCTGACATAATTCCCATCCTGATGTAGCCTCTGTCCAGGTGTTCCTAAGGGAGAAATTGTATGGGTGCGAGATTGGCATGCTTCAGACAGTTGGAGCCTGTCGCTGCATCAGCGATGATCAGAAAGCTCCCTTGCGGGAAAGACTTTCTTGGTGAGCCTTCACACAGCAGAAATATTGCTGCTGTGAATGGCAAATGCATAAAATAAGCTTTAACTTTGAATATAGAACTTGTTAGTGGGATTTTAGTCTTTAACATGACTCCCTAATAAAATGACAGCACATTTGTGCCGCTGTACATGCTTTTGATACATTGCATCAAACGATCTACATGTTTTCTCAGTGGATGTGTATCTCTAATTGTAAATGTTTAACTGAATAGGTTCAGGTAAATTATGCTCAATGTCTTCTATTTTGTCCACAAGGGGTCACTTGCGCCATGGAATATGTGACAGTACTACCAACATTCAGCTGCGGGACGATTTTTCTTTTTTTTTTCTTGAGCGAATGATCGGGGACGGAACATGATAACAAATAATCTGTAGACTTCAAATTGACCGCAAGAAGCCCAAACATATATTTGACAAACATTTCAAACCTTGTTACTTTTACGATCACGTGTCTACGCGTGGGAACAGATTTCCAAAATAAAAGCAACTTGGAGCTAATTTCCTGGTCTTATGTCCAACAATTGAAAGTATAAATAAAACGGTGCTGCTAGTTGGAGAAACCTGCAATAGCAGTTACCCACAGATGAGATTTTTGCATCTAATTAATGAATACTTGTTTGAAAAAAAAAGGGATCACTTCTTGAATTGCTGAAGTTAAATGGAATCTACCAACACCTGAATGTTCTGTAGGCCTATATGTATCTTTTCAGTCAAAGGCACCCGGGGGGCGGGGAGAAAAAGGGATGTCAGTAGAAATCATTTTTTGAGGAGTAACACTTAATGACAATAGATTTTCAGTGGGTTATGACAGGGCCGAGAGTGAGGTGCGGTATGACAAAGGCAGGCGTTTGGCTTGAGTGCCGACGACATTTCTCACCAAGTTACTCGCCTGAGGAGATACTGTTTGGAGATATGTTGGCAGAAGGGAATACGGTTATTAATAATTGTTAAAGATTGGTTATAAACATGCACAATTTCAAGTTCCAATTAGACTTTTTCATAATGGATTATACAGTTAGTGTATATATATATATATATATATATACACACTATGTCAAGAACTATATAAACTAAATCATATTGACCACCTACCTCTTTCACCAACATGGATTGTATTTACTAGGAACCAAACAGAAGCAAATTGAATGAAACAGGATTTGGATTTGTCCAATAGAAACTTGTTTTTCGTTGCTACGATATTGACTAATAAATAAACCCGGCTAATTTGAGAGTGGTTACAGCAATGTCCATTGGCATTCTTTTTGTTCTTGATTGATAAGAAACTTGGTTAACTTGAACATGCTCAAACAAGGAGATCATTTGTAGGGTCCATCTCATTGCACCTGTTGGCAGGGTTGGTAAGGCTACTTTATAAATGTAATTAGTTAGGTACTAGTCACCGTTCAAATGTAATGTAACTTTTGGTTTACACATACTCAGTAACATAATCGGATTACTTTCCTTTACTCTTGGATTACTTTCCCTTTAAGAGGCAGTAAATGAAGACAAAAAGGATCCAACACATTTGGTGTGTCATCATAGTGGTCTCTGACTTGTGGTCAGACTCGCTCAGCTGGAACAAACAAAAACTTTTTTCGACGCTGACTTTGTCATTGAGAAAACAGAAAGGTGTCAATGTATTTTTTAGCCTTTCTGAATTTAAAAGTAATCCTAGAAGTAATGATCTATTTTTTCAAAAGAATCTGTAATCTAATAACAATATTATTACAGTTACAGTTTAAAAAAAAATCAGATTACAAAAAAACTCCCCAACCCTGCCTGCTGAGCCGTTGATGGCATGGCAGCTCCTCTCATAGACACATCAGTGTGCCCTCCAGCACCCTGCACTTCAGGAAGGATTGCCTACAATCCTCCAGGTCCCAGAGTTTCAACTGATTCATTAACAGCAATGAGCACAGACAGGCACCCTCATTTCTTTAAGGGCAAGCCAGGTAGCCCGGAAACAGCCGGGATCACTAGTGATATGATCATATATTTTCTTCTGTCAAGGCAGGAATAAGAAGAGTATGAGTTGGAGAGCTGTCTGTCAGCCTGTGGGCATGACAGCATGGCCTGTTGGCCCCATGATTCAGCCTGGTGAGATTGGTGAGGGTATAGATGAGGTGTTGATTGTCTAGTCTTACTAGTGGAGGCTGGTGGAGGCAGAAATAGGAAGGACAGGCTGATTGGCTTTACATATTTGCTGTTGAATAAAATGGCCAGATCAAAAGGTTAGTTCACAATCTCACTGGGTCATTGAAGACCAAGTCCCATACTACACCTACACTGAGTAAGAAACATTTTACTGTGGTAAGTTAACATTAGACCACTATAAGAACATTAAAGTATATGTACTCTTTTAAATAGATAATCCTCAATTGTCATCTGATTGTCCTATTGATTGTTTATTTTGTATCCATGATGAAAACTTGTTGGCTAATGAGTCTTTTCCCCGATCAAGACCATTCCAGTCCACACAGTTCACAAACCGAGAACCGGGCCAACAAAGCACCGTAGCACTGAACCATTAAGTCAATTAAGATGAGAAAGAAAGGGGTCTCTGCGTTCATTTGTTTTCAATTAGTTTGCAGAGGCTTTGAGGCTGTAGAGTTGGGTTGCCTCCCAAATGGCACTGTATTCCCTATAAGGTGCACTACATTCCACCAGGGTCCATACAAAAAAATTGTGCACCAAATATGGAATAGGGTGCCATTTGGGACACACCTATTATGTTTCCCTACACCCTGCTGGAAACTATCCCCCACATCTTGGGCCTTCAGAGAGGGACAGGGAGTATTTCAGGTTCATGACGCTTTCATGGAACATCACGAGATTATGGGAATTTACTACTGACAAATGGAGGAAAATGTTGCTGTGCAAGACAAAGTGATTTCCTTTGAACTCTTATGAACCTTTGAATCCAGTATTACAGAACTGATATTAAATTATACTATATATGATATAGAATGTATTTATATAGTATATACAACATATTACACATTTTTAAACGGGAGTAATTGAATAGGTTAAGTAGACTTGCATTAGAGTTGAATAACCTTGTTTATTTTATTTTTTACATGTACTGTATGTTAGGCTGTTAATGTTTAAACTTCCTTACGCCATTACAGTTTTGTGACTACTTATCCTGGTGTTAAAGCTCATTGTTAAAATTTTATAACTGACAAGATAATGCCACATAAACTGAATATATTTACTATCCACATACATTTTTTTTGCCTGCATAAATACCATATTATAAAATCTCCTTCCACATCACATCTTGAGGGAGCTATGTTTACCGGTTAGTAAAAAGCTATGTGTTGTTTGACAACAGTTGGGAAAGACAGTCAACAGGCATACTGAATTCAAGGTTTGTTTTTCTCTTCCTCTTTCATGTTCAACACTTTGGTCTGTGTGGTGGCAGGTGGCTGGCTGGCTGGTAGCATTTGAATGCTGAGCAGGTCAGGTTCTACTGGTTTCAGTCTCCCTGGTACCACCAGCAGACTACACACTAAATCCAACTCACCAGAACAGACATACAGCAGTATTAGAGAGCAGATCTGTAATCTGTTTTCAGAGGACAAGATTCCATTGAAAGTTGGAGTTCAATAGATTTGTCTAGTTTTTCCCCTGTGTGTGTCTCTCCCTCCTTTCCTGTGGGGTTTTGTGGCAGGGCATTGTGTGTGTGTGTGTGTACATGTGTGTTTGTGAGGGAGAGTGTCTGCGGGCTCACACAGACTGGGGTGGGCTGCCAGGGGTCACGGCTCACTGGTCCTCCTAGAGAGAGAAAGAGAGACAGTGCCAAACCCCACCGAAATCAAAGACCAGGTCTAGGATTGGGACTCGTTCCAAAAAAGCTGAACTCATTTGAAGGGATGGAGCAAGGTCTGGGGTTGGAAGAAGGTGGGAGGTGCCAGGAGGGGAGGGGGGGAATAAAAACAATAATCAAACCCGGGGCGTCTGGGGACCCAGACGTTTGGGAACCCTTTATGCGGCCCTCGCCTGGTCCCCGTCTGTATGGAGACTAGGGGGATCCCCCCTACCCCCTGCCGCGCTCCCCTCTTCTCCCCATCCTCTTTGATGTCTGCTTGCTTTTGTTCTTTACATAACTTGATCTGATTTTTGAAAAGCTAATTTGTATGCCGCTTTCGGGGCGACAGAGCTGCCACCCAGAATTCTACAGGAGAGCTGACAGCAAGGTCAACAAGATTGGCCACACAGAGAAAAAGAGCCGGGACACAACTAAGCTAAAGCATATGATAAATGCTTTTGAATTATTGTCACTGGGGGCAAATTTGATGACAATGGCAGATTAGTCTGGGTGGATGAAATCTCTTGGCAAATGGGAGGCGGGGATGCTTCGGTGGTCGCCATTCACTATCAATTTCCTCCCAGAAAATATAAAGTGCATACTGGAATTACCTTACCTTAGGTTCAACTATTTTTTAGTTTTTGCTTTCATATCATGTCCAACTCTTAAATGTGTAATGCAATTCATAAAAATGGATTTCATTCCCAAAGCACACAATGCATAATTCAAATAACCAATTGTAAGTCACTTTGTAAAACAGAAAACACAAATGAGCCTTCTCATTGGACACCTACAGGTAATCATCCTAAAAATGATTAGTCATTTCTTGTCACACCGAACGCAACTCTAGAGCCAGTGCAAACATGTGGATGCAAAGGAACACTTTTCTTTGTGATGTCAGCATTTAGGGGTCCTTTGTCGAGAACAGTCTGGAGCATGCCTTTGGGGAGAGAGGGAGGGAAGGGGGGGGGGGGCTGAGACGGAGAGAAGGACAACAGGGGGGGGGGGGGGGGGGGGGGGGGGGTGAGACGGAGAGAAGGACAACGAGGGGGGGGGCGGGGGGGGGGTGAGACTTTTCATCAACCTTCAGCTTTAATGACTTCCTTTAGGTGCTTTTTGACTGCCTTCCAGAGGGGCAGCGGGAGGGAGGGAGCTTTCTCTCCAGACTTGGCCTCATGCCAAGATGACAATCAATGTCTCTGTGTGTCTACTGTGGGAGATTATTTCAGAGGTCTCTCCCCCACTGCTCCCCCTCACCCTTCCTCTCTTTTTTTATTGGAGGAAATGGTATTTGGAAGCTACAACAGGATGTCCCGTTGCTGGCTATGACTGAACTGTTTCAACCCCCCTCCGCATCCCTCGCTTCCTCATCCCTCCGTCCTCCCTCCATCCTCTCTCTTCTGTGGCTGGACATTGTGAAATGGCTTAAATTAATCCAGGATCCCTAAAGCAGAACCCCCCCCACCCCTCTTTCTCTCGCTCCTTTAGAATCCCAGTGAAATCAGACAAATGAGTAATGCTTCTCTTCATCCTCCTCTCGTCTCCACCGTCTCACTCCCTCTCGCAGGATTATCATCTAGTCACCGGATGGTGTCGTTGCCGCGGACGACGCAATGGTGTTTCTGCCATAGAATTACAATACTAGACATTAACTTTCTGATGTGTTAAAGGTCAGCCATTTTGGTCATGGAGATGGTCAACCATGGCTTGCCAGTGCTGTGATAAAATAGTGTGAGATAATTAATTTGAAGAATTTATCTGCACGGTTTATTTTTTTGCTAGCCAGCCAGTTTTAGAAAAAAGTATAGAATTATTAAAATTAACTGCCATTATACCAACATTCTATTCAAACAATGCAGTCAATCCACAGCCATACACTGGCTGAAACCAGTTGATAGGATTTTTACAAAAAAATATAAATGCAACAATTTAAGATTTTACAGTTCATATAAAGGAAATCAGTCAATTGAAGTAAATAAATTAGGCCCTAATCTATGGATTACACATGAATGCGAACACATATGCAACTGTTGGTCACAGACACCTTAAAAAAAAGGTGGGGGAGAGGATCAGAAAACCTGTCAGTATCTGGTGTGACCACCATTTGCCTCATGCAGCACAACACATCTCCTTCACATAGAGTTGATCAGGCTGTAGATTGTGGCCTGTGGAATGTTGTCCCACTCCTCTTCAATGGCTGTGTAAAGTTGCTGGATATTGGTGGGAACTGGAACATACTGTTGTACACATTGATCCAGAGCATCCCAAACATGCTCAACAGGTGACATGTCTGGTGAGTATGCAAGCCATGGAAGAATTGGGACATTTTCAGCTTCCAGGAATTGTGTACAGATCCTTGCGACACGGGGCTGTGCATTTTCATGCTGAAACATGAGGTGATGGCGGCAGAGGAATGGCACGACAATGGGCCTCAGGCAATGTTCCCTAAAAAACATTCAGACGCTGAGCAAATTTCAGGTCTGCTGAGCGCAAACCTGAAAGTTGTGAAAATTCTGTGCAACTTCCAGCGCACGTTTACTGTGAACACTGAGGCTGTACCCGCTTTAAGTTTGTTTTAACAGGGGCCAAGTAGGATATTTGACAATAATGTAGGTCTACCAGTCTACAATCAAAAACAAATGGAGAAAATGCATCCCTTAACATTTGTAACATGGAAATAGCAGTCATATCATTCAGCCTACAGTAGCAGCCAATGTGTGGAGCTCAATGTAGGCCTACATTGAAAAAAAACATGGAGCTTGACGTTAACCTGTTAATCCACTTGTCCTTTAGATAAAGGTGACTGAAAATGTGTTTGATGCAAGAAACTACTTTACAAAATAAAATGCATTATTTAGGGGGTCTGTGGTTGTGAGGCCATTTAGACATACTGCTAAATTCTCTAAAATGGAGGTGGCTTATGGTAGAGAAATTGAAATTAAAATCTCCGGCAACAGCTCTGGACATTCCTGCAGTCAAGCATGCCAACTGCACGCTCCTGCAGAACTTGAGGCATCTGTGGCATTGTGTTGTGTGACAAAACTGTGCATTTTAGAGGGCCTTTTTATTGTCCCCAGCACAGGGTGCACCTGTGTAATGATCATGCTGTTTAATCAGCTTCTTGTTATGCCACATGGATGGATTATCTTGGAAAAGGATAAATGCCCACTAACAGGGATGTAAACAAATCTGTGCACAAAATTAGAGAAATAATATTTTTGTGCAAATGGAAAATTCAGGGCTCTTTTATTTAAGCTCATGAAACCAACACTCTACATGTTGCGTTTACATTTTTGCTCAGTATAGATAAGTACTGATATTGTATCATAATAGCACACACAGCTTTACAAGAAAACAAAAGGGTTTACATTAAATATATTACATACATCACCTGACTTACTTTTATTTTCCTGCACAAGTAAAAACAGGATTATGCCTCTACTGCCATTCATTCCAAATAGACTGGTTTGGATTTCTCCCTGACCAATATGGCTGCCATTTTTCACCCCATTCTGGAACGTTGAGGGATATGCCATAGCCCTGCTACTAATTTCAAAACAAATTTTGTCACATGCTTTGTAAAACAGTGAAATGCTTACTTACGGGCCCTTCCCAACAATGCAGAGAATTTTTTTGAAATAATAGATAAGGAATAAATGCACAATGAGTAACGATAACTTGGCTATACACACAGGGTATGGTGTCAGCTGCAGTGAATCACAATGAGTGTAGAGTTCAAGAGAAGAGCTTAAGAAACCATGGCTGAAAAAAACCCATCTAAAAACACACTGAGGAAAGCAGTGGGAAAACGATTGAAGGATCCAGTCATGCCCAATCCATAACTATCATCGTGCGACAAAAAGCAGCTGGACAAGCTCTGAGGATCAGGCCTGTTGCCTTGCAGCCTGCACCGTCATGTATATGTATACATACTGTATACTTAAACCAGACCATTGAAAAGCAGCTTAAGTGAAAGGCAGATATCTTTGAATTGATGCAATTGGCAGCACTGCTTAGACCAGAACCAAACAAGATCCTCTTCCTAAAATGGTGTGATACGATAGCAGTATACTCCCTCTTAATAAATCACTGACAAACAGGTCTGCCAGGAAAACAAGTATCCATACACAACAGCTTGTGGAATTGTCTTTAAAAGGGGACTCCAGCAAAAATGAAATATTATAAATGATTATTTAAGCCATTTCAATCTTTGTCATTAAGCAACTTCCTAAAGGCAAAAAACCTGCATATAAGAACTGATCATTTTTTTTGCAACAATAGTGACTTTTGTAAATTACTTCTAGAACTAGAATGTCTCCTTAAGACTTCTGTTGGGATGACTCTTTCCCGCCGCTGCAAATAGTGTGAAAACAAACAGTCAATGGACAACTGGAGTAGCCTCTGGCTCTTACACGAGGTGGAATGGCAGAGTAAGGCGTATGATGGCGCCGTGTTAATGCGATTAGAATTGTAATCGCATTCTCAAAATACCTTGGCACCACCATCGTCCAGCTGCTCCAATTCATTAAACAGCTGCTGAAAATGTGTTAAGTTGGCTGGCTTAGCATGTCCGTTAGTGGCCATGGCCTTCACATGTCCAACACTATACCAGCGACTCCCTGGCCGCATCGCAAATGGCCCCCTATTCCCATTATAGTGCACTACATCGTTAATAGAATGTAATTTGGGACACAGAATAGTTGTCCTTACAGACAGGAAGGTCCTTACCGTGCAGGTTGTAGGGGGTACAGCTCAATAGTCTAAAGTGGCATCCTCCTCTCCCTACTTCTCTCTCAACCACACGGATCAAAACGAACAGGAATATATGTGTGTTGCAGATAGAAATGTAATGAAGAGCAGACATAATTCCATATTCTACATGACAGAAAAATCATATCCGGTTGAGACACATTTCTATCTGCACACACTCCTGGACAGGGCCCAGGACAGCTAACCTTGGCAGCGAGCTCTGAACGAATCAGAGGATTTCAATTGGCGAGCAATACAGTGAACACGAGCTGAAAATCCTATTTTAAAAAGGTTATTTCCCTGATAAAAGGCTTGAGCATGATACTTCCCCATCCCCGCCACAAAATGGGGAGTCTGGATGCCTTCCAAGCGTTTGTCCGACCACCTACATTGACAAACCTAAAAACCACGTGCTGCACAAATCGTGTCAGCTAATTAAAAGAGGGGATCAACATTCTGACCTGAGACCTGTGTTATGTATAAAAAGAAATGGTTCATGAACTTTTCCCCTTTTACAGTTGCTTTTATGTCTCAGTGATAAACTAGGGTCCTGTTCAGGGAGTGTACTTCTCATGCTACAGAAACGGCACATACTGTGGGCTCCTCCCCCACGGCCTGGAAAAGGCTACCCAGTTACTTTGTCTCGAAGATTCAGGATTCAAAACATCCTGAAACACTGGGCATTTGAAGATCCACTGAGAAATAAATCAACACTTTGTTTAAAAGGAATAGTGGCGTTTATACAGTACTTAGTGGCTAGTTGAAGAAAACTAGGGTAATCAAATGATCACGTTGTCATTGGAATTCAGTGACATGAATGAAACCTTGAACCACACAAAACATAATGTCCTCACAAAAAGGAATTGCAACTGTGCATTTTATAGGAAATAGTCTGCAAGTTGAAAACACACAGTAAATGGGTCAGATCTGGTAGAACTGACAGCAGAGACTGAGACAATAAGTTCCACATTCAACCCAACACAGAACTGCACTACATTGCAACCTCATGTAGCCCCCCATACATCTCAAGAGGCAAGAGACGGGAGATTGAGATGACTGCTAGTGCTAGATATACAGATGATAACCGAGGGGGTGTATTCAATAGGGCGAAATGTTTGAATGATGCAGATAGAAATGCAATGTATACTGTAGAGCAGAAATGACTGCCTATGTCTATTGTTCTGTAACGTTGCGCCATCCTGAACAGACACGTCCTTTTGAAAAAGGTTGGTATTGTATAACTATTCCCAGCACTCACTTCTCTCCAAATAGAAGCATTCATTACATTAAGTCTACAAAAAAATTACAAACACCTGCTCTTTCCGTAAGACTGACCAGGTGAATCCTATGATCCCTTATTGATGTCACTTCCATTCATGTAGATAAAGGGGAGGAGACAAGTTAAAGGATTTTTAAGCCTTGAGAAATGGATTGTGTGTGTTATTCAGAGGGAGAATTGTCAAGACAAAATATTTGTGTTTGAACGGGGTATGGTAGTAGGTGCCAGGCGCACCGGTTTAAGTCAACACGGGCCAGCATCCCTGTGGAACGCTTGACACCTTGTAGAGTCCATGCCCTGACAAACTGAGGCTGTTCTGAGGGCAAAAGGGGGGTGCAACTCAATATTAGGAAGGTGTTCCTAATGTTTTGTACACTCCGTGTATACAGGAAGTAATCGTGTTGCCCTCCCAAATTAGAAACATGGGGGGAGCAGTGTGGTCATTTAGTTACACAATTCAAATGGCAGACTAATTAGAAGATAGTCAAGAATAGTGATGAAATCAACCCAAAAAATTTGCTGCATGTTGTGGATCCACCAGAAGCCAGTTATAGCTTTGACTAAAACACATGATGGTAGCTTACAATTGTTTAAAATACCAAGATGTTATATTTTTTCCAACCCTCCAAGAAATGAAAGATGACATTAATAATCACAACGTTTATATACAAATAAACAATATCCCAACCAAAACCAAAATCTTTGGGCTTCGACAAAAAAAAAAAAAAAAGAGAAATTACAAAATGTCATTGCAACAAAGTCAAAACAAACTAAAAATGTTACATTTACAGTGACTAACTATTTTTACCACAGGTTGCACATGTTCTCATCTGTACAAAACACAGCATTTGTATTGTATGTCCTAAGAATACACAAACTCATAAGACTGACATTGGTCAAGAAAAAAATGCAACATATTCTGCCTTTGCGTGGCCCTGTGAGCAGCTACAACCACTGGTATTCCTGTTGAGGCATCGCTCTCAGCAGACAAAATTAACTTCAACTCCTCAGGTTAGCAAAAAGGACAAAGTTACACAAAAAAAAAAAAATCAGTTCAGTTCTCAATTCTAATGCACAACTTTGATTTGGCAACGGAGGTCACCGTGAAATAAATAAGATTCAGTCTTACATACGTAAGAGTACAATTTTTCCTCCTAAAATTCCAGGATTCAAAATAGTTATTTTAGCTCAGGCCTGCTTACAATACTGCCCAACCAAGCAAAAAAGGCAGTAACTGCTCATTTGGTTGAACATTTGTTATTTTTGCAACATATACATGCTTAATCATGTGGACATGTATCCTGTCTCTATTGTATTTTGTAGAAAATGGGGGTCATGTTAGCAGTAACTGCATGAAGTTACTGTGAAACCAAAGGTAAATAAAAGCCATTTCTATCAGTTCCACGCTATGAGCAGTTACTGCCTTTTTGCTTGGTAGGGCAGAATAGATTGATCAAACACTAGGCTTGGTTTCAACTTGAGCAGCGGAATACAAGTGAGAGCTTGTAAAAACAACATGCAGCACACTTTGGAAATTTGCCTCGTCATTGTCCAATACATCAATTAAAGATTTGGTACCAAGAATGGAATATACAATTGTGTTAATTTCAACAATTTGAGTTCATGATTTGTCTTCAGCTCGTACCGGTGGGCACTGATAACAATTATTGTTTTGGAGGAGAGGGTAGAGTTGCCGTCTTCATATAGAGGGACGTTTGATTGCCATTCAAGTCATCCGTCACAAGATAATTTAAATCTTAACGTTGTGATGACAACGCGCTGCTCCACCGTCCTTCCAGAGCCAGAGAGATGCATGTTGTGAAGTGCTTGCACAAAAACTTACTCAGTGTTGCTATTCTCTCTCTCACACACACACACACACACACACACACACACACACACCTCAATAAATAAAGACCGACAAACGTGGTAAGGCAGTGTTGAACATGCACCATTCATCACAAAGAACGCCAAAAAATTCAATACATGGTAATAATATGCACATTAGTTTTAAAAGCAAGGTCACTGTTTCTTTACCACGTTTTTTTTTGTGAACTGTGGAATTTTTCAAGGCTTTCTGGGTGATATTCCTGGTCGACAGGACTCATCTCCAGGGTGACACGACACGCCGATCCGGTCTGTGCTTACGGGCTACCCTGGTCGCGTGGAGAGACAGGATCCAACGAGCATTGTGGAGCGACCAGAAGGCCAGGCACTAAGACCCGGGGCAGGGCCCGGCCGTGGCAGGTCATCTTTTTGCGTTGCAGTGAAAAGTAAATTTTTGGGGAGTGGGGGGGAACAAAAGAGGAAGATTCCTCTTTTCTTCCAACATTGTTCCTTGCAGCAGCCAGCAGCTCCAAGACCTCATGACGTTCCAGACGTTTCTAGGTAACTCTGGAGCTTCCGCACCGTAGTTTTGTCCAGGGAGCAGAGGTCAAAGTCAAAAGTGGTGTTTGTGATGTGGAAGTGTCCAGTCTCCTCGATGAGGTTCACTATCTGTGAGGGGAAAGAAGTCACAGATAGAAAGTCAACAAAACCTTAGACTACAGTCTGTAAACCCTAATCCTACCAAGTACGGAGGAATTGTACACATTTCCTTTGTTAAATCATCCACATTCAACATTAGGAAGTTGTCCTAATGTTTGGTATATTGACCAGCAGCAGAGTTTCCGCCCTATACAGTCTCAGGGAGCAGCCTAGTCAGACAATGTTGGACCGCACACTATACAATAGACTAATTCAAAACAAATTTGTGGGAAGAGTCATTGAAAGGTGGGTGGGCTAGTGTCGGTTTTTACTACAATTAATTTGGAATGGGGACCCCCCCTAATTCACTCCACTGTACTGTACTCCTTGCATGTGAACTCTATCAGAGAGGGAGAGGCCCGAATAGGAAATATTATTTTTCCTTGGCTGGTGTTTTATTGGTTCCAGCTCTCCGCCGATAGGGAAGTGTGTGCGTGTGTATGCGTCTATCTTGCAGTGATTACTGGAACTCCGGTGTTTGAAGCCGTGGCGGTGTTGTAACGTAATGGGTGACCCTAGCCTGATCCGTTTCATACTACAAAGCACCGGTTGGGCCTCCATGTGGAACGCATTTCTCCTCCCTCCCTCCCTGAGCGCCGGCCGGACCAGGAGTGCAGGGAGACTCGGCCAATTGTTATGACATGGAAGATAGAATTCAGATGCTTTCAAGCCGAGTGTCAACACACACCCCTCCCCCCGTATCCGGGGAGAAGGAACCACACCAAGATTACCGGACCTGGTTTTGGTCAGGTAGGACAGCACTTTGGCAGATGCTACAGAGTCATTTCTATTGAAAATAAACTGGCCACATTTTCTTGATTCTTCTTCTTAAAAAAAAAAAAAAATGAAATGACTCCATTGCGGTTTTTCCAAAAAGAGGCAAAATAGCATTGGGAGGTTGGAAAGTTAATCATTCACATGTCTCATATTCAGAGGCTGTGAAACACTGCTATGACACTCTGAAGTCTCCAAGCGCTCTGAGGATTAGCTTGATTATGCCGTGAGTTAGCGCTCGGTTCGCTGATGTTGTGCGGGGAGGAGTTTTTCCACCGATGCTCGGAGCCAAACTTCTCATTAGGAGAGCGAGCCCGCTCCTTGGCAACGGCGGCTGGGAATCTCCATTAATGCGGTCATATGATAGGCCTTGTGAACATAAGCAAGAGGACGTGTGCTTTTAGATGGAGTGGAGAAAAAAAAAAGGTTAACCAAATCATTAATAATTGCCAGACACCTATACGAAGTCCTCAATTATAATGTGCTGTGTAACAGATACAGCATGAAGCCCAAACAAAACGACCCTAGCAAGCGACATCTTCCATGCAAACATGAACCGGCAAACGTACACGGGTTCATCCTCCGAGAACACATGTATTAGTACAGCAAACCCACACAAACACTATTGGACCTCACCTGTTGGAGTATGTGCCTCTCTCTCAGTGTCATCAGTCGTCTGTGTAGCTCCACCAGCTCATCCAGGTAAGCCTGAGAGAAAGAGATGGAAAGCACGGCCCATCAGCATGGGGGAGTTGCACTAAACAAGACTTTTTATTTATTTTAAAAACTGGGTCAAATCCGAATGTCATGTACGTGAGCCGTGGTTTGATTTAAAATTTGCCTGGGACGACAACGATGCCAACTGCGTTGTCGCAAAAGTGCAAACCAAAGCAAACCTCAAACTTTCCTGTGTGTATTTGAACCATGTCCGTTACCTATTTACACCATCTGGGACTATGACAGGGAGACTAACCGGGCCAAGTTATGATTATCAGGAAGACCGTCTCCTGTCCATTTGCAAGAGCCTTGGTAACCGCAGGCACTTCAGTTTAGGACTGCAAATGTCCTGGCGACAACAAATGTCCTGGCTACAATACCATTCAATTACACTGATATGACCTTATCTCTGTAAAACCCCAACCACAAGGAAGCTACTCACCTTGTCACAGTCAATGTTTTTATTCTTATCCTGCTTCGTTTGCTTAATGGGGCTCTTCACCTCCAGTATCTGCGAGACATCAGGGTTGTATTCATCAGTACACAACGTAGCAATAAGTTTGGTAAAGAAAAACAAGCGTTTATTAGGCAAGTTCAGGTAGGCCCCTCCCAATTTTGACCCATTTCCTTTCATTTCGTTTTTAGTGAATACGACCCAGATAAGGGATTATCATATGTACCCACTGGAAAACCACTGCTTTGTTTAAAATGTACACAACGGTCATTATTTACGAGTAGCATTGTGGCTGGCGCACGAGGGAAACGCATCCTGGGAATTATAGGATGCTAATAAGACTGATGTTTCCATACATGCCGTGTCTAAAAACCAACAACAGCTGTGTTCAATTTCATAATGTTGATGATTTTATTGGTCTTACCTGGTTATTACTGGTGTTTATTAAAGGCGGGGGCTCGTGGCGAGAGTGGGGAGAGGGCGCTGAGCTGTTCTCACTCTCAGTGCCGTCACTCAGGCTGACCCTGCAGAAAAGGATGACAACCATTGGAATACTATACAACTGTATTACTGATAATGGACCATTATTCAAATAGGATTTTTTTTTTTTGTGGTTGTTTTTCCATCCAATCGAACCACACACACAGAGCACAAGGTCAGAGCAGCATCCCTGAAGCTATTTTGAGATGAAGAGCCTTGCTTAAGGGCACAACGGTAGAGGTAGTACCTGAGATGGCATATAATACTAGTAACCTTTAAGTTGCCAGTTCATTAAAGCCCCATTGAAAACGACCCTGGGGGCCCCCCCAAAGGGCCATGTTGCCATGACAATGGCCAGGCACTACCTACCGGCGGTGGCGGTGTGTCATGTGCGTGTGCATTGGTCGCTCCAGGTCAGAGTCCATGTCGTTGTCATCGTTGTCGTCCTCCTCCGAATCATCCTCGTTGTCGTCGGAGTGCAGGTCGTGAATTATTGAACGAAGGGGACCCAACACTGTGTGTAGAGAGAGAGAGAGAGCGAACATTCGTAAAGAGGAAACAATTTGATAGTGACTAATCATGCCCAGTCTTGCAATTCCATCCATGGATTGTGTAGTCAGGTGTGAGGTTACCTGTGTGGGCTGTGGCAGGGACGGCCCCTACCTTCCTGCGGACAAATTCAGCCACTGTGTCCATGGAACAAAATCACAACATGGGAGTGAAGGGGAAGAGATGCAACATGTTATACCCCATTTGGGGTGGCCAATAAATATAAACAAATTGAATGATTGTTATTTCCAGGTGACCTGGAGAAAAGTGTGTATGCATAGGTTCTGGTGTTACCTTGGCGTTTGTGGCTGGCTGCAAATCCTGAACTGGAACTAGAGCTTGAACTGGCTGGACTGGGCTGCTCCGACTGGGAAGAGGAGAGGAGGAAAGAGAGATCAGTGACCCAGACACGATCTACTACATGCCAAATGTCTGTGCTCACAGAGTTCAAAGCCCCTTGGGTAGGGTGCAAACACTGGACACAAAACACTGAGTCCGCAGCCCACGCTTCAAGTCTAGTTAGGGGGTCATAACATTTCCACAGAGGGCCATGGTAGTGTATGTGTCACGCAGAAATGCTAGGGGATTGGAGATCAGATTTTTTTTTTGTAGATCTTCCATCCTAAAAAGGCATAACAGTGCTTGCTTCCACTGTAAATCTGGGCTTGTCAAACCCAAACATGGTAGACTTACAATGCTTCACAAGGTTGAAAGCAGTATTCACCCCCCTCAACACACAAAACAGACAGTTGGGCAGGAAGGCAACCATTGAAAGGTAGACTGCAGCATGTCAATATAAAACATGGGAATTTGGTTCAATTTTCACATACAAAAGACAACATTTCTGGAGCAAGCCAGAAAATCCCAATTAAGTTCCCGCATACCCATCCACATGGCTGCACGCCCATATCAACTCAAGCAGTCTGGGGTGAATTTGGTCCTATTCAGAGCCATCATGCTGCCTAAATTTCATACAAACAAATTCTAATGAGAAAAACACATTGATCACTGGTCTCGACTGGGAAAGAAGTCTAACCTCAATGGAACTTCCTGGTTAAATAAAACCAGCAATTTATGAAGCCCTTCTTACATCAGCGGATGTCACAAAGTGCTGTACAGAAACCCAGCCTAACACCGCAAACAGCAAGCAATGGAGGTGTAGAATCATCAAATACTTCCCAATTGTTGCAAGTCGTGTGCAAGTCCAGTATCAAATATAATTTTAACAAATACATTTCAAATCAGAGAATGACAAAACGTTAACACGACCAACCAAACCACGTTTCTTAACACCTGCCTGCACCAATGTGTCGGAGGAAACACCGTTCACCTGACGACTGAGGTCAGCCTGCAGGCACCCAGCCCTCCACAAGGAGTCGCTAGAGTGTGATGAGCCACGTAAAGCCCCCCCCCCCCCCCCGGCCAAACCCTCCCCTAATGCGGACGACGCTGGGCTAATTGTGTGCCGCCCTGTGGGGCTACGGATCATGGACGGTTGCGATACGGCCCGGGATCAAACCCAGGTCTGTAGTGACGCCTCTAGCACTGCAGGAGGCATCTGCAACTTCTCTACTGGATATGTGGCTCTCTCAACCATTCAATTTCTCCTTAGTACAGTTCCTACTGGGCTTATGGTTATAGGCTGCAATAATAGCTAATAAGAGTCCAGAAAGCCTATTAAGTGCATTAAATCCTTAGGAAGACAGTGCTCTGTAAGCAGGCTTGGCACCCCAGTGGCGTGAGTGGCAGTGATGAAATCCCTGGCATGGGCCAATAAGGAGAGAATGTGACAGGTTTACTGGCTGGGCTCCCAGGGGCTCCTGTATTTACAACGTACATGCACAACATTCACTCTCCCGTCACTGTAGAAACGCTAACATGTGTGGGTGAGCAATGGCTTGGTTCCAATACTTTGAAAATGCCTCCTTCCTTCATGTATGGGCTAATCACTAATTGATGGTATTATGTTAACCAAGACAATTTGAGTGAACAAAAAGGAGAGGGGTATATGAATTAAGAGACTATAGGAGGACATCATACATTATCATATCATGACACTCATAGTACCAGGGAGGAAGATGAGTGCCTAAATGTACCGATCTACTGTGCTCCAAATGACACCAGAAGTTCTGTTACCTATTACACCAACTTTCATATCCATGTCAGTCTAACAAAAAAGTTGTACATTTTGCCACTGTGTTTTAAGTTAGTGCAAAGGGGGTGATAGTTCGTTTCAGTAGAGAAAGAGGTGAAAATCTGCAAGTTACCATTAAGTTAATCCTCCTTAGAAGGCAGCACAAAAGGAAATCTGAAGAAGCCATTAAAGTTAATCTGAATTAATTTGTTTACATTCCTCTCAGATGACCCCTTGGAAGAACCAGGCCTGGGTCTCTTGAACAATACCAAACTCACAGAAGTGTTCTGGCCCTCCAGCCAAGGCAGCACAAAGCAGTGATTTACAGCCAGGACAGGGCTAATACAAAATGTTTTCAGCTTATAAAACTCTTGATAGGGCCGTCTTATGAATACACCTGCTGCAACAAAGAAACAGTGGATTTAAAAATCGAATAGAGCCTGAATGGAGAGGACAAGCTATTTTCCTGAGGCAACAAAAATAATTGAATTGGAGAATTTCCAGGTGATGGATCTATGCCTGATATGGTGGGGCTTCGGTTTCCTGTCTGGCCTGTGAGGTGTGCTGCAAGGCTGTGTACGATTTCCATTCCAAATTGGGGAAGAGTCAACAAACTTCCATTACCCCACACACACACAAAAAAAAAAACTCCTCCTCCCCTCACTTCTACCAAGATCTGGGCTGAGTATTGATGCTGCCAAGTGTCTGGCTGGCAAGTGTAGGGGTAAGCCCATTAAAACCAATCCCCCCTGTGGGGTCCCACAGAGTCATGAGGGAATCTTTGATGTTCTCGCTCTCCCTTTCTTTTTGGAGCATTTTACAGCCTGTTTGTCTGTCTGGGTGTCTCGCTGACATCAAATGCATGGTCAGAGGCCTCGGTTGTAAATCAAGAGGCTTTTCTCAGTCTTTGGTTGTCCAGCCAAAAACGAGAAACTTGTAAAAAATAAATAAAGGGCATTTCAGAGCGCCACGTTAAAATCATCTGGTCTGGCATTTGTGCTGTGTCCCAGAGAGAGAGAAAGAGAGCGAGTGAAGGAGAGAGCTGGAGATTACCAAGGCCTATCCCTTACCCTTCACCCTGCCTTGATTAATAGCAAAGCTGTAACGGTACGGTACATTACTTTTTTTAAAGCTAATGAAAAAGTGACTTCAATCAAAACTGACAGACAGCAACTGTGGTGCAACAGCTGAAAAGATGCAAGAACCAGCCACTAGCTAAACATAAGACAGAACAAAATAGCCACACTGCTTAAAATTCTCACTACCATTGTAAAAATAGTTAGGTGAAACAGCACAGACATACTAAAGTCAACCACATGCCCATAAAATAAGGAAGAGTATTATTTGTCAGTGTTATATTTTAGCTGGCTCTTGAAGCACTGTGTGGGTTAAGCCAAACGTGACTAAGTCATCATTGGTTTCGTCCTTCATATCGCAAGAAATCAGCCACAACTCATCCCCTCAATATTTTTTAAAATGTAAATAAGCAGGGAAGACTGACAGAAAAAGGAATTAAAGGGATAGTTCAGAAATTACAAAGACAAATTGGTTCTAATATATCATTCTAATACCGATGCGCGAAAAATGCTAATATCGGTCGGAAGTCGCGCGACTTCATTTTCACATCTCCCAAGTCCTTTAAGGGAGTTGCAGCAATGAGACAAGGTAGAAGTTGGGGAGAAAGGGGGGAGGTAAACAAATAAATTGTATTTTGACATTTACATTTCACACCCAGCTAAAATAGTTTTTTTCACAGAACATACCAAAACTTATTTGTAGGGAGAAACAGCTGATGACTAAAGGCCAACACGGACTTCTTCCAATTCTCCAGCAGAGGTCTATGTACTGTAGTACTGTGTCCTCTCCAGCCAATCAGTAGCATTTGTTGATTAAGTATGAGCCAGGGAGAAATGGAAACTAGTAGGAGTGCATCCCTGGGCTAAAGACTACAAAATACCATGAGAAAAACAATACAGTATCCAGCAGAAGAAATAGGCAATGACAGACAATGCATCCAAGTGTGTGTGTGACCACATGGTTGTGTAACTGGGAGCTTTAAACCTCATCCAAGTGGAAGACTGAGGGGAAAGGCACTTTGAAGCTAAATGACAGATAATTTTGTCGTCTGATCTGTGGCCCCGAGACACCACACAAAGTAAAGATACATTACTCCTTCCCCCACTATGACATGCAACTTCCAGGATGTGTGTGTCTATGTCTGGTGACTGTAGAGGCTAAGGCCTAACCCTAGACAGCAACTCGAACCAAAGCGACTGACTTGCTTGCCTAGTATGGTTCAGCCCTGGGGAAAGCCTTCTGTAATTCGTTGTACTACACAGGAGAGCAAGGGGAATACGAGATGTAATTCCATTCAAATTCTAGTGGCGTGCGAGCAGCCACAAATCGCCTCCCTGGCTATGGGGATACAGCCTCTTAATCTACGGGCCCGGGCTGCCAAATAGAGCCCTCTCTAACCCTGGTCTCTGAAACCGTATACCCTTGTTACAGTTTATGAACTTCTCTCAGATCCAAAGACTTAGTCAATCAAGAGGGCCAAAGATTAGCCTTCATTCAGAATTATGAGGTCTTCTAGTGTGCTGGAGTCAAAAACACAGACAGAAACCGAGTAAATGGACCTCACGTGGTCCGAGTAAGAAACCCACATCTTAGATGTCCATTTTCATAGCACGTAAGGCCATTAGCCTATTTTTAATACTGCAGACATTTGATTTGCACCTAAACCAGGAAACCCACACATGTCTTGGTTTAAAATGTTGCTTTTCAAAGTGCTTGTGCAAAAGCTGCAGCAACGGAACATCGTTAATGTGACAAACTCTTGCATGGTGGCGGCAACTTTGTTTGTAGTCAACTAACAATAAATTAAAATCAGGAAAAATACATGTCTTAAATACAGTATGTCCCTAGTAGTGCAGTTATATCCCCTTTGAAGCATATTTTCTTCACCTGTGCTGCCGCGCAGGGAAACTTTCAATCAGCCCAACTGTAACAAGGATAAACTGGTTTTAACAACTTCTCTTCCCAATAGACAGTAGAAGGCCCCAAAGAAACATCCCCACCATTATTTTCGCGAGAGAGCGCAGGCGCGAGAAGTGAGGACAAAAGGTAGGGAAACTTCAATAGCCGTCACCTCCGACAACAAACATGCAGCTGGTCTACTGGTTTATGGGCCAGGGCTTCTTCAGTACATCGTAAATCTCACAGCCATTCTGCTTTAGGAGCTTTTGTCTTGCCTTGCTCAAAGCCACCAAAGCAGACCTCTTATAGGACAATAAACGGGACTTTAGTATTAGGTTGCCCCCATCAATCTGCCGTCTCATCTCTTTCAGTCTACCGAAGCCACCAGTTATTTGCACCGACTCTTGCACCGGTTCTATGCACACTCACTGGACTCTACCCACACATATTACACTAACGCGCCAACACACACCACAAACAAGTGTATTGACACTACAGACACTTTCACACGCTTTAAACATGCTGCTGCTAATCTGTTTATTATATATCCTGACTGCCAAGTCACTTTTACCCATACCTACATGTACATATTACCCTACCTCGTGCCCCTGCACGATATACAAGGAGTACCGGTACTGGTACTCCTTGTATATAGTCTTGTTATTATATTGTGTTACCATTTCATTTTTGTGCGCATTTTTGGACATGTGACTAATACAATTTTATTTGAAGTGTGATACAAGTACAAGATGAACATTGCTGGACTGGGCCAAAACGTCAGTTAATTCACTCTCAATTCAGTGGAAGGTTGATCAAACAAGGTCGTATTGATGTGAATTAAGGTGCCGTGCGCTTTCAGTTTGGTCATGTAGTAGGTCAATCTAACAAAAATGACTGTTTAACTCATGGACACTCCACATGGTAGCACTCCACAAACATAAAACCAACCACAAACCACCCTATTGCGCTGAGAAAGAGTCAGGAAGGCATGCAACATGTGCAGTGTACACAGCCTACACATTTTGTATTGACGAGGGACCAACTTGTGTAATATTGCGCAATAGTAGGCCAATGCTTACACCGAAGGACAAATTCATGAAACAGCCTGCGTTTCCAATACATGACAGAAGTTAACCTAAAATACAATCTGCTCATATGATCTACCCATGTGTAGTTGTGGGGCCTTCATTAGACTTTCTTCTTGTTACTTTCTCCCTCCCCTTTGGTAGTTCCTTGGTTTCCCCCAGGCCTACACAGCGTGGCAGAAGCCCAGATCAAATGAAGGTTTGCGTTAGGCATAAGCAGGGATAGCCAGGACTGGGCCACCAGAGTCGTCAAGGCAGCTTGTGGAGGACCGACCACCTGGTATTTGTCTCCACTCGCCCTGCACCCACCCCACTTCCCATTTATGACCATTCCTGTAGGGCAAATTCCTCCCCCCACCAACACCACCACACGCACACATTTGGCTTTGGGCTGCAATGGCTCTGCTGGTTCTGGCGGGGAAATGGTTAAGGGAGATTAGCACCTGTGTGTGTCATGTATTTGTAGCGGGACTGGTGAACACACCATGGGCATGAAAGAAAATTTGAAAGCAAACGGAGAAAGATAACGAGATGCTTCTGACAAATGCAGAATGGTTGCCCCCTTTTTCCTCTTTTCTAAAAGGCAAAAGATTGAAGAGGAGCTCTTGGCTATTCCTGGCGTCCTTCTGCATTCTCCTTGGGTGCCGTAAAACCATAAATCTCCCAGCTTGCTTCTCTGCTAATAACAGTCCCCATTTTGTTAAGATCCTTTACTGAACGTGTGAGGAGCTGGCAACACTCTGAAAGGCCTACTGTTATCTCTCAAGGTCTAAATATGACTCCGTTATTCCCATCTTAACACTTACAAAAGGAACTAGACTGGTATGTAAAAATACATTTCCCAGATCTCTAATCCTTTGCAGAGTATCAAATTTAACCAAATTGTCAACTAAAAAAAGTATTCAGAATCCAACAGTTGACCATGCAACCTGGATCTAGCAGAACATTCTAAACCTGCAAACATTGTCGCTTTGCATGGGCAGCTTTTTTGGCTATGTCAAAATGGGGCACTGGGAGGTAAATTCATGAAGGTGGGGTGGTGGTTTAGGAGGTATCCATTTCCTGTTTCCTTCTAAACAAAAGCAGCCCCTCTGCAGCTGCACACCAACCATGTTTATGAGCCACCCCCTTGGACTCGGTCATTAGATGTTTATTGCCTGGTCATGCGGAGGATGAGACTGACCAAAAGAACAGACCCACTTTTAAAACCAGAGGATTCAATAACCTTCTTCCTGCACCAGGCAGAAACTCCACTCTGCTACCTAATACTAAAAAGTCCAGTAGGCTCTATGGGCATACTCGTATGGTAATGTGTAAAAATGCTAAATAGAAAGATTGATTCCTATCGGTTGTTCCTGAATGTGAAGCCGTAACAGTGCAAACAAAATGGACACACTTTATTGCTGCTAAGGTACACCTGGTTTCACCACTCACTGATTTGAAGGGACAAAAACCAGCAGACACTGGCCACGAGTACCAGAATTGCTCATCCCTAAAGCAATTATTTAAAAGAAACTTGGGTTAACATCTTTTTTACAGCTACAGAGTAGAGCCCAGAAAACATGAAAGTATAATTCAACTCTTCCAATGTGGTCAAGGCAGACGGCACAAACCTACAAACACAAAATACATATAGGCTCCACTCACATCTGATTTGGTGGACATATTGTCCTCCATGTCGGAGTCATTGGCGTCCCTCAACTCCGAGAACGGAGGTAGCGTCGGCGCCTTCCTGCGCTCCCCCAGCGCCTCACCGCCGTCCACCTGCACTTTTGCGGGCCGCACCTGGGATTTGTCCTTCAGCAGTTTCTTTTCCGAGTAGTGTGATTGGGGGTACGGCAGCAACGAGCCCCCCGGCGGCTTTAACGTCAACTCCGAGAAGCCCTTCTTGCGCTTTTTGGTCAGGTGGTCCTCGCTGTCGGTGATGGACAGTCGCTTGTTAGTCCCTGTCCCATTCCCAGCCCCGTGCGAGTAGCCCCCATCCTGCCGGTGCTCCTTGGACATGGCCTTGGGCTCCTTGAAGCCCATCTTGGGGATGGGGGGGTTGTCCCGAAGAGGCTGGTTCTCTTTGGGTTTCTTGGATGGATCTTTGGAGGCTTTGCTTGGTTCCCTGCTACAGTCTCTGAAGGCACTTTTGGGCTCTTTCAAAGGCTTGTCCTTGTAGTCCTTGGAGGGTTTGTGGAGCTTGGATGAGCTGGTGGTGGTGGTTGTGGTGAGGAGAGAGTCAGATCCTTTGAAGCCGTCCTGCAGCGAAAAGCACATAGATTAGGTCTCAATTTATTTGGATAGTCTCCAATAGGATGGTCGATCAAGCTATCAACTTTAACTCTTCATGTGCAACAACAACCTCTAAGGTTAAGTTGTGTTTTGAGCTACCTTCAGGTTTAATGGATAGTTGAACAGTTTATTGATATGTTTCACTAACTAAGTGATTATCTGAATAACAAGTTCTACGATTTTGGATAAAGTAAGGCCCGCACAAGCTACGTACATAATGAAAAAGGTTAGTTCAGCCCTAACTAACACTCAAGAGGATTGCACACTGGCAAGAGGGAAGATGGAGAAATCCCGCCTCAGGGTCAGTGGACACGATGGGGCAAACACCTAATTAGTTTGTTTGACCCACTTTGTTGCTAATCGTCAGCATGTCAATGAGCTCAGCTAATAACTCCCTTGATCCATAGTGGAGGGTATGGGCCTAAAAGTACATTTTTGATCTCAAGGGCTTTTCTATATACACACACACACCACTGAAATTAGTCTTGATCAACTGTTGACTAGATATCCAGGGAAATGGTTAGGGATGATGCAACTTGAGGTTTGCCACTTAAGTGAGATTTGTTGGGGTCAAAAAAATAATAACACTTAAAACACTACAGAGAATTATTTACTTGGCTTCCAGCGCTGAAGGCTTGATTACAATGCTCAAATCAATACGCCCCAGACAAATAAATGAGCAAAGAAAAGGTTTGGTCTGGTCATGGCATTTTAAAAAAGGAGTCGTAATACTGTGTGTTCATTTTGAGAAAGCCTTGTGCCACCCTGGGGTTCTGTACTGCTCGCTCAATAAAGAGCACGTCTATTCTAGAAAAAATTTAAAAAAGGGTTTACTTGAGAAAAGAGCTGGGAACTTGTTCTGTCCAGAATGTGGTGGAAGGGAGGGATGACTCAACAGCTGTAAGTGCGACCTTAAAGTGGCCTGACCGGTGAGCAAACCTGGAGATGGAAGCGACTAAAGCCAGTGCATTCTCTTTTCACTAACTAAACGACACAGGCTGTTTGTCCCGGGGTCACGCCTGCTGGCCCCCCGTCAATATTTCATCAATGCCATGAAGCCATTAAGCAAGTCTAGACGACGACGGGGGGGGGGGTGTTACGACCTGCCCAAACTACCTCCAAAACCCTTTTATTTTGCTCCTGACCCTGGGACCTTCTGGACTTAAAGCTGCTAACCCACTCACACAAAACTACTCCCACCAACAAACACTCTGGCTGCCCAGGGCCAAAAACTTTAAAGGCCGTTTATAGCAAAGTTTTACTGGTCTGAAAGTGATGCGCTTCGCCAATAACAGCCCCAATACATTAACTGGCCACAAAAACAGCACCCGATCCCCCCCCCCCCCCCCACTGGTACTTGCCACTCCAGAGTATATGGATGTGTGCATCATCTACTTTACTGCAGTCTACTTGTTACAATCACCTGCTACTCAGTGCAATACACAGAGAATGACTTTCAAAGCTGCTTATGCACCTTATAACTGTCAAGGCAACTGAGAAACTAACTGGTCCTTTACGCATTGTGCTGTTTTGTAGTTATGTGCAACAATTGCGTTTTGGTCGTTTAGCCTATAAAATGCACTTATAGTCAAGTAAAACTTGGCAGACTGCCATTAGCAATCAGTAACACTTAAAAAATAAAAATAAAAAACAAGTCGGGTACAAGTGAACCGGAGGGAGAGGAGACCACAGTAGGTGGATTGCCATTGGACGTTAGTGGAAGATAATGGTAGAACTACTGTGCGCATGTGACCCCTCTGCTCCATCAGTAATCCATCACACACGCACAGTCTGTTTAGATTGGAAACCGTTTCCATGTGCACTGGGCCTCTCGTAACCCAGTCCTGCCCAGAGTGGGCTCTGCCCGGCAAATGATACCATTTAAAGGGCCTAAAAATAACAAGTAAATGGAAGCAACATGCCAGTTTATTGACATGTATGATTTACGGCCATGACGGATAATACCACATATGCATCTAAAAGTTGGCTTTCTGAGACCGCTAGAGAACAATTGCGTCACAATGAAACACTGATACGTACCAAGCTTCAACAGGCTTTAAAACTAAAGTGACTTTTATATACTGCCTAATTAATACAGTATGGCCGGTGCTATAACCGTCATTGGTAGCATAGGACCCCAGTGTGTCTGAAAGTTATTGGGAACAGGACCATGTGGTCTCACAGCAGCCAAGAAGTGCCGAGTTGAACGTCTTTTGAAAATCCACAGAGTTTAAATACCCTCAACATCTTTGAACCTAGCCAAGTACACTGTGATTATTTTATTTATTTATTTACTTTTGGGGGGGGGGGACGACTTTGAAGTGGGAGTTCTTTGGGAAGAGTTTGAGAAGAGTGGGAGTCGGTCTAGTCCTGGTCTGTACCTGGAGACCGCTACTGACCTTCGACCCTGGGAAGGCCTTGCTTTTCTTAGCGTCTGAGAAGGTCAATGTCAGGGAGTTGCTGGGGAGGGTGGGCAGCTTGAGGTGCTGGCCGAACAGAGATGTGGAACCCTCCTGCATTACCATCACCTGGAAGTAAAACGGGGTCATTTAGCCAACACCTTTATCCACAGTGACTTACAGATCAGTGACATATTTAATATATAATGTAGCCTGTGGGAATCAAATCTACAACAGAAAAAAAATGACATAGTAATAATACACTGCAATAAAAAGGGCAGAGAAATTAACAATGATATTGTCCTGATGTGGAAAACAGTTTATTGTATTGTATCTTGTGCCCACATGGTCTGGGAACGAAGAGCTTAACCAATCTATTTGAATATCAAGTACCGCATGAATTGGACTGTTTCATAATTCCTGCTTATTATAGCTGCTTGTGTGTAAAACTAAAGACTGCTTGTTTGGATATTTTCTTTTTTAGGGAGGCTAACAGATTATCGTAGCGTTCTTGTCGATGCCAAGAGCAGCAAACCTCAAAAAAAGAAACTTGTCCACTTAACACTGCACGTTATTCCTGGAACTGCTCACAGACAGTCATTACATTGTATGGAATGACAGTGAGCACGCGCGAGCAAAGAAAAGACAACACAGCTGCTTCCCTGTGTGTCTAAATTTGAGGGTGCGTTCGTTTGTGGTGTCACTTCAACATAGCAGCCGAGGGAAGAATAAACACATTTCATGTCTTGCCTAGCAGCAAGATGTAAACAAAGGGTTAACACTTCACTGGGAACATGAGGTTTCTCTGAGGTTGAAATGATCTGCTGTGAGTCAGCACCAAAACTACTTAGTAAGCATTTCCTTTGATACAACTATCCTTTCCTTTCAGTCTTCCCATTACCCTCTCTCCAAATGAAACCAACAGATGTCAAACTCTTTTAGGAGGGGGATAACAGAGCTAGGCGGGGTGGGTTCCGCCTTTACAATGGTAGGGGAAACACTTGGTCAACAACATGGGGAAAGTCTCAGAAATAATAGAAGCTTGCCCACAACTGTGCATATTGGATACAGTTCTTGGATACAAGTCTATAATTGTCAAAGCCAATCGTTGTCAATGTCAATGTGAGTGGACCAATAGCATTGAAGCTTCAGTATCAACACATTCTTGTGTGTAAATATCTCAATTGGAAGAATGTTGCAGTACACATGATAAGTCTTACTTGAGAGTCGTCCGAACTTCTTTTGTGAGGATCCCGTTGCTGTGGAGGACACACATAAAGCATGTTAGTGCACACTCACACACCAATCAGCTCTATTGGAGAAAGCCTCAAAACATCCGGAGTAAGCGGAATAAATGTTGCTATGGCACACCAGTCCTTTCTTAATTAAACCATGTCACAGTCAGCGTTGTCTTTTTCCAATCTTATTTGTTTCCTCTGAAAAGGCCTGTAGACATTAAGGTGTATGATGTCATGCACAAAGACAAAAAACATTGGTGTGTTACTGGAATGAGCATGGAGAGGGCCCTGCTAAAAATGTAAAAAAATTAAAAACACTCATGACCTTACAAATTACATATGTTCCTGAAGCGATTGTCCACAAAAATGTTTTGGGGACATTCCTGTGGGCACACAAGGTTTTCGGGAGGGCAGTGGGAAGAAAAACAAAACAATAAAAAGCATACGCCCATTTGCCTACCAATGGCTGGCCTGATAAGCCCATTTGCCTACCAATGGCTGGCCTGATAAGCCCATTTGCCTACCAATGGCTGGCCTGATAAGCCCATTTGCCTACCAATGGCTGGCCTGATATGCAACCGACATGGTTCATATCTCGTGGCCAGCAAAGTCAAAGTTCTTATGTCATCTGGATGTTTTTAAAGTGCTATTCATTGCGTTACATTCCCTTCAACCTCTGATTTGTCATTTAATAAATTTACCTCTCCAGGGATTGGCCATACTGGATATGAAGGCCTATTCTCAAGCCCTGCTCTCACAGCTTAATCAGGTGTTCAAGCAAGGCTGGAGCAAAAGCCTACCTATCCAGTATGGCCACACATGCTTATGGCTATTAAGATAAACACCAGCTATTGAGATGCACCCCTAGTCAAATTTCCATCTCCCACCCCCCAGTCCCGTCATCTCGTACCCCGCCGGCTTTAAGCAGCTTCCTGCGGAACTCCTCCGTGGGATTGTTGAAGGTGAGCTTCTCGCAGCGCAGGTGATTGACAGGCGGGTGGCCGTCCAAGTGTAGAAACAGGTCGTAGTCGAAGCGCACTTTCTTAGGTTCTTCCTGAGAGGTGCAGTGGGACATCCGTAGGAACAAAAGAAAGGAGAGAAGTCAGTTGCGTACCAAAGTCCAAGTGGTAAAATGTATATTGATAGAGTCCTCTTTCGTACAAAGGCAAAGAAAGTGTTAACTATCATATTCTGTATAAAGAACTATGCAAATGCATGTGGATATAAAAATATATCATTTTTTTTGCCATTACCCACAATTCAAATGCTACTTTTAGTTTAAAGGTCCTAATGTGGGATGATCATGGTCTCCTATATATCAGGCTAAGCCAAATGTTTACAGGTTGGAATCTTTAGTAAGCAACGCAGGTCAAAACCTTGTTAAATGTACCTTATTTCTGAAGTACACTTCAATGGGCAAGATGAAGCCTGCGTATCCAGACTCCTCCACTTTATAGGGTGGATCCTTGCACACTGAAATATAGAGAGGGGGAGGGTGCTTTTCACTTAATGCTGTGTGTTCACTTGTAAATACGTTATCCTTAGTCCTCTGAAACAATGATACGAGTCCTGTGTGCTCCCCGTGTCTCACCGCTCAGTGTTTATAATGTGTTTGTCACTAAAGCCTTAAAATATATATATATATATATACTAAAAACGTGGGTGAGTCGACAAGCTCCTTGAAAAATGTTTTTTAAAAGACGTAAACGTGATTTGTTTTCTAATCTAATTCCAACCACAAGCAACAGCAAAGTCTCAAGGTACCAAATATATTCCTCTTAACATTATTTTTTATTTTAAAGTATTTAAACCTACATAATTGTCAAGGTTACCTTCAGATTACAGAAAGCCCTTAATGTGTGTATGAGACATTGGCACTAATGGGAATTGGAATGTCCCTTGCTGCCAGCCACACTTGCTCACAACTTCACACTGCCAAGGTACTACCTGAAAGCGCTCCCTCTACTGGGATCTCATTATAAACATGAAGACCATTTCCGCCACCAATCTGATGCAACACGGATACCAGAAACTCTGGGATAATATTAGATATAAATACATCTCAAATCCTGGCAACCCACAACATGAAACACTGGGTTCCCATCAAGCTCTTCAGGACAAACAACCTGCGCTCCAGGTCAGATGACCCCCTCGGACACACCTGTTTGTCATTCTCTATGTCCCAGGGGGCTTTGTAGCAAGACTGCCAATTAGTCTGCATGTTCAAGGCAAATATAAGAGAATCTACAAGCTCCCGTTCAACATCTTATCTTTTGTTCGTCTTTACGGAGTAGTATGTGCAGCATAACCATAATTGTACAGTTTGTACATTGATAAAGCGCTAAGTAATATAGTATAGTAAAAATGCAGTCATTCTACCTCTGTCAAGGTCAGACAGTCTTTTAAAAAGGCAGTAAAAGCAGGGAATGGCAGGGCACAGCATGACAGACAGCCAACAGGGATTAACAAAACATTCAGAGAAAAATAGTTTTTTAAATGACTGCGTTCTCCCCCAGTGTATGCCAACCGTTCAAACTAGCCAAATCCGACAGAAATTGAGAAACGGTTCTCGAAATGTAAAAAAAAAACGGTGTCGGAATGGTCAAAAAAGTACTCGTCCCCTACAGAGTCCTGGCTGGCAGTAACCTAGACAGGAAGTCAGATGTTCACATTACACCAGCTCTAAGCGCCACCACCTTCAGGGTGACTGACGGCTCGGATGGCTAGACCAGAGTCAACCTCACTGCTGGTGTATGCTCTGCCCCAGAATCCAATAACGCTGAGCAAATATTGTGGGTCGTGATTAATTGCGTGATCGGGTCAGGTTCAATTACATGTGGCTAAAAGGTTCCATTCACCGTAGCCTGCCAAACTTATTTATGTAGAACCTGGAAAATATGGGTTGAGGATGAGATGAGTTGCACCACCCAGAAACATAGCGTGGGATAGTCTGGGCTCTGTCTGAGCAGTTCTCTTTCACATATTTAAGCCTCCAGCATTTTTCCCCCCATGTGGCGGTGACGCAGGTTTGTCGACCTAAGAGACTGTCTGGAAGGTGTTTTCTGAGGGTTAGCTAGCATCAACACCTGGTCTCCCAGGTATGCTGCTACCTCCCACTGTGTCTCCTACTTGTTGCCCAGGAAAGAGCACCCCCATCATTTAACACAGCAAAGCGCAACAACCCATTCACCACATGACCTTATATAGGCCTTTTCTCATTTAGATTTGCTCAACTCAAAGAGGGGAGGACAGTCTTCCGCTTGCCTACTAACAAAGACACTTATCAGTTTCCGGGTCACGGACGAGAGAGGATGGACTTTTGACCAAAAAAACCCACCATGGTCTTGATAGCCCCCAAAGTCATTAGGGGCTGTAATGTACATTTTTGGGATTCGTCAACCAATGAAGAACACAGCCATTTCATTGTAGCAGTTGTGGTTTCTTACATATCGAATCAAATGGTTCACTCTGTAGACTTTGTTAAAATGCCACAATCTCAAAGTCTTAACTCTTCAATCAAGTAATTTATAACATTTCCCACTCAAATTCAGACACTGCGACGTGTGGGCTTGCTGTACTTGACCAGTCGAAGTTATGGTGCATTTCCTCTCTTAGCCTAAACCACTATTTCAATGCAGGATCCCTGCTGCATTGTAAATCTCATGTGGCAACAAAACTGGATAAGCAACAAGTGAAGAGTAGATCACCATTAGAAGCACACTGCTTGTAATCTACACATCATTGCAACAAGTGACCCTAGAATGGAACTCATTAAATTGATGAGAAAATATTTACCAAGCCAACACATTGGCTATGTTACCATCTCTGTGTGCGTCACAGGCAGGAAAGGGGAAGAAGGAAAGCAAATTAAATGACTGAGCTTTGAGCAGTGGGAGGAGTTTGGCTTGGCAGTACCATCTTGGCTATGGTTCCCTATTCGAAATTGAAAAGGTCACTGTACATGTGAAGGAGCAACTGGAAGGCAGGTTAGCGTTTTTCGTAATGAATCTTGTTCTGGAGGAAGCTCTGCAGAGTAGTCACAAATTGGCACAGCCCAAAAGGTATAAAAATCTGATAAACCTAATGACTAACCTTGACCTTAAATTAAGACATATTTTTTTTTGTTTATAACAATTTTGACTTTGCCGCAGGCACATCTAGCGGAAATCACAGTTCTGCCTACAAGACAAGACTCGTCCCATAAACAACCTGCAACTGGAAGAGCGAGGTACGCAATACACTCATTGACCTGTCAACAGGAACTTTGCCAACGATTAGCGCAAAGTTTGGAAGGGAGACAGAGGGCCAGCCTATTTATTGAGCAGGCCCGAGGTACTCACTTTTTCTCCCCGTGGATCAAGCCGAGATGTCAATCATAGAACAATGCCAGTCACAATGCATTTGCCCTTTCCCCAGAGACTGGTTTGTAATGAGCCAAAAGTTGGAGGACATAGAACTGCACAGTAAAATTTTAAAAAAGTTGAAGACATCTTGCAGCTACTTCACCAACAGCTCCTTCCGCTCATGAAATCAGATGTTCCCTCTTTCCCCTTGCCCTCCCTCATCTCAAATGGCGAGTGTTTAACTTAACCTTTACGGGATCGGTGCCTCCCCCCCACAGGACAGTTGAGCTAACGGTGCATTAATATGATTAGCATGATGTTTTAAGTAACACATTTCCCATATTGCCAGAAAGCTTAAATTCTTGTTAATCTAATAGCACTGTCCAATTCACAGTTGCTATTACAGTGAAATAATATCATGCTATTGTTTGAGGAGCGTGCACAGTTATATACTTGAAAATGTATCAATAAACCAATTAGGGGACATTTGGGCAAACTTGATACAACATTTTGAACAGTAATGCAATGGTTCATTGGATCAGTCTAAAACATTGCACATACACTGCTGCCATCTAGTGGCCACAATCTAAATTGCACCTAAACTGCAATACTACATTGTGGCATTTCAAAGATAATACAAAGAAAAATAACATTATTTTTAAAATCTTTTACCAGATCTAATGTGTTAGTCTCCTACATTAATTTCACATTTCCACAAACTTCAAAGTGTTTCCTTTCAAATGGTATCAAGAATATGCATATCCTTGCTTCAGGTTCTGAGTTACAGGCATTTTTAAACATGCCTTTACTGCATCGTGTTTAGGATTAAGTGCCATCATCACATTGAGTTGCATAGCGGTTAAGAGTGTTGGGCCAGTAGCCGAAAGGTCCCTGGTTTCAAATCCCAGAGCCAGCAAGGTGGAAAGATCTGCTGTTCTGCCCTTGAGCAAGGCAGTTAAATGGTTAACTGCTCCCCGGGTGCCTGATGACGTGGGTTAAGGTGTCCTCCCGCAACTCTCGGATTCAGAGGGGTTGGATTAAATGTGGAAGACACATTTTGGTTGGATGCAGTCAGTTGTGCAACGGACTGTGTATCCCCTTTCCCCTATAGGTTTAATTACGGAACGCTTTCCCTTCCCTAACAGATGCACTTAACGTCTGTAAAGTAACTGTTAGAATACAGATTATCCACTTGCACTTCGCGAAACTTTACCCCAAAGCACTTTCAAGAGAAAATAACTACATCTGTCAAGTTGATCCGTCAAAGTGGCTGGATAAAAAGCTTTCGCAGAGGACATGCTGTCATACTCCATATTGTAACTCATATGGTAGAAAGCTTGCAGCTCAGAAAGAGCCTCCGTCTGCCTATGGAACAGGCATATTTGGTAACTAGTCAAATATTGACACCTATACAAATTAGTTATATTTCAAGCTCTATTCAACAGCGCTCACACTTGCAATTTTAAAAAATCAAGTAATTTGAAAGCTAGTCTTTAGTCTGACTATTTCTATTGGTCGACATTTGGTCCATGACTCAGCTGAAACACCATTATTCATGAATCCGCAGCCTTACTGTTCCTGTTGTTCCGTAGGCAGACGGTGCACTAACTGTGTTGCATCATTTAATTGGAACATCTAGAGATTCTAGTGTCTAAGGGCATCAAGCCACAGTGAATCACTTGCCATTTTTAATCCAACGTCCCAGCTGTGAGGTCTTGAATGGCAGGCCGTGCAGAAAGGTCAAGCGTCTTCCCAACGGGAAAGGATAGCACAGAAAATATTAAGAGGTGCTTTCAAGTCCATTTTAAGGTCCAACTTTAAAAGAAACAAGAATTACAACTGTTGACAAAAGCAGTTGAATGTGGCTACAAGTTATGCTTCGCTTAAAGGATCTAAATGTTCATATGCCAAATCGTGAACTCCCAGACTCTACAGAAACAAATTAAGTTGTGATAAGGAACAATAATTATCCTGAAACAAACTTCTGCACAGCGAGTCTTCTTACATCGTGACTAGTTAATAGTGGCGTGAGCTGCTCAATCTATGGAGAGTAATGATTAGATGCTCCGCAGAGGTGAGTCCTCAGTCCGCTGCGGAACATCTTCCCTCACCCTCCCCCAAACCATTGTGGTTACCATGCTCCACACACGGGCCAGTGTACAACCGAGGAGAGGTCACCTGCTCCCATTTGGACTAATCGAGTTAGCAAGGGACTTAAGATGCAGGGGGCCAGTTGCTAAGCTCTTAGGAAAAAGCCAATGCCGCAAAAAAAGGTGTACCAGGATATCCCCTGGTCAAGCAAGTGCCAAACAATGGAAGGTGGCAGGTTATGGCCGTAAAGGAGTTGACTGAAGAGTTCTAGACAGTATTGCACAATGCTCATGTAAAGGGGGGGGGGGTGGAGTGTAGACCATGCTGTGGCCTTCATCAAATCTGCTCATTCACTTGGCCAAGCAGCGGCCGACCTGAAATAACAAACCATTTGCAGAATTAAAATTGGCTGGCCGATAATTGGTCCCAGGCATGGGCTTAATTACCACAGGCTCGACGCTCTCCTCTCCCCATTTACCTCCCCCTCGAGCTTTTTTCTTCTGCACTGTTGACCTATATGACTGGCTGCAGACTGATGTACAAGCCCATGAGCAGCCCTCAGCCCTAGACTGATTACAGAAAAATGCTAATCTAAGCATTTTCATTAGGACCTCAATGCCACAACATGGGTGTCAGTCTGTTCAATCAAAAAGGGGAAGGAAGTAGAATGTCACAACTGTGATCTGAAGAGAACCGCCACTAACAATCTATGGCGAGTTCATTTATCCTCATTCTCTATCATTGTATCAAATAAGGCTAATTTCTCAAGCAGGCTGCTACACAAATACCTGAAAGTCATCAGCACCAAAACGTTCCTTATAGTTGGAAGACTGTTTAGTGTAGTTTTGACCACTACTGTAGCAACAGGAACCAACCTGACCTGGCAACTCATGCGCTAATCAAAGACATACAGCCTGTTTCCTGCCAGGGCCCAGCTCTTGTTCATATAGGCAATTTGCTCCCTTTTGCCAATGCCGAGTGGAAGTTTGAATTAGTGGAGAGAGACGGTCCAATGCTCAGACAAAAACAACCATGCATCGACGAAAGGAAAACGAGAAAAGACAGGGAGAACCAGGGATGAAAGCGCTTCCCCAAAGCACATCTTGCCATATGGGGGGACGACACAAAAAAAGGTGTGATTCTGCACCTACCATATTGGAAGACACCAAAGGCAGGGAGGGGGTTGTGTCACTGAAGCTACAGGGTGTCATGGTAGCAGCGCTCAGACATACACAAAACACTCAGTGGGATTTCTCCTAGACTGACACGGGTCCTGAGAGAGGGGGGGGGGGGGGACCTCAGGGGGAGTACATGAACAATACCAACCTCGTAACCAAATCATAAACATCTGTCACTCGGATACAGTGGATCACTTCCCCAAGCTTCCCTTACGATGTCACACAAGTCACTCTTACTATTCTATTCTGATTATAGTTTGGGCACTACCAGTGTGGGAAAAAACACTTTTAGGGGCATGATGGTTGGATCTCATGAGAATAGTATGGCCTACTCCATGACTACTGCATAACGTTTTTTTTTTTAAAATTTTAAGTTCCCTCTAGTGCCTTTCGGTTTCCCCATGGTTCCTACACATATACCCCACACCCTCTTCTTCAGAAATAGACAACCACAGATCTCTCGCCTAGATCTTGAGGGTGCAACTTCCTGTCCCATACACCCCTTTACACTACTGATCCAAAACAGCTGAATGTGAGCGTACTGAATGATGATTCAGCGGCCAGGCCGACGCCGACATAAAGGGGTGAACAGTGAACACGTGTTGGCAATATCCTCATTCACCAACCACAGCTGAGCACAGAGGGAAAAACACTAAACACCAAGCTTAACAGTCCATGGCGGACCTCAAAGTAAACCCCAAACGAGAGCATTCATTTTATAGTCTTAGAAAACACTACTCATAACAAGACTTTGTTTTTAATTACAAAGATCATTAATTAAAGTCATTCAATGCAAGACCAAGCATTTATAGTGAGCAAAAAAAAAAAAAAAAAGACACCAGCACGCTCTCAACAGTATTAAGTCGTTGTGCGAACAATGGCATGATACCGGCCAAACAGATTGGGTTAGGTCAGTCTGCATGGGACCTTGACTGAACTGGGTATAGTTTTCCCACCCAGTCCCCTCTTAGATTTGTAGTGTCTCCCTGATGCCAGCTATCCCCTGTAATTGACCATTAGGGGCCAAGATGGTAAGGGGATACATTCCTTTAGCCCTAACCCCCCCCCCCCCCCCCCTCTCCAAGCAAAGAACGAGGGCACGAGGTTTACTAGAAAACAGGGCGCTCACACGCCGTAATTGGCACCATAACAGGATGATCAGTTGCCGGGTAGAATTCCATTATGGTTCTAATTAAAAGGCCATTAATGGTGGCTGCGGCGACCAATTTCACTCCCTCGCAATGCGATTTAATTTCCTGTACAGTATAGTTTTCAGCGTACCTTGCTGAGCTCCCTGGCTTTTAAAAGGCTTAAGAACACCAAACCCCCCCCCCCCGCCATATTTTACCCAGGGAGCCTTGCTGTCAGCATGGCGGCTAGCCATCGGTCAACAAGGCCATTGGTGGTCCCTCTATCACTCCCGATGTTCAAGCTGCTCCCCCAGCCTTCAAAAAGCACTCTCCCAGACCAGCACCGTACCAGGTTTTCATTTGATTCTTCGTCCTGTGTAGTGCCACTGTAATAGTGGAGGCGTGATGGGAGATGACATAAATATACAGTACCAGTCAAAAGTTTTAGAACACCTACTCATTCAAGGTTTTTTTCCCCCCCCATA